>NW_026652285.1:54908137-55071793 GCF_009828535.3 Hylobates moloch | reverse complement strand
GCAACACGTTCCACTCCAGATGATTAATTTCAGATGGCGTAAGAGACCGTGCCTCATTCTGGGGTCTATGAAAACACAGTCCACAGATCCTAATCAGGAATAGAGGACTAGGTAGTAGGGCTGGAAGTGGAGATTGATGTTGAGCCCTGGACTGGACCTGAGTGAGATGTGGGGACTGACCCTGGGACAGGGTTTGAGGCAAGAGTAGAGGTTGGGTACTAGGCAAGGACAGAAGTTGGGGAGGGAGAAGTACTGGAGATTCTTGGAATGTAGAGGTATTTGTAATTCTACTGAAGAATACAAACATGGAGTAATGGCCATGTTGGACAAGAACAGTAGGGTGCAGAGACTCACTGTGCAGAAATGGGAGACCCCAGAAGAGCTCAACATATTTTTGCTCTAAATGGTCCTCAACGCACTTAGAATATGGGGGCTGCTGATGGATGTGCAGTTGTTCTAGTTTGTCTTTACTGGCCCAAAAAGGAAGGGAGGCTGCCAAGTCTTGCTTATCTGCAATTGAGGCTAACATTTTCTGTGAAGAATTTAGTTGATAGTTTGGCCTACGTTGTTTTGGAAAAGATTCTGCTTTGTTTTCATTTTCTTTCCACATTAGGAAATCACTCCTTTTTTTGACTTGTCTCTCCAGGAGTGCCAGAATGTCATGACTGAGAAATGAGATGTTAATAGCCTCTATGAGGTTGACCACAGAGTGCCCCCCTATAGTGGTCTCAGAAGAATGAAGGGTAAGAAGCTCTTGCATGAAATCATATGGTGCAACAGTGGAGGGAAACAAGTCCTTGTCATGAGGCTGCCACCAGGAGAATTCTGAAGATGTGGGGCATGAATGGTCAATGCCTCTGATTGTTGGGGCAGAGGTGGATGATCCACCAGAGCTATCTAGAGATAACGTCTCTGGAAAAGGCTTCAGTATTGTGGGATTTCTTTAGACTGAGTTACAGTGCAGTCCTTCAGTGGTAAAGCAGATGGGGTTGGTGGTTCATGATGACAAGCACATGAATCAGTGGGATTCATGGCCTGGGAAATATTTGGTAAGGTGTTCATATCTTGGGATAGGGTAGAGTCAAATAAAAAGATGGTGTTCAGAGATAAACTGGCCTCAGGTTGGAGACTGGGCTCCTCTCTCTGAATGTGATGTGGTGGGAAAAGGGGAGAGGGAAGCTGTTGGGGTGGGGAATGGTCTCTGGGGAACTTGGAATCCAAGGGAGAAACAGGCTGTGGTGGCAGAGGGTGCCTCAGTGGTGAGGGAGAAAATAAGTCAGCTAAGGTGGTGATCAGGTCAGGTGAGAGAATTAAGTGGGTCAGTGGAGAAGGCTTAGGCCGAGGGGACAATATTAGGTTTTCTGGAGGGGTTGCTGAGGGGGTGGAAGCCAGAGTGAATGATGACTCAGTCGCAGAAGCTGAAGAAGCCAAAGGGGACAAAGAGGGAGCAGCATCTTTTAGGGACTCCCAAGACAGCAGTCGCTGGATATCAGCAGTTGCTCTGTTACACACATGACAGATGGGGTCTGGGCATAACAGTCGACGAAAACGGGTGGTATCATGATGCTGGCCCAGGGGACTGCAGGAAGCAGGAGGTCCAAAGCTGCAGCCAGGACAAGAACAAAGAAAGGAGGGTCTGTTAGCCTGTCAGGGGTGGGGCCCCCTGAATCCTGCTACCTCTTTCACATTGCCCCCACCCATGACCTCACTATGCACTCTGTAGCCTCTCCCCAACACATTCAATTCACATACCTGTTCCTGTGGGGACCCACGCCCACAACTATAGCAGGCTACAAGGAATCCCTGAAGTGAATAGAACATGCTAAAAAAAAAAAAAAAAAAAAAAAAAAAAAAAAAGGAGGGGGTGGGAACAAGGACAGAAGGGGAACGATTAATCACCTTTTCCAAATAGAAAGCAACTTCCTTTCCTCTTCGGCTTCTCTCTGGAAACTTTCCGGTCTGGGAAACCAGAACAGTATGTTATATGCAATGAAGGAGAGGCACAAGGCTCATAACAGAAGTCACTCTGTGGAAGGCCCTTGGGATATTAAACTCTGATAACCCCAAGAATAGTTAGTCATTGATAATATTCACAAGTTCACATGTGTATGCATCATTAGTAAAGTCCTTTCACATACATTACCCCATGTGATACTCAAAACCACCACGTGAAACACAGACATCAGTGGTTACCTCCAGGAGCAATCTGAGCATCAAGGAAGTCAAAGTACTTATGCAAAGTTGTGAGACAGAAGCTCTGACTCCAAGCCAACCAGTAGTCCTTCCTCGATATCTAACTTGGCTGCCTATTGGGCAACACTCATTGCTCAGGTCCATCACTCCATCTTGCCCATGGATGGGCAGGGCAGGGCAGGGCCTCTGAGCAGTGTCTCAGGTCTTATCACTTTCTCATGAGCCTGTCTTCTGAGGGCTGTTTTCTGGTCAATATCCATCCAAGCAAGGTGAGTCAGGGCTCAGCCCTGTCTCAGTATAGCTGTTTAGAAAACAGAGGATATTCTCCATGGTTTGAACAGCATGGCTTCCCAAGGCAACTGAGTGCTGTGGGTGCCCAGTCTTAACTGTAGGCCCAGAACTGCATCACAGAGCATGGAAGAGTCACAGACGGTTTCTGAGGGTGGGGGTAGCAATAAGAGAAGGGTGTGTCCACAGCCCTGCCTTTTACCAGCCCAGCTGACTCCACCCCTCCTGGGCCCTCCAGGTCCCTCTGTCCTACCCTGACACTCCATTTCCCAACTCCATCCTTTCTTCATGTCATATATTTACCTCAGTCGAATTTTTGGTTTGTTCCAACAGTAAACCAGGTATTATCCGAGTCCCCCTTTATTGTCTGGAGCCCTTAACTGGGACCCCACCAACTACACTGCCTTGAAAGCCTGAAATACTGCCTGGAATATTTGCTGTACCCAGGCTTTGCTACTCTCAGGATCACATATGTCCTCAAATCCATCTTATGTACAGAATGTTTTTGCCTTACATTAACCCCGATATGAAACTTAAATTTCCTTTATACTTACTTTGTTTTGTGAATTTTGAACATTACATTTTTTTGTGTTGAAGTCAGTTTTTACTATTTCCAATCAGAAAGACTGTCTCAAAAGATTAAAACTAATGTTATCAAGGAAAATGAGCTCACTGCCCAATTTGGGTTTTTGAGAAAAGAAGGTTTTTATTGTAAATTAACCAACAAGGAGACAGGAGTCCAGCTCAGATCTGTCCCGTGTGCTGGCTTTCATGCAATCTTTTTATTAGAAAAGGTTTAGGAGGTGGCTTCTGGGATTAGTAGGTGATCTGTGGAAGAAAAGAGGAGGTCTGGGACATCCTCGGGCATGCACAGTTTTGTTTACCACTACCTCATGGATCGCATGTGCACATTTTGGGGGAGTTAGTTTGAAACATGGTAGAAATTTGGCCTATGACTTCAGCAAGCTTGTTCTTGCCAACTCCAGTTGGCCTTATTAGTTTTAATCCATTTTAGCCAGTTTTTTAATCTCACAAGCAGAGACAATTTTGGCGTTTTAGCAAGTTGTTGTTGTTGTTGAATCTGCTATCCTGTAAACTGATGATTTTTTTAGTCATTGGCTTTTTAACTCTCTGGGGTATGGTTTAACTAACAATTCATTATTTAACATCTACAAAACTAAAACAAGTATAAAATAAATGTATATAGTTAAAACTTCAAGGGTTCTTGGGGGTGAATTTATAACACTTATTTTTCTGAAGTTAGTGAAGTTTAAACTGTTCAAAGACCTTTCGAACATGCTCTATACACAAACACACATACACATCGACCTAAAAAGAAGAAGTTGAGGCAAAATCAACATAAATAGAGAATTCATTTGGGTCAAGCTTGAGGATCGCAACTGGGAACACAGATGCAAGTCACCCTCACCCTAAATATACACTGTAATTAGCACCAGTTACAAATGGGTTTTTAAAGTTGAAAAAGGGGACAAGGAGTGGGCTGATACAAAGTTGTTATCAGGAATTCTCATTGGTTTACAGAAGCGACATGGATTAGTGATTGGCTATACTTTGTTAAGCTATAAGGTGTGGGTTATATTGTCAAATGTGGAATTATTTGGTTAATGTCCAGCTATATGTGGCAATAGCAAGCAGTTTCAAGAGATGAATACATAGCTCAAGGAGGAAGTAGGGCCATGATTGCTGTCTCATTTTAATGTCTCTCTAGGCCTGATAACTAAAAGGACTCACATTCCTCAGATAAAAGTTCCTTTCTTTACAAACACACCCACATACCTATCGTGTGACAAATCAATCAATATTTTCAAATCCAATATCGATTAGTTCCTCCTTTTATTTCAACCTCTTATTTGTCATTTGGACCCACATTTTCTAACTCTACCTCAAATACACACAGTCCCAGCCCTCCTCATCAGTTTCATAACCAGTCTGTGACTCCCTTCAACCAGGTATACGTTACAGTGTGCTAAGCTATTGTGATGTGCCCTGTGCTGTAGCTCAGTAGCTAAGGTATTGCCCTTTCACACTGGCAGTCAGATTTGATTCCCTACTTAGAAAGTAAGTTCTTGGCTGGGCGCGGTGGCTGACGCTTGTAATCCCAGCACTTTGAGAGGCCGAGGCGGGCGGATCACGAGGTCAGGAGTTTGAGACCATGGTGAAACCCCGTTTCTACTAAAAAAATACAAAAAATTAGCCGGGCGTGGTGGCAGGCGCCTGTAGTCCCAGCTACTTGGAGAGGCTGAGGCAGGAGAATGGCGTGAACCCGGGAGGCGGAACTTGCAGTGAGCTGAGATCGCGCCACTGCACTCCAGCCTGGGTGACAGAGCGAGACTCTGTCTCCAAAAAAAAAAAAAAAGGTAAATTCTTTCTGGTTTAATATCTACATGACCTTGTATAGTCTCTTCTCCTCCACGGGCTGTCTTAAATTTTCCTTTCTCTGAGCACCTGGGAGGTTACTTTTGGTAAAGTTCAAAAGCCAGAAATATCAGCCATTTGGCCTGGCTAAAATAAGGTAATAAGAAATTTTAAAAGACTTTATTAAAGAGTACTATGGTTAAAAGTCAGCTTACTTAAAAGTGGATATTTAAGCTCTAAAAGCCTGGACTCCTTGGGAAAAACAGGAGGCACCAGAGACCCCTTTCTTGGCCCTGTTCTTCCAAGGACTCCACCATAAAGCCAGTAAGCAATTAAGTAATTTAAAAACTGGCAAATGAAAAATCTTACAATTATTGTAGTAATCTTCTTCTCTCTGTCTGTCTATGTAATTATACATGTGTTGTGTGTAATGTTTACATAAAAGAGCTCTAATTAATTGGCTTAAGCAAAAATAAGCGCTTAAATCAAATATTTTGAAAGCAAAATAAAAACTGTAATGCCTTTTAGTTCATGTAACTTTAGTAATCTTTGGGAAATAAAAACAGCTTTAAAGATTATTGATAAAATAAAGACATTTTGGCCAGGTGCAGTGGCTCACGCCTGTAATCCCAGCACTTTGGGAGGCCGAGGTGGGCAGATCACAAGGTCAGGAGATCGAGACCATCCTGGCTAACATGGTGAAACCCCATCTTGACTAAGAATACAAAAAAATTAGCTGGGCATGGTGGTGGGTGCCTGTAGTCCCAGCTACTCCAGAGGCTGAGGAGGGAGAATGGTGTGAATCCAGGAGATGGAGCTTGCCGTGAACTGAGATCATGCCACTGCACTCCAGCCTGGATGACAGAGCAAGACTCCATCTCAAAAATAATAAATTAATTAAATAATGATATTTTGTCTCAATTATGCAGGTCAGATATTAGGCTTGCTGAATGCTTTAAGGTCATAAACTACTTCGACTTTTGAAAATTGTTCAATTTAATTTGGAGATGTTATATTCTGAATAAGGCCTGGGGATTTATGGAATTAACCATGCCCCCTAGCTATGCAAGGTTTTATAACAAGAACGTTATAAAAAAAAGAGATTTTATATAAGAAAGGATGTTGTATGGTAAATTCTTGTCCTGAAGTAAAATGACTGGTTGTTTAAAAAGAGGGATATTTAGGACAAGTCAGAAAGTCTAAATATGTTATACATGGTCTGTGTAAGTCATAAAAGAATTTATGAAAAATAATTTATGCCAGAAATGTTTAGGGCACATCAGAAAGTCTAAATATGTTGTACATGGTCTGTGTAAGTTGTGAAAGAATTTATAAAAAACAATTTAGGCCAAAAATGTGGTACAATTTAAAGGTGATTAGGCCTCCTAAATGCTTCATAAAATGCCACTGTTACTCTTAACTGCACAGCCTGCATGCTTTACAGCTTGGTAAAGCCTGGAACACATGGAGTTAGATGTTGGAAAGAGCCAGGCCTTATCTGCATTTCTGTCTGGGTCCTAGGCTCCACACCTAGTACATAATTGAAATCCCTTACTTACCAAGGCTTTCACCAAAAGTGAAAGTGGCCAAGAGTTAACACTGTAATATGTAATTGAGACTGCTGAAAAAATAGGTTTAGATTCAAGGTGTGTAAGGAGAATGAAATGTGTTTTTTGTAAGAGATTATATGAAGGTAGGAGAATTTAAATTTTTTGCCTGGGTTAGAGGGTTAAAGGATTGTTTTAAATTAAATAAAACTAAAGGTTTGAACAAGTTGTGGAAAGTTTATGAAAAGTTGATTGTGAGAGATTCTATGTGTGAACAAATTGGCTAAAGTTAAAATGGCATTATTCAGTTTTTTCCATAAATTGGACATTGGAATAAAAGCACAACAGAGTTTCTTAGAACATTGTTCTGCTCTGAGAAAAAAAAAATTGTAAAGGGTTATAAAAGGCTTATAAAAATCTTACTTTATGGTCAAATTAGTTAAAACTGAATAGATTTATAAAATGTTATTAAAAACTAGCTTTAGCATTAAAAATACACTAATAAAAACATAAAATTTGGATTTTCTCTTTTAAAAAGGATTTTTATGTAATATTAAAAGATGAAAGTTTTTTGTTTACCTTTTAAGTAAACTACAAAGGACAAAGCAGGGAAGGGAAGGAAAGAAGAGACAGTCAGTTGGCCTCATGCTATCTTCATTGGGTCTTGTTTGGGAAGCTGAGTCTCTTCTCTATCAGAATGATGTTTTTCCTTTAAAAAAAAGTTTTCAGTTATCTTTTTGGCTAAATGAATGACTTATGGTAATCTAAGATTCTATTTTGTAATATCCAACGTTTTAAACTTGTGGTATTAAATAAATCTTTCAAAATCAAGCTCTGGATTATCATGCTAAATCAGCCAATACTAAAATTGTTTAAATATACAGTTTGAATGAACTCCATGGTCTTAAGTCAAATTACCTATGATAACCCATTAGTTGTCAGTGCTATGCACCCAAATTGGAGAAACAACTGGTATTCAAGAGGACATAAGACCATTGTTGAGCATGGACTCATGAAGAAACAGGATAGCTGCCTTGTCCTTCCTGAGTCCTTAAAGCTTTTGTTATTAAAGGCTCTGCATTCCATGACTCATCATGGAAGAGATAAAATAATCCAAATTGAAGATATTGATGTGATGACTTATAAATTGCAGAAATAGCTTAAAACCAATGTTTGTTTCCATATTCCTGGGAAGACAATCAAAGCTCCAGGTACCTGATGGGCCATATAAACATTTATAAAGGGATTTCATTCAATTGTCATTTTCAATGCATATTTTCTTGTTGTATAAAAGTTTTCCCATGCAAGAAGGCTGATGTTATAACAGTAGATTATTATGCTACCGTGTATTTTCACTAGGTAAAGAAAGCTTTTTATGGTTCACTGAGGACAATCCCTTCACAATCTAGAACCTTATTGGATCTTCTGAGAATATCAGAGAAAGACTGTCCTTGCCATCCACACTACAGCAAAACTGGAGCCTTGAACCTTGGGTTCATAATCTCACAACTGAGAAGAGTTCCTCCACACTCCTGGAACTGTATATCCATTGGAACCCTTAAGGTAAAACTAACCAGGAAATTTTCTCCCCAGAAGAAGATGGCATCCCTGATGTGAACAGCTTTTCCCAAGATCACGGATCAAGACTTCTACTATCACGAGACTCTTATCGTTGAATATTTTTTCTGTGTTTATGCCTCCATGAACAATAGAAATGAAAAGGAGGTCTATTATGTAAACTTACAGGGTATACTTTTATTTGTGAATGATTTTGCAGCCAGCCTTATATATGAATAACCTTATACTTTAATAGATAGAAGATGAAGGCCCAATGTAGGTGAGAAAGTTTAGTCCTTCACACATTGCTTCATAATCAGTCAAAACTCCTCTTAACACACATCATGGATTAAAGAGAACATTGCCATGAGGGCTTCACTCTTCTAGAAGCACATCATTTGTTAGTTCCTTTTTCCATGACTTAGAACAAAAGAAGCAATAATTAGAAATGTCTCCCTCATAATAGGCTTTACAGCAAATTCTACTTTAAAGGCTATCATCACACAACAGACTAAATTCTCTCCTGAAAGTTATGCTAAATAATAGAATTGGCTAAACAGAAAAGTGCCTGTGCAGCTGCTGACACTTGTGGCCTATGGAGAAACACATCAAATATAGATTATAAAAATTCAGTTTCAAGGGATTAATGAAAAATCCACTTAGTCACATGAGTAGACTCTTCACCTAGCTCATTCTTTATTTAATTTTATGTCGTTTGGTTTATGGGGGCCCTGGGTAAGGGTCATACTCCAAACTCTTGGTATTACCCTCCCAGTAGTCATAACAGTCTCCCTGGTGGGGTGTATTCTCTCAAAAGTTTTAAATGTTTGCACACAGCCATCTCTAGAACACCAAATGTTCTGTCTTCAACTGGAATGGCAAAAGCTGAAACAAATGTGTGACTACGAGGACACCATAACCTATGAATAACATGCTGAGACCAGAAACCAAAGTGATGGTAACTGAGAGTGGCACTAAGGCCCTAAGTTTTGGTCACATTCTCACTTAAGTGAGAACCTGGCCAAAAGGGGAGAATTTATTTTTTAATAAAATTATGGGAGGTCATTATTTGGACTGAGCTCATGCACCTGGCCCCAACAAACCAAACCAAAGTAAAATGAAGTCAGTCATGCTAAATGTGACATAATCAAACTAAGGCTTTAAAAAAAAATTGATCCTATAACAGACAAGGTTTTGCTTTTCTCCTGTAAACAGGATGCTCCAGTGTAAGGAGTTTCCCTCTACTCAGTCTTTATTCTCTCCTTGCAAAACCCACTGTTCTACTCTTTCCCAGTGGGTTTCAAAACCATATAAGTACATTTACAATCGTGATAGTAATATCAATGAATAACATTATGGTCAATCTCTCAAAATTGAGAAAATGATCAAAAGGGGGGAATTTTTAAAGCAAACTAAATATGGCCTGAGAAGGACTCTGCACTTCTATATTTGAGTCATTGTAGATGAACTGTAACCTAGCTTAACAGTCAGAAAAATTGAAAACCTAACTCAATAGTATGCACCTGTAACAACAGCTCAGTGTTGGCCAATCCCAGCGGACATACTTCAACCACTCATAGCCTGCTGAATGTTCAAATTGCGTTTGAATAAGGCAAATGCTGAGCTATAACCAATCTCACTGTTTCTGTACCTCACTTCCAATTCCTGTATGTCATTTTACCTTTTTTGTCTATAAATTTGTTTTAACCACGAGGCACCCCTGGAGTCTCTGTGAATCTGCTGTGATTCTGGAGGCTGCCCAATTCATGGATCATTCATTGCTCAATTAAATTCCTTTAAATTTAATTTGGCTGAAGTTTTTCTTTTATCAAAGTAGAGAGTTCATTTGGGTCAAGTTTGAGGATTGCAACCTGGGAACACAGATGCAAGTCGGCCTAAATATACACTCCAATTAGCAGCAGTTACAAGTGGGTTTTCAAAGTCAAAAAGGGGGACAAGGAGTGGGCTGATACAAAGTTGTTATCAAGAATTCTCATTGGTTTACAGAAATGACATTGGTTAGTGATTGGCGACACATTGTTAAGCTGTAGGGGGTGGGTTATATTGTCAGGTGTGGCATTATTTGGTTAATGTCTAACTACATGTGGCAATAGCAAGCAGTTTCAAGAGATGAATACATAGCTCAAGGAGGAAGTAGGGCCATGATTCCTGCCTCATTTTAATGTCTCTCTAGGCCTGATAATTTAAGAGGACTCACAGTCCTCAGATAAAAGTTCTTTTCTTTACAAACACACCCACACACCCATGCTGTGACAAATCTATCAGTATTTTCAAATCCAGAATCAATTAGTTCCTCCTTTTATTTCAAGCTCTTGTCATTTTGACCCCACATTTTCTAACTCTACCTCAAACACAACCAGGCCCAGCCCTCCACATCAATTTGGTAACAAGTATGCAACTCCCTTAAAGCAGGGATAGGTTACAGTGCCCTAAGCTATTGTGATCTAAGAGACCAAAATAGATGCCCCTTTATCAACAAAGGCAGACCCTTAGATTAAGGAAACAAAGTTACCTATGAGTCAAGGGTTCAGGGCCCGGATGGCATGGCAAATTTCTAACTTTCTATAATTAAACTCCCTCTAACCAAACGAGCTATCAGCTCTGATTGGACAGAGGACCAGCCTTACAAACGTTCTTTTCTGATAAGCTACTAATATTAGACTGCCAGTTTCTACCAGCTTATAGGGGCTGCACACAAACCACATTTGCATCCTATAGTTCACCTTATGATATAAAGGGCCAAATTCTACCTCATTTTAGTGGTAAACCCCCACTCCAAAGTCAATATGGGATGTATGTTACATATGTTTACTCATTATGGTGTGCTCGGCTCCTGCATAAATATATATAGCTTTTCCCCCAAATTTGTTGAATATGTATGCATATGAATATAAAACCTAACCCGTCCTTCCCCTGTTCCAACAGAGAGCACCTTCATTCCACAATGGATGCTTTCCCTTCCTGGCTTGCAAACTGATAAGAACAATGAGGCTCTCCTTTCTACTATTTAGCCATCTTGGTGGTCTATTGGATGATACTACTGATCCCATCAGTCTTTGGTAGCAGAGTGAGACTTAGGTGTGTCAAAGCCTTAGAGCAGAAAGTAGTCTTAAGCAACCTCACCTGACTACACTGTGGACCATGTAAATGTGATCTTTTCCTGAGTGCCTTGACATCCGAAAAAACTTGAGAACATCTGCTCTATATTCTATATAATAACTTCTGCAAATGTCCAGATACCAACTGGGTGTCATACTTTATTCAAGCTCCTCTTGTCAGGTTTACATAATCCCAATATCCCCCATCCCTAACCTGTCTTCCTACACAATCTTTTCTAAACTCTTTATCACTACAGCTGTCCTCTCAACTGTCTCTTAATTTCTCATGTCTTTCTTAAACTATGAAGCCCTTTATCTGACACCCATGGGCCACCACTGCTACTTGATCTCTTTTGAAGGGGTAAGACAGCCTTCAAGCCAGGCCAGGTCTCCTTTCAATTATACAGGAGAAGGTAACCTGCCTTGAGGATAAAATCTGCCAAGAGATGCCACTTCCTCCTCTCTTTAATATGCAGTCTCAGCCAAGTTTTCATCTAATAAATATTTACTGC
Source organism: Hylobates moloch (assembly GCF_009828535.3). Lineage (NCBI taxonomy): Eukaryota > Metazoa > Chordata > Mammalia > Primates > Hylobatidae > Hylobates > Hylobates moloch. Next base: position 55,060,201 of record NW_026652285.1, on the reverse strand, counting down.
TGGAAACTAGGAGACACAAGCATCTGTAAGCCACCGGCTCTGCCCTTGACCTCCTGGTGCAGTTAGAGCAATTAGTTCTACACAGCTCAAGATCTATACAAATGCAGAGGAGAGTTTCCCCCACCTCCAGCATTTACAATCGCCAAGTGATCTCTGGAACAGATCAGATACTGTGGGTCATAACTCCTCAGACACATCATGCTTCTTAGCAAGAAATTCCTGCATGTCCTCCCTCTCCAATTTTCTGATACAAATTAATAATTCTTTGAGAAGATGGTCAAAGAACATCTTCTCTCTTTTAAAATGTCATTCATTAGGTAGATGTCTCTACAAACATATGTGTGCCCACAGTTGAAAGCTTCAAGAAGTTTCAGTAAAAAGGCTTTTCCCCAAATGCTAATAAAATTCCCTTTCTGAACCTGGTACAAGCTCCTTCAAAATTTAAAAGAACAAGAAACTAGAGATATATTTATTTTCTTTTTTTGTACCGCCAACAGTAAATTCCATTGACATTGAGTGGCAGTGCTTCACACCACTTATCCTTTCTGCACTAGCACCAACTAGAAATAATAAATTTGCCCACCTTATAAAGAAGTCTACTTCCAGCTGTCTCAGTGCATTTTCACAACCTATGAGGTTAGCAGGTCAGGTATTGTGCCTTTTTTGTTTTTGTTTTTTTTCTCTTTTAATTTGCTTTTATTGTAACAGGCACTTAGACTTTCTCTGAATATTGTGCCTATTTTATCAGTGAATGCAACCAAAGCTCAGAGAGGGTAAGTGACTTCTCTAGATCAGACAGCAAATAAGTATTAGAGCTCTAATGAATAAATTCTCTACATTCTCGATGCTTCTACTTTAAACAATATTAATATGTAATTTTGTAAAATTAAAAGTATCCCCAATCCTAAAATTAAAGCAGTTGTATAGCTAAGAATATTCACTTTGCCCATTAAATGCTGACAAATTTGAGAAGTAATGAAAAACTATTTTTGGTACTTCATCACCTCTTAGGTAACTTTTTATTTCCACACTTAGCATCATTGTCTTTATAGAGTTTTTTTGTTTTGTTTTTTTTCCTATCCTCTTCTTAAAACTTGCTTTGAAGAATTATATTACATATGACTCCCAGTAATGTATAAAATAAAAGTTTAAAATGTCATCCCTCCCAGGAAAACATTTCACACATTCTAATGTATCTACCTCCATGCCTTGTAATAACCTCTTACCAGAGCATTTTAGGCAGCCTTTGGGAGGTGGCAGAGGTGGCTTCTGGTAGAGTGGCACTGTCTCACCACTACCCCATGACATCTTCCCAATTTACCTACATCGCCACCCAGAAGTCTGTTCTTGGATTTCACACTGCACTTAGTTATATTGTCTCCAAAGAGGAGTCTTTTCCAAAAATTCTACTGCAGTAATATGCTACCATTTGAGGATACTCAGTATACATGGCAATAAAGTTACATTTTGTCTAAGCTTGTTGCTCTCAGATTTTTGTAGTACAACCAACCATATTAGAATCTCTATGAAACGAGAGCTTTGGGGTCTAAATGCACTTTTCATCAAGTCTCTGGGTGCCTCACTTTGCCCTCTTGCCAACCCTCTCAAACTTAGCCCTTGAAATCAGCCAGAATGATGACGTGTAATAATTAACATTTAAGAATAATGAACACCTAGCCAGGCGCGGTGGCTCATGCCTGTAATCCCAGCACTTTGGGAGGCTGAGGAGGGTGGATCACAAGGTCAGGAGATCGAGACCACGGTGAAACCCCATCTCTATTAAAAATACAAAAAATTAGCTGGGCGTGGTGGCAGGCACTTGTAGTCCCAGGTACTTGGGAGGCTGAGGCAGGAGAACGGCGTGAACCCGGGAGGCAGAGGTTGCAGTGAGCCGAGATCACGCCACTACACTCCAGCCTGGGTGACAGAGCGAGACTCGGTCTCAAAAAAAAAAAAAAAAAGAGTAATGAACACCTTATATTTTTGAGGTTCTATTCTTAGTAAGTCAGAAAATGGTGTTGAAAGGGGAAATGCAATCCACACAGAGAACATGAACAAATCTACAGTATCTAGAAAAGTGCATGTCTGGTCAAACTAAAGCATAAGATATGTGCCTGAGGATGAACCTAGCAAAAAATTAGGCTGAAAAAGTAGAAGGGGACCCAATGTGAAAGACTTTAAATGACAATGTAAGAAGCTGGACCTTTGCACTGAGGGCAGTGGGAAGCGAATTTTTCTATACCATAAGAACAGCACACTCAGCTCTGTGTTTTGGAAAGAAAACTGGCAAACAGAAGCTGGTGAGAGTTCATGGGGAAACATACAAACCAGTTACTGTATCACATAATACTCTTTCTCTAGCCAGTGATATAAAACAAGATGAATTCTGGTTTATACAAAAATGTTAACTTATGGGCTTATATTTCTCCACAATAGAGGAGTAAATCCAGCTTCTCACTTACTCTCCCTTGGATATGGCTTCTCAGTATTCACTCATTCTCAGGCCATGTCTCTGGTGGCCGAAGATGGCATCCAGCCAGGAGAAAGGAGAATCATTGTCCTGGCATTCCCAAGCAAAGAGCCAACTTTGAGGGTCCAGGACCAGCTTAGGTTATAAGAATACTCCTGAAATAATCACTGGTAACCAGAGAGCACTAATGGTCTAGCTAAGTCAGGCTACTCAAAGTGTGATACGTGGACCAGTCCCTGTCCACACATTTTGTGACTGTGTGTCACAAGATGAATATAGAAATCGAGAGTGGTTAGAAATTTTACTGCAATTTGACAGGGTAATTCAATCTAATAATAAAAAATTGAGGCTTGTATTCTGTGTGTGTTTGTCTTTTTTTTTTTTTTTTTTTTTTTTTTTTTTTGTCTTGCTCTATCACCCAGGCTAGAGTGCAGTGGCGTGGTCTCAGCTCACTGCAAGCTCCGCCTCCCGGGTTCACGCCATTCTCCTGCCTCAACCTCCTGAGTAGCGGGGACTATAGGCACCTGCCACCAGGCCCGGCTAATTTTTTTGTATTTTTAGTAGAGACAGGGTTTCACCATGTTTGCCAGGATGGTCTAGATCTCCTGACTTCGTGATCCGCCGTCCTCGGCCTCCCAAAGCGCTGGGATTACAGGCGTGAGCCACCACGCCCGGCCTCGTGTGTCATTTTTTTTTGTTGATTCGTTTTTGTTGTATTTTACACAACTGTCAATCCACAGTGGATGCAGGGGTGAGGAGTCCTTTACTACAGATAGTTTTGGAATCTGTGGTTTAATGTACATGCTCCACTGTGAAGCCTTGGTGTATGGTTAATTTTATGAGTTAACATAAGGGAAAGAAGAATTTGCTCCTTTTTTCTACCTTCCTGCCGAGCTAGGGCATCAATCTTCTCCTGCCCTCAGACTGAGACTTACACCATGGGCCCCTTTTGTTCTCAGGCCATAGCTTATATATATATCTTACTGGTTCTGTTTTAATCTGGAGAACACTGACTAATACAGTAAGGGTGCGTCAGGATCCTGGAAGCACATGGGGAGAATGCTGGGGAAAACTTTCCCTCTGGCTATGAGAAAGGACTAAAACAAATGTCCACTACAATCCTGGGGCCTAATTTGGAGAGGGAAAGCACTCTCCCAGACTTATTTTCTCCTTCCTATTTTCTCATGCTTTCCTCCACAGTGACCCATCCTTAGTCTGAGTCTGGTAAAAATTTACTCTGGAAAAGCTTTGGCTATGGCCGTTATAATAAGCTAAATATTACACGGCCATTCACCCACCTTCCCATTGGAACTTTATTGCTAGAATCAAAGTATCTAAATGGCTCTCCTAAGCCATTAAGAGCAAAACAACTTTGAGCTAGACTAACACGAGGTAATTACTAAATTGAGTCAAATTCCTTTGCTATGCTCTTGGCACTAAGGTATGGAAACTCCAGAGTCCTGTAAGAGGTCTGAAGAAAAAAAAATCTTCAAGACAAATTTCAGAGATTGGAGTTTTTCATTAAAAGTACGTTTTAGAAAATTGTTTTAGTTAACTTGCTAAAGCAGTTGTATGGGGAAGAAATGTGTGCAGCTCTTTGGAAACTTGAGGTTTTCATTTCTCTTTTTGAAATAAAATGGAAACAATAAAAACACAATTAAAAATAAAATTAGAAAAACATAATCTAAGAGTATTTTGTTTCTTTTTCTAATTAAAGCTCTGCAATTACAGTTTCACTGGAGAGCAACCTGTGTTTTTAATCTCACTGTCCATGAAGGGCTAATACGGGCAACAGGTGGTGAGATGTCTGCTACACTCTTGGAAGTGACCTTGGAGAACTTTCCAGTCTGACTGAGAAACCTTGTCTGCTTTCTCATTTTACAAATTGGAAACTGAGGCCAAGACAGGTTTAATTCTTATCTCCTTAATTCATTGTTGCATGCACATGTGTGTGTGTGTCTGTATGTGTGTTTTCTCTCAGGGGCCTTGGAAACTGGATGTCTGCACAGTTTTAACATAATTTAGACATAGAATATGAGATTTCTTCCTTTCCAAGGCCCTAAATAACCTACCAGCACCAAGAGGAGGGCTCAAAAAGCACCAAGTTTTATCTAGTGTTGCCTTGAAATACATAATTTTTGCCTAAGTGAACTTCACAAACAATTAAGATAGTAATGCTTTTTGTGAAAATCTAACTAAAATCTAGCTGAAAACGTATGAAAATCCAACTAAAATGTGACTCACATCACTCAAGATTCTCACATCTAGAAATACATAAGATCAGTTTTGGAAGGTAAGTGCACCTCATGTGCCAATTTTAATAATGGTGGCTATCTGGGCACATTTTAAAGATTCTGAGGGTCTGTCTGAAAAAAAAAATGCAGTGATCTGTTAGTGACATCTGGTCGGAGAAGGGAGGAAAGGGGTCAGACTGATAATAAACTTGCTACATATTTGCCAGCTTTGGCTTGGATATTAAGGAAACTACCCAAGATTATTTTTTCTGAGCCCTTTCCAATGCTTACTCAAACAAAGTATTAAATATATCAATTTAAAAAAATTACATTCCAGTTGTTTCTCAAATTTACATAAGTAGGCAAAGTCAACCAAGAGCATTCAAACAAAGGTAGAAAAAGTACAGAGTACAGGCTACATTGCTTCCCAAACACTTCCTTTTTTTCATGTAATAACAAATTGCAAGACAGAATTTGCCTGCTGGAAGAGTGAGTGGAGAATACAAATATCCCCAGCATCCTGGCTTAGCTATTTCTTGGCCATGCTGCCCAGCACCTGACACTGGGGCATCCTTAGCAATACTTTTGGGAGATTAGGTATGAAAATTCTCTTTGTAAAGCAAAAGTTGCATTGGTCTCTTCCCATCCCTGAATTGCTGAAATGAGAACACAGGCAACCCTTTGGAGGGCACCAAGATCAGAGTCTGCTCTATTGACACAGATATTTTTGAGAATCAATCCAAAATTGTCGTTATTAAAAAATCATTCAGCCAGGCGCGATGGCTCACACCTGTAATACCAGCACTTTGAGAGTCCGAGGTGGGTGGATCACTTGAGGTCAGGAGTTTGAGACCAGCCTCTGCAACATGGCAAAACCTTGTCTCTACTAAAAATACAAAAATTAGCCAGGTGTGGTGGCATGTGCCTGTAGTCCCAGCTACTTGGGAGGCTGAGGTGGGAGGATCATTTAAGCACAGGAGACGGAGGTTGCAGTAAGCTGAGATCACACCACTGCACTCCAGCCTGGTCAACAGAGCTAAACCCTGTCTCAAAAAATAAATTAATTAATTAATTAAATTTTAAAATCACCCAGTGGCTGGTTTTCAGTGATTCTTTCCTGTAATATTTAAGATTTTGAGAGGGGGACCCATGATTATTTATACAGCTCGATTAGGTTCCTTTCCTTCATTTGAACCTGAGCTCTTCTTTCCAACAAGACACAGTGTGATATGCACTGAAGATACAAAGGGAAATAGGAGATAGTCTGTGCTTTCAAGGAGTTCAAACCTAATTAATGGTCAAAGAATCTATAGAAGCATATGTTAGTCCAATATCAGCAAATTTTTTCTGTAAAGGGCCAGATAGTAAAAGCTGTCAGTGCTGTGGGTCATCCGGCTCCGTGGCAACTACTCAGCTCTGATGCTATAACACAAAAGCAGCCACAGCCAGTCCTTAAACAAATGGCATGGCTAATTTCTAATAAAAAATGTATTTACAGAGAAATTCTGCTAACCAGATTTGAACTACTGTTTGCTGACTCCTGACTTAGATTCTACTCGGTGAATCATAGAATTTGAGCATCTCTCAGGGGAAAAGTTTAAAAAATGGGCAGATCAGTTTTTGGTTAGTGTGGTGGCTTGAATAATGACATATTTATTCATAGGTGGTGATTTTTTAATTTATTGAAATCCCAAAGAAGATCTATGACATCTCTGGTGAATCTGTGGGAAAATTACGTAGTTACGTTTACCAATAGAATGGTTTTATTCATTTAAAAACTATTTTTAATACAAGATTTGCCATGTCACCAATTGATTCAATGAGGCACAATTGCCAAACTTGAAAGTAATGTTGTAGAAATCCACAGGGCAGAGTGGAGAACACCCTAGAGGGAAATAAGAAAAATCATCATGGAAAGCATGCAGTGTAAATGCACCCCCATCATGCAGAGAGTGAAAATTTCAAATTGTCATGGAATAATCTGGAAAAACCACTCTCACCCCAAAACCTCAACAGAGACTCTCCCCATTCATCTCCCTTCCAACAACTAGGAATTTGTTGAGCAATGGGACAAATAAAGCAGTCTGGAGAATTTGATGGAAGATAAGAAAGCACTATTTTAATATTAGCTCTACTGATATTCTAATGAAATCCTTACCTTACAAAAAGAACTTGTTCCTGAAAAGTGGATTTCAGATGGTCATTGAAACACAAAGGCCTATTGTATAGTCAGGTGCAGAAGTCCTTCTGCTGACCACCTGGTCATGGACAGAGGCCCGGGACCAATGATGTCCTGTGTCCCTGTGTGTGTTAGTTCATTCTGGGTCACAGTCATGAAGTGTCACCAGTATCCACAGAGCTGTGTGCTCTGTTTTCCACTCACTTCCATGGCTTCTGCCTCCTGCCATAAAACCAGTGAGTGTCGTGGTGCAGGCAAACCGTGCAGGCTGCTGAGCTGAGAGGAGGCCAGATCCCCAGAGAGCTATGCAGCAGGCACTGGGACACTCCCACCCCACCTGGTCCTGCCCCCACACAGAGCTCCCGTGATTAGAAGTCCATATGGATCATGTAGACCCATCCAACACACTCCTGGCCTATGGCTGGGTGACACCCTGCATATGTATTTAACCTCCCTCTTCCTTATATCAGATGTTGAGTGATCATGTCTGTGGCCCTGTCTCATTAAAGGCTTGTGATTAACTGTGAAAAGAAGGAAGAAAAAGGAAAGGAGAGGAGAGGACAGGGGAGGGGAGGGGAGAGGAGGAGAGGAGAGGAGAGGAGAGGAGAGGAGAGGAGAGGAGCGGAGAGGAAGGGAGGAAGGGAGGGAGGGAGGGAAGGAAGGAGGGAGGGAATAAGGAAGAAAGGAAGGAAGGAAGGAAATACAAAAGCTTTGTGTAGACAGTGCCACCAGCTCAGCTTATATAACAAAGCAGCTCACGTCCCAAAGTTCATCACACTTTTCCTCATCATATGATTAAATTTTATAGTGTCCTGGAGATTAGAGAGACAAGCACTCTGTTTTTTTTTTTTTTTTTTTTATGGATTGCAAAAATTTATTAAAATTGGAGACACTGTTTTAATCTTCTTGTGCCATGAGACTCCATCAGGCGGTCTACAAAGACCATTGGGAGGCTGAGGATCACTTGGGCCCAGAAGTTTGAGGCTGTAGTAAGCTTAAAGGCCACTGCATTCCAGCTTGGGTGAGGCAAGACCCTTTCAAGCAGTAAGCTGCATGCTTGGACAAGCACTCTGTTTTACTGTGAAACCCAATTCCAGGCAGATTCAGTGATAGTCTATGGCAGAATCATTGCCAACATTCACAAAATGATACTCATTTCTGGCCACCAAACTAACTTCACTTCCACATCACAGATGTGTCTGCCCTAACCCAGGTGTGTGTGTGTGTGTGTGTGTATGTGTGTATCCTTAATATTTGGAGCCCATCAAAATATCCCAAAGATGTCAGCTGACAAATTTAGTACATCTTTTACCTGACGTTAGGTATTTATATTTTCAAAGAGGATTTTTTAAAGACCAAAGTGTCTTTCAAGGCCTGAATAATGATTTTGTAATGGCAAAACTTCAAACATCATGAGCAATAAAATAACTTAATTGAACAAGGGAAGTGAGCTCTTCTGCAACTAACCCTGACTATTAGTTTCCCAAACACTTAAGAAACAGTTTTTTTCAATCAAGTTAGTAATGGATAACCAGCTGTCCATCCACCATATTCATTTCTCACCATTTTCACACAAATTGCATATCATAAATATCATAGCAAGCTATCCAATGGATTTGGTTAACTAAGTTCTTTTTTTTTTTTTTTTTTTGAGACAGAGTCTTGCCTGTCACTCAGGCTGGAGTACAGTGGTGAAATCATAGCTCACTGCAGGCTCAAACTCCCTGGCTCAAGTGATCTTCCTGCCTCAACCTCACAAGTAGCTATAACTATAGGCACGTGCCACCACATCCAGCTAATTTTTGTTGTTGATTTTTTTTTAAGAGACAGGTTTTGCTATGTTGCCCAGGCTGGTTTTGAACTCCTCAGCTCAAGCAATCCACCTGCTTCAGCCTCCCAAACTGCTGAGATTACAGGCGTGATCCATAGTGCCCAGCCAACTAAGTTTCTTTCTAAGTGTGTTTATATAAAACCTCACTCTCAAGAATCTAAAATAGAACAGGCAGCACACGTTTCTTGGTTCCCCAACTCTACTTACTGTATAGTATGAAATGCTGGGAACTCTAAGAAATGTAAGCTATGGTTCCTGTCCTAAGGAAACTGGCGTAGTCAACACAAAAATAAACAATAGAGCAAATTATCATTTGGCCAATGTAATTCCCACAAAAATGTAATAGTAACATACCAAAACCACTCCACTTTTCATTGGTTTCCCTCTGCATTTAGGATAAAGACAAAGCTTCCTAAAAGGGCCTGTGAGAATCTGTGTGCTCTGGGCAACAGCCTTTCTTCTGGACATAGATCCGCTTGCTCTCTCTGCTCCAGACACCCTGTCTTTCGGTTCCCTGTCTGACAATGCTCCCTTCCATCCCAGGGCCTTTGAGCAGACTCTTTCCTGGGCCTGGAAGCCTCTGCACTCCCCTTTTCCCTAGACCATTTCTTTTTATCAACAGCACTCACCCCACACTCCATATACTTCCACTGTCCCCACTGGGTATCCTTCTTGGCACTTTTCACTACAGCAAATCTTTCAGTCACTATATAATTATTTTACATTTGTTTCTCTTCAGTCTGAAGATAACCCAAGAAAAGAAAAAGAAGAAAAAAAATTTTTAAGTAAAAGATATGCATCTCTCCACTTATATGCTTAGCATATAAATAAATGGACCCATGAATGAATGAATACCTGGAGTTACATAAATAAATTAACCCATAACGTTTTCATTTTTCTTTCTTTTCTTTTTTTTTTTTTTGTTGAGATGGAGTCTCGCTCTGTCACCCAGGCTGGAGTGCAGTGGCGCGATCTCAGCTCACTGCAAGCTCTGCCTCCCAGGTTCACGACATTCTCCTGCCTCAGCCTCCCAGGTAGCTGGGACTACAGGCATCCGCCACCACACCCAGCTAATTTTCTGTATTTTTAGTAGAGACAGGGTTTCACCGTGTTAGCCAGGATGATCTCGATCTCCTGACCTCGTGATCCACCAGCCTCGGCCTCCCAAAGTGGTGGGACTACAGGCATGAGCCACTGCACCCTGCCCATTTTTATTTCAATAGCTTTTATTTCAAAAGGGGTACAGGTGGTTTTTAGTTACATAGATAAGTTCTTTAGTGGTGATTTCTAAGATTTTGGTGCACCCGTTCCCAAAGTAGTGTACACAGTACCCAATATGTAGTCTTTTATCCCTCACCCTTTTCCAACCCTTCCCCACTGAGTCCCCAAAGTCCATTATATCATTCTGATACCTTTGCATCCTCATGGCTTAGCTCAATTATAAGTGAGAATATATGATATTGGGTTTTCCATTCCTGAATTACTTTACTTAGAATAATGGCCTCTAGCTCCATCTAAGATGCTGCAAAAAATATTATTTCGTTCCTTTTCAGGGCTAAGTAGTATTCTATGGTGTGTATATATACTACATGTTTTTTACCCGTTCATTTCTTGATAGGCCCTTAGGTTGGTTTCATATCATTGCAATTGCAAATTGTACTACTATAAACGTGTGTACATGTGTCTTTTTCATATGACTTTTTAAAATTAACTCATATCTTTTTATTTGATAGTAATCATTTAATAAAGTTATTAAAAGTCTAAAGTTTGCTCAGCAAATATCTCTAAAATTCCCATCGTATACTCTGCTAGGAACTGGAATATAAAGATGAAGGCATTGTCCCTACGCATGCTGCCTACTGAGAGAGACAGACAAGGAAACAAATAATTACAATACACCCTGCATTCTAGACAAGAGAAATCCAAAGTGTCAGGAGATAGAGGGAAGAATTAGCTCCTCCTGGAGGAGGTACAGAAGATTTCCTTTTACTTTATTTTAGTTTTATTTATTTTTTGTTTTCCATTTTTTATTTTCGATTCAGTGGGTACATGTGCCACTTTGTTACATGGGTATATTACTTGATGCTGAGGTATGGGGTATAAATGATCCCGTCACCCAGAGAGTGAACATAGTAACCAACAGGAAGTTTTTCAGCCCTTTCCCCATCCCTTCCACCCTCCTTGTGGAGTCCCCAGTGTCTATTGTTCCCATCTTGATGTCCGTGAGTACCCAATGTTCAGTTCCTTCTTACAGGTAAGAATCTGCAGCATTTGGATTTCTGTTTCTGTGTTAATTCACTTAGGATAATGGCCTCCAGCTGCATCCACGTTGCTGCAAAGAACTTGATTTTGTTCTTTTTATGGCTGCATAGTGTTCCATGGTGTATATGTCCCACATTTTCTTTCTTTCTTTTTTTTTTTTTTTTTTTTTTGAGAATGAGTCTCACTGTGTCACCCAGGCTGGAGTGCAGTAGCATCATCTCTCACCACAACCTCTGCCTCCCAGGTTCAAGTGATTTTCCTGCCTCAGCCTCCCGAGTAGCTGGGACTACAGGTGTGCATCACCATGCCCAGCTAATTTTTGTATTTTTTAGTAGAGACGGGGTTTCACTGTGTTGGCCAGCCTGGTCTCGAACTTCTGACCTTGTGATCGCCCACCTCAACTTCCCAAAGTGCTGGGATTACAGCCGTGATTTGTTTATCCAATCCACCATTGATGGACACCTAGGTTGATTCCATGTTTTTGTTATTATGAATAGTGCTGCAATGAATATATGAGTGCATGTGCCTTTTTAGTAGAATGATTTATTTTCCTCTGGGTATATACCCAGTAATGGGATTGCTGGGTCAAATGATAGCTCTACTTTAGTCCTTTGACAAATCTCCAAATTAATTCCACAGTGGCTTAACTATTAGCTTGGTGCAAAAGTAACTGAGGTTTTTGCCATTGCTTTTAATGGCAATAACTGCAGTTACTTTTGCACTAACCTACAATTTATATTCCCACCAACAGCGTATAAGCGTTCCCTCTTCCCCACAGCCTTGACAGCACCTGTTATGTTTTTACTTTTTAGTAATAGCCATTCTGCCTGATGTGAGATGGTATCTCATTGTGGTTTTGATTTTAATCTCTCTGATGATTAGTGATGCTGAGCATTTTTTTTTGTATTTTTGTGGCCGTTGTATGTCTTCTTTTGAGGAGTATCTGTCCATGTCCTTTGCCTACTTTTTAACGGAGTTATGCTTTTTTTGTGTGTTGATTTAAGTTCCTTATAGATTCTGGATATTAATCCTTTATCAGATGCATAGTTGGAGAATTTTCTGCCATTCTGTTGGTTGTCTATTTACTCTTTTAATAGTTTTTTTCTTTTTCTTTTTCTTTTTTTTTTTTCTGTGCAGAAGCTCTTCAATTTAATTAGGTCTCAATTGTCAATTTTTATTTTTGCTGCAATTGCTTTTGAGGACTTGGTCATAAATTCTTTGCCAAGGCTGATGTCCAGAGGGGATTTCTTAGATCTTATTCTAGAAACTTTATAGTTTGAGGTCTTACATTTATCTTTAATCCTTCTTGAGTTAATTTTTGTCTATGATGATAGGTAGGGGTCCAGTTTCATCTTTCTGCATATGGTTAGCCAACTTTCCCTAGGGAAATGATGTATGAACTCTTGAAGAAGAAACAGAAGTGCAATGGGCTGAATAGTGAGAGAAGGCAGTGTATGCAGCAAATGCAACGTGGAAACGTAAAAAGGTTTGAAGAGCATGATATAGGGTGGAATAGCAAATCATTTGGTGCCACCGTGACTCAGTGTGTAGAATGGGTATGACTTGAAATGGAATGGAAATTGTTGACAGAGGTGAAATGATGAGGACACAATAAATTTGAGGTAAGAATAAGACAACCATGTGGGACTGAATGGTAATTAGTGGGAGGTAGACAATAGAGGTTTGAGAAAGTGGTAAGAAAGAGAGAAATATTCTAAGGCAATGATGGTGGATATTTGGGAATCAGGGACTCCCAGTCTCTGACCACTGTTTCAAGATCATACTTCATAGGGTAGGGCTTCCCACACTTCTCTAATGACAAAAATCACATGGTTGTTAAAAATACATATTCCAGGGACATATCTCAATCTTAATGAGCATCCCCAAAGGAAAAGCCTGGAAATCTGTATGTTTAACCAACAGTGCAGATTAACCCATATTATCAGAGAAGCTTGAGAAATACGTTCAAAGGGAATTCCGTTTTCTCTTACAGATATGACTCACCATCCTGTTCCCCAGCACTGCCCACTCCCCCGTCAGGGACGGCGGCTACCCAAAACATCCACTTCAACCATTAACATAATGACCTTTATTTCTAATATGACAATAAAATATGACTAGACTAGCACAGAAAGTACTGGTCATTCTGATAATTATGCACACTACTAGAGGAAATTTTCAGCTAATTATGCTCGAAAGGTAGAAAAGCTGGGCGCAGTGGCTGACGCCTGTAATCCCAGCATTTTGGGAGACCAAGGCAGGTGGATCAGTTGAGGCCAGAAGTTTGAGAGCAGCCTGAACAACATGGCGAAACCCTGTCTCTACTGAAAATACAAAAATTAGCCGGGCATGGTGGCACATGCCTGTAATCCCAGCTACTCGGGAGGCTGGGGTGGGAGGATTGTTTAAGCCCAGGAGGTGGAGGTTGCAGTGAGTCAGGATCATGCCACTGCACTCCAGACTGGGTGACAGAGTGAGACCCTGTCTCATAGAACTATGCTGTCTGAGCAGAAAGAGGAGGGCCCATGCACATCTGCCATTAGCATGGTAGCTGTGGGTGACTTCTTAGGTCTCCAAACCTATTTGCTTCTCCCCAGTTGATCATCAGTTCATCAGTTGAGGTCCTACATGCTGGACAGTTGGCTACAGAATAATTGAAATTCTTCCCACACTTAGTTGTTGGGCTTCTTACTGACAGAGAATGGAGAAATTGTATATACCACATAACAGGGCTCATTCTGAGGCCATCACACCCCCTATATTGAAGAACAAAACAAAAAGTCCCTTTCCGTGCTGTTGAGAAATTCTGTGCTGTTCAGAATTGGAGGTGGTGATACCGTTATCATGCGAATAGCAACCCTTCATTTAGCCCACACTCTTTTCCTGTGACCAGCTGGGTCACCACTTGACTATCCACAACTACAGATATAAATTGAAACTTGGTATTGCAAGCCTGAACCATTTCTAATGGAAAGCTGCTGCCCTCTCTGAAAATCCAGCTGGGTGACTGCCTCCAACCTCAGAACTCACCGAAAAGCAATGCAGTGAAATCTCGTGTTGTTTATACAATTTCCTTCATGGTTTTAGCTAAGTAATTTCACAGCTGTGTTCCTCAGTTTCCTCACCTGTGATTCAACACAAATGCAATCTTTTTAACTTGTTTTATGTAATACTATAAAAATAAGGGTTTTTTTGTTTTGTTTTTGTTGTTGTTGTTTTGTTTTTTTTGAGACAGAGTGTCACTCTGTCGCCCAGGCTGAAGTGCAGTAGCAAGATCTCGGCTCACTGCAACCACTGCCTCCTGGGTTCAAGCAATTCTCTGTCTCAGCCTCCCAAGTAGCTAAGATTACAAGCGCTCACCACCACGCCTGGCTAAGCTTTTTTTAGTGGAGACAGGGTTTCACCATCTTGGCCAGGCTGGTCTTGAACTCCTGACCTCATGATCCGCCTGCCTCGGCCTCCCAAAGTACTGGGATTACAGGCGTGAGCCACTGCGCCCGGCCTAAAAGTTGTTTTTAAGAGCTTGCTTGACCAAAATTACTTTGCTGGCATTAAACTACATTTAAACAGAAGTCTCTTTTACAAGCAGACAAATATGTATAATATATTGAGGGGTTTTTTCTCTTTTTTTTTTTTGAGATGGAGTCTCGCTCTGTTGCCAGGCTGCAGTGCAGTGGCACAATCTTGGCTCAATGCAACCTCCGCCTCCTGGGTTCAAGCAATTCTCCCACCTCAGCCTCCTGAGTAGCTGGGACTACAGGCATGCACCACCATGCCCAGCTAATTTTTGTATTTTTAGTAGAGATGACGTTTCACCATGTTGGCCAGGATGGTCTCGATCTCTTGACTTCGTGATCCGCCTGCCTCAGCCTCCCAAAGTACTGAGATTGCAAGCATGAGCCACCACACCTGGCCTTTTTTCTCATTTTTAAATCTAACTCAATCAAGCTACATTTACAACAGGCACCCTATTTGAGGCAGTAGCAAATTGCTGGGAGGTGAAACCTTTGTTCAAAGGTAGAACAGCTGAGAGATAAATACTACTAAGTCTATATTTTATCTTTCTTTCCTGACGACATTTGAATGTCAGATAAGGTGCTCTTAATAAACGAGGACTTGTTTTCCAAAATGTTGTACTACTGATTTGGCAAAAGAGGTTTTGGGGAAGGAAAGCAATGAAAATGGAGAGGGAAAAAGAGTAGTTCCTGGGTGTCACTGAACTATATACAGATTTCTGAAAACATCAGAAATTGTATTTGGTAGATCATATGGATGTATTTAAATAAGGATTCCAGGAAATGCTGGGCACTGCTTTCTAAATGATCATCTCTAAATTTTACTGATATTATGCCCACTCATAAAATGATTCATGGGGTGTTCCAAGGTTTCTTGCCCTTTGATCCACAGAAGAATTTCTCAAAGTGTGTTTATAATGG
Organism: Hylobates moloch; assembly: GCF_009828535.3. Taxonomy (NCBI): domain Eukaryota; kingdom Metazoa; phylum Chordata; class Mammalia; order Primates; family Hylobatidae; genus Hylobates; species Hylobates moloch. Next base: position 55,044,789 of record NW_026652285.1, on the reverse strand, counting down.
ATGATGATAGGGATTATATAGAGAGAATAAAATAGGAGAGTCATGCCTAGAACTTGAGTACATATGGACACTTGTTTTATGACAAAAAATGAAACTACAAGAAATGGAGAAAGAATGGTCATTACAATAAATCGTGCTGGAACAGCTAGACATACACAAGGCGGAAACTTGTGTTGAATAAAATATTGTAGGATACAAAATAATTCACACTGTGTATTTGGCATCTCATAGTACAGAGCAGTGCTTTTCAAAGTGTGGTTCATGGACCACTTGATCCAAGTCACCGTGGTTATATTTAAATATATAGATCCTTGAGCCTTAGACTCATTGATTTTCTAGGAGTGAAGCCTAACAATCTGCATTTTTGTTAAACTCCCTTAGATGATTTCCTTTTTTTCTTTGCTTTTTTTTTTTTTTTTTTTTTTGAGACAGAGTCTTGCTCTGCAGCCCAGGCTGGAGTGCAGTGGCACGATCTCGGCTCACTGCAAGCTCCGCCTCCCGGGTTCACGCCATTCTCCTGCCTCAGCCTCTCCGAGTAGCTGGGACTACAGGCGCCCGCCACCACGCCCGGCTAATATTTTTGTATTTTTAGTAGAGACAGGGTTTCACCGTGGTCTCGAACTCCTGACCTCGTGATCCGCCCGCCTCGGCCTCCAAAAGTGCTGGGATTACAAGCATGAGCCACCGCGCCTGGCCCAAGGATTCTATTTCTAAATAAGACACATCCTGAGGTTCCAGGAGGACATAAATTTTTGGGGAACACTGTTGTTCAAACCAATACAGTCTCAGTAGAGCGTGGACTTTAGAAAAAGAAGGTAATAGGGTTAGTTGGAATCCAGGCAGGTAGGAAATGGAAGCAAAGACCAGCCACAAAACCAGCTATACACTTGGCACTCCAGCATCCCTGAACCACACAGGGCTGGCTCTCCACATGACTCCACCTTCACTAACAGGGTCAGTTTACCCATTACACACAGTAGGCACAGTGCCAAGTTCCCATGATACTTTTAGAAACCCATGAAAATGTTTTAATCTCTTTCAAAATCTAAAAATAAACAAATATATTCCAACCTGGATTATATTCATATATATATCAATGCAGTCATAAAATTTAATTTTAATGCTTTTTTATGCAGTGGTTCAGAAACAGCCTCTGGGTTTCAGCACAGGCATTCAGATGGAATGTTGGGGTCACCACCACCCAAATTTTTTTTTTTTTTTTTTGAGATGGAGTTTCGCTCTTATTGCCCAGGCTGGAGTGCAGTAGTGCTATCTCGGCTCACCACAACCTCCACCTCCTGGGTTAAGCGATTCTCCTGTCTCAGCCTCCCAGGTAGCTGGGATTACAGGCTCACACCACCCCTCCCAGCTAATTTTGTATTTTTAGTACAGATGGGGATTCACCATGTTGGCCAGGCTGATCTCGAACTCCTGACCTCAGGTGATGTGCTCACCTCGGCCTCCCAAAGCTCTGGAATTATAGGTGTGAGCCACCATGCCCAGCCCACCACCCTAATTTTTTGTGTGTGTGTGTGACAGAGTCTCGCTCTGTCGCCCAGGTTGGAGTGCAGTGATGCTATCTAGGCTCACTGCAAGCTCCTCCTCCCACGTTCATGCCATTCTCCTGCCTCAACCTCCCGAGTAGCTGGGACTACAGGTGTCCACCACAACGCCTGGCTAACATTTTGTATTTTTTTAGTAGAGACAGGGTTTCACCATGTTAGCCAGGATGGTCTCGATCTCCTGACCTCATGATCCACCCACCTCGGCCTCCCAAAGTGCTGGGATTACTGGTATAAGCCACCGCACCCGGCCCCACCACCCTAATTTTTAATATATTGTTTAATGAAAGAAGGAGCCCTTAGAAGGCAAAAGTGCCCAGAGCACGCAAAAGTCATCACACAGCCGTGTTCACCAGTACACATGCTCATACACTTGGCCTGGAGAAGCTGGAGAGTCTGCACAGGCTTTCACTCACCCCTGCTCTCAGGGTGGTCCATAGCCAATTACTGGTGATGGCAGGGGTATCACAGCCCAGCACCTTTGCTGACGGGGAGAATAACCTCTATGGGTATAATTCACTCTCCATAGTGCCCCAACAAATCACATCATTGCCTTGCTTCTTCCCGTACCTTATACGGTATCCCTCCTACCTTTGCAGCATTCCCTCACTAAATCATTTGCCTAAGAATTCCTACCTCAATCTCTGTTTCTAGGGAACATGACTTAAGACACTTTGGATCTCCATGACAAGCATTAACACTGGCAAAAATTATCTAATAAACACTCATATTGAATGAGTAAACGTTAGAGAGACATGGAAGCAAGTATGAAAGACCCAGCCAGGACTTTACATGGACTGAATTGATCATAAAAGAAACTTCGGTTCTTGGCCGGGTGCAGTGGCTCATGCCTGTAATCCCAGCACTTTGGGAGGCCGAGGTGGTTGGATCACCTGAGGTCGGGAATTCAAGACCAGCCTAGCCAACATGGTAAAACCGTCTCTACTGAAAATACAAAAATTAGCCAGGTGTGGTGACACGTTCCTGTGATCCCAACTACTTGGGAGGCTGAGGCAGGAGAATCACTTGAACCCGGGAGGCGGAGGTTGCAGTGAGCCAAGATCCCACTACTGCACTCCAGCCTGGGTGACAGAGTGAGGCTCCATCTCAAAAAGAAAAAAAAACTTCAATTCTTGACAAATTATAGACTGGAGACATAGAGAAAAGATAATGATGTGGATTCTTCAAGGGCACAAGACAATGAATTTGCTCATAAACATATGAGCAGATCTACCGATTAGACCTGAGGAACAATGCCTACTGTGTGCCCAGCACTGTGTAAGTTACTTTCATATGTACCAACAGACTAAGATAACAGTAGCTGTCAAAACTGATTGAGGTCTCCTTGAATTTTCTCAGACTTCATTGGCCCCAGAGCTGGGGATGAGATGAGTTTGCAAGCAATGGACTATGAGGTTGGTTCAGATGAATTTTTGCGAACAATCATCTGCTGATGAAAGGACTGCCTTTGAAGACAGTATCCTTGATGATCTTAAGAGTATGGTCCTCTGAAGCCAGTGTTCAACAAGATGTAAAAATGAGAAGATTTCATGCCATGGAATTTCTATCATAGATATGGTTTTTTGTAATTTTAGCAGTTCTTCTCAACCTTTGCAGCAGTTTTGGAGCCGAGCAGATGGCAGGGGAGGGCTTAACTAAGTGGTGAAGTTTCAGCTGCAAAAGGCAATTCCTAGAATGACAATTCAGAAACTCATTTCCCCCAACACTTATCATATTGGCAGAGGGTTAGTGAATCTTTTTAGAAAAACAAGAAGGAGGCAATGCATCAGAATGAGGCAGCCTATGTTTGGTTAGGTTATGTGCAGGCAAACACTACTGAGTCCAATTCTTTCCTTGCATTGCGATTCCCAAGGCAACAGGCCAGTCTTGTTTGTAAATTAAATAATATCCAAAATAACTAAAGCTTAGGATCTGAAATATAAGGCACCTCCAGCACATGGAGCAACTGCTACATGCATCCGAAACCAGAGGATGACAGTTTCAGCTAAGTTGTTCCAACCCTGGCTGGCATTAAGGACCCCTATAGTTTCCAGCTATATATCATAAGCAAACAGCAAGTTTGTAGAAAGAGCATAATCTGCGCTCAAATCCTGCCTCTGATACTAAATAACTATATGATCTTGAAAAAATTACTTTTCCTCTATAAGCCTCCTTCCACAAATGGTGGTGGGGTGGGGGAGGGGATAATTGCAAACTCAAAGGCTTATTGTAAGAATTCAGTGTGATAATATACATGAAAGTAACTAGCAAATCGCAGATCTTAAACTGGTATCCATTTTTCTTCATTTCTATTCTGCCTAGCTCGGCAGAAGTTTGTCAAAATAGCTGTTGCTCTTTCAAACTGCTTCAGTTTTGGCTCATCCATAATTTTTTCTTTATCTTCAAACAACTTTAATTATAATGGTTTGCTTTTCTTAAAATTTCATAGCCCATATTCTTTGTGAATGAGACAGTGAGATTTGGCTTTTGGGACTTTAGTTTTGATCCTTTACAATATGCATATAACAAAAACAATAAATGTATTTTATATTCTGAAGCTATAAATGTATCCTTTTTTAATGAGGCCTGTTTGTTTCAATTAAGCCTAAATTACTGAAGCACAACAAAGGAACTATCGATTGAGATTATTTCTGTGGCAAGTAACAGAAAAGCTATTCAACTGGCTTAAACAATTAAGGGAATTTACTGGCTCCTGTAACTGAAAAGTCCACAGGACTTTTCATGGCTTGATCCAGGGACGGTTTGGTCCAGGCTCTGGCTCAATTTTTCCTGCAGTCCTCTCAGTTTTTCCTGCCTCTATATGTTGGCTTTGTTCTCAGACTGGCCTCATAAAATGACTGCTAATAGCATTCGTGGTGGTTTCTCATTCACATCCAACACAGAGCTAAGGCCAAGGCCAGTTTTTAGGACCGCCATACAGAAGTCCCAGGCTTCACTCTGATTGGACTACCCTGATCCTATTTCTCCCATCCAAGCACTTCCCAGGCCCAACCCTGTTTAACTTCTGAGATCAAGCACGTGCAGGGTGATACGGCCATAGATTCTGATCCTATTTCTGTAGCTAGGGAAGTGCCATCCTCGACTTAAATTCGTATCATCCCTATGACAAGAAAATGGAATTATTCTCAGTGATCTAGAAAATCGGGTCCCTCTCCTGGATCTGAATATGAGGTCCACTCCTCCTAAACATCATGGTTGTCACTCAAGGGAACTGAAATGGGTAGTAGAAAAATAATTTCAATGTCTGCTACAATTAAAAAATAATTTTGGCTGGGCGCAATGGCTCACGCCTGTAATCCCAGCACTTTGGGAGGCCGAGGCGGGCAGATCATGAGGTCAGGAGATCAAGACCACCCTGGCTAACACGGTGAAACCCTGTCTCTACTAAAAATACAAAAACTTAGCCGGGCGTGGTGGCGGGCACCTGTAGTCCCAGCTACTCAGGAGGCTGAGGCAGGAGAATGGGATGAACCCGGGAGGCGGAGCTTCCAGTGAGCCTAGATGGCGCCACTACACTCCAGCCTGGATGACAGAGCAAGACTCCATCTCCAAAAATAAAAATAATAGTAATAATAATTTTAGCAATTTAATGCAGCATTCCTAAATGCCTTTTCTTCATTTTAAAATTATCACTTAGGCTGGGTACAGTGGCCCACGCCTGTGATCACAGCACTTTGGGAGGCTGAGGTGGGTGGATCACAAGGTCAGGAGTTTGAGACCAGCCTGGCCAATATGGTGAAACCCCATCTCTACTAAAAATACAAAAACTAGCCGAGCATGGTGGTGGGTGTCTGTAGTCCCACCTACGTGGGAAGCTGAGGCAGGAGAATCACTTGAACCTGGGAGGTGGGGGTTGCAGTGAGTCAAGATTGCGCCACTGCATTCCTGCCTGAGCGACAGAGCAAGGCTCTGTCTCAAAAAAAAAAAAAAAAAAAAAAAAAAATCACTTATTTCACTATATTAGACTCTTTCCAAATAAACTATTAGGCTTTAACATCGAAAGGCAACCATAAACTAAGAGTCAACTAATGCAAGGCAAGATGTTAGGAGGAATTTCAAGACATCTAAGTCAGGAGTCTTTCTTGTTCTTTTTTCCTCTCCACTTCCTCTTGTTTTTCTTTCGCTCAATTTTGTTGATAATCTTTTCTTTTTCTCACTTTCTTCCTTCCATTTATATAGTCCTGTTTGCTTCTCTCAATATGCATTTTAATATATGCAAACATAACAGGATGTACGATTAGACATTTTCTGATCTCTCACAATTTTAGCTACAGTCTCAAAGCTGTTGACACAGGTGACAGAGTCCTCCTACAGAAGCATGGACAAACTCTCTCAGGAATTACTAAGAGGGGGCCAAACTTATCCACTGCAGTTCTCTCCAGCAGCCTATAAAAAAGAAAACTAGAGATTCATTAGGAAGGAAGTTTTCAAAGCTGAATTTTTATGTAGAGATAATAGATGGATGGTCTCACCCTGAGCCAAGTGAGGAAGGCTTTTAAGTGGATCACTCATAGAGTGCTGGTGCTTGTCAGAAGCTGGTATCTTATTCTTAAACTAGATATTTATCAAGAGCCATAATCTTGGAGTATAGGGGAGACAGGAGAGGAAGGAAAAGTAAAAGAACAGGTGTTGCCCATCCTTCCTACTGCTGAACCCAAGCTTTGCATCAGGATTGCGTTGGGCAGAGGGTGGGAGGTTGGAGCAAACTTAATTGTATGAAGGATGAAAGATTTATTTAGATTGAACTGAGCTTCCAAGTACCTGAAAACATCACTCTGTACTGATATCCAAAAATAACCTTGCTAGGCTGGGCACGGTAGCTCACGCCTGTAATCTCAGCACTTTGAGAGGCCAAGGCGGGCTGATCACCTGAGGTCAGGAGTTCAAGACCAGCCTGGCCAACATGGTGAAACCCCCTCTCTACTAAAAATACAAAAAAATTAGCTGGGTATGGTGGTGTGTGCCTATAGTCTCAGCTATTTGGGAGGCTGAGGCACACAAATCATTTGAACCTAGGAGGTGGAGGTTGCAGTGAGCTGAGATGGCACCACTGCACTCCAGCCTGGATAACAGAGTGAGACTCCATCTCATAAAACAAAACAAAACAAAAAGAAACAAAAAACACAAAACCTTGTTGAAGCTGTTTTCCAGAAGCGAGGAAGAAAAATCCAAAAGAACATTATTTTACATTCGTTGTGGAAACACTTTTTAAAGTTTTACATTACTATTTTAAATTTCCATATCACGGCCAGGCACGGTGGCTCACGCCTGTAATTCCAGCACTTTGGGAGGCCAAGGCGGGCAGATCACGAGGTCAGGAGATGGAGACCATGCTGGCTAACACAGTGAAACCCCGTTTCTACTAAAAATACAAAAAATTAGCCAGGCATGGTGGTGGGCGCCTGTAGGCCCAGCTACTCGGGAGGCTGAGGCAGGAAAATGGCGTGAACCTGAGAGGAGGAGCTTGCAGTGAGCCGAGATGGCGCCACTGCACTCCAGCCTGGGCGGCAGAGGGAGACTCCATCTCAAAAACAAAAACAAAACAAAAGAATCTATATCACAAGTCATCAAGCAACAGATTTTTTATGTAAAGAAAAATGCAGTTTCCTAATTGTACCCTACTAAATTCAGTTTATTTAATAAGCTTAGCATAAAAATGCAAAGCATCATATGTGTATCTTCAATATACTTTATGAGCACACCTAAATAATGCATCAGTTGGGTCTGCAAGAAACCATGCTTTCAAAGAGAGCAATTAAGGAGAGTTCAATGAATATGCTGTTTACAAAGATGTGGGTGGGGCTCTTAAGGAATTAGCAAACCAACCAAAGACAGCAGGAGCGCTAGTAATGCTTAGGCTAGGGGATCCCAACATCTTTGGTTGGTTTGCCTGGGGGGATCAGTGGGGTGGGGATGAGTGGGTTGGGGGGTGGAGGGAGTGGTTGCCTCAGAATGCCTTGGACACCAGCAAGCAAGGAAAGTACAGGCAGTGCTGGTCACAGAGCAGAATTGAGAGAGAGATAAACAGCTCATTTCAATTGGCAAATGGTGAATATTTAGCACATATATTTCAATTTCTGTTTGGGCATGATGGCTCCTACCTGTGATCTCAGCATTTTGGGAGGCATAGGTGGGAGACTCACTTGAGGCCAGGAGTTCAAGACCAAACTGAACAATGTAGGGAGACCCCATCTCTACAAAAAAAAAAAAAAAAAATTAGCCACGGTGGTGGTGTGAGCCTGTCATCCAAGCTACCTGGGAGGCTGAGGTGGGAGGATCATTTGAGCCTGGAAGTTGGAGGCTGCAGTGAGCTATGATCCTGCCACTGCACCCCAGCTTGGGTGACAGAGTAAAACCCTGTCTCTAAAAAAAAATAGTAATAAATAATATATTTCAATTTCTCAATTCTGGCAAATAGAATTTTAATTGACATATGAAATACTCAAATTACTTGAACCTGGTAGGAATTTGTAGAATAAAGTAGAATTTTTACGCTGAATCCCTTGGTAAGAATGAAACTATATTTCCCAAGGAAAGAAAAGTTAAGCTCAGGTCAATGAAATCAGCCTGCAAAGTGTAGAAAATGTATGTGAACAAAAATATTATTAGCCTAAAATCTAAAGTGAATATGGATAAATATATGATAGAAAACAATCACCAAGGCTGGACGCGGTAGCTCACACCTGCAATCCCAGCACTTTAGGAGGCCGAGGTGGGCGGATCACCTGAGGTCAGGAGTTCGAGACCAGCCTGATCAACATGCAGAAACGCTGTCTGTACTAAAAATACAAAATTAGGCCAGGTGCGGTGGCTCACGCCTGTAATCCCAGCACTTTGGAAGGCCAAGGCGGGCAGATCACGAGGTCTGGAGTTTGAGACCATTCTGGCTAACATGGTGAAATCCTGTCTGTACTAAAAATACAAAAACAAAAAGTAGCGGGGCATGGTGGCGGGCGCCTGTAGTCCCAGGTACTGGGGAGGCTGAGGCAGGAGAATGGCCTGAACCCGGGAGGTGGAGCTTGCAGTGAGCCGAGATCGCACCACTGCACTCCAGCCTGGGTGACAGAGCGAGACTCTGTATCCAAAAAATAATAATAATAATAAAATAAAATAAAAATACAAAATTAGCCAGGCGTGGCGGCCCATGCCTGTAATCCCAGCTACTCGGGAGGCTGAGGCAGGAGAATCACTTGAACCTGGGAGGCAGACGTTGCAGTGAGTCGAGATCGATCGCGCCATTGCACTCCAGCCTGGGCAACGAGAGCAAAACAACGTCTCAAAAAAAAAAAAAGAAGGAAGGAAGGAAGGAAGGAAGGAAGGAAGGAAGGAAGGAAGGAAGGAGAGAAAGAAGGAAGAAAGAAAGAAAGAAAGAAAGAAAGAAAGAAAGAAAGAAAGAAAGAAAGAAAGAAAGAAAGAGAAAGAAAGAAAGAAAGAAAAGAAAAGAAAAAAATAATAATAATCACCAAAACAAAATCTCAAAACAAAATTGCTGAAAATGGAAAGTGAAGAAATCACGATCCTACGTAAGACCACAAATGGAGGCCAGAAGCCGGGGACCCGTTTCACCCCACACCAGCACCTCCGCATCTAACATTCAAGTCTTGCCCTCAACAACGTTTTTGCTGTGACAGACCTTCAGTAGTATGTTTTCTGACATCTGACATCTAAAATCATGCTATTATAAAATCATCTGTACTCCAAGGAAAACAGGAAGCTTTGTCCTTCATAGCATCTCAGAAGATCATCTCCTCCGCGTCATTTTTCCATGACTCCTTGCATTCTCATTTTTGTGAAGGTAAAGTAGGTCACCTAAATGTTCTACACGTTTGTTTTTTCTCACTGATGCAAAAGGGACATGAGATATGGTCAATTAAACTCTTTCCCCAACCTGCCCCTCCAACTGGTTCCTACGTTCCAACCATGAAAGTTTCTCTTTCTAAACTCAGTGAAACTCAAGAGTTCTGTGTTTTCTGGACAGCTTTCTTCCCTGTTCCCCACACTCACACCCACACATAAGCACATCTTCCCTCACACTTACTGTCAAGATCCAGCTTAAAATTCCTCTCTTTTCTCAAACTCTCACAAGTCTCACCCCATACTACACCCCCCATCCCCAGTGTGACCAACATAATCAAACATCTCCTCTTCTGCTCACCTAGTATTTAGTCCACAAACATTAGAATGGTCCTTATCACCCGCATTACAGTTGCTGTTTATGGGACCATCTTCTCCATGAGACTGTGGGCTTTTGGGGGCAGAAACTGTGCCATTTATTTTTATGTCCCCAGTGGCAGAGGGAGAAGGTTCATAATTTATGCTAAAAGAAAGAAAATAAGTCTGAAAAGGTTTTCAAGCTATCTTAAAAGTTTCCTAAGCACTGGAAGTCACCCTGTGCCTGCTCCTCTGCTCACTGCTTCCTTAGAGCCTGGACGACAAGGCGCTGGCTAACTTCTGGGCTTCCCACTTTGACCCTGGCAAGGACCCCGAAATTGGGTCAAGGCCACCTCCAAATTCCTTTAAAACAAACACAAGGAACGGCATGTAATAAATCAAAACCTTCTTCTGCAATCCTTATTTCTTAGCTAAATTCTATATGTCAGGTTGCCTTGAAATGAGAGGTGGCTGTTTATTAATATCTTCCTGTTTATTAATGAGCAATGAGGTGGCTGTGTTTACAAACTGGGTTGTTGCTACAACACATTTACACAGTTATAAATAAAGCAAACTGCAAAGAGATTAGCAGTGGAAGATCTGAGGTTTTATTTGTTTTCATGAGAACTCTGCCAGTTGCTTCCCACTGCACCTTAAGATCTTTTTAGCCTTCTCTGAGGCAGCCATCAGTCCCATAAATGCCACAGCAAGCTTGGTGGAGCTGCTTGCAGACCAGGGAGGTGAAACAGTGTCCCCCAGCTTTTTATAGACCCGGTTCTGAAGTCTTGAGTTTCCTTTGCAGTCAGTAAGGAGAGAACCAAAGTGCAGGAAGTTTCTGCCTGTGAATGTTTAAGAGTTCCATTCTGGCCAACTCCTCCTCTTGAGTCATGTTTATTACACATATTGGATAGGTCACTAAACGTACAGTAAGTTCCTATTGTTTGCAACCCATTGTTCTCTTAAATGGCTTTGTAAACTATGAAGGGCTTTAACAATTCACTTGTTTTCCAGCCTCCAACTGCAATTCTCAACACACACTTAACACCACTATCTGCCAGTGAGGAAGGACTTTCCATGACTTCTGAAGCAACACATTAAAGTAAAAAGTGCACTTTATTTAGAGAACCAAAGGCTTAGGTCTGACCTCTGGCTACATTACCAGGACTGGGACTAGGGTAAGTTAATTGAGGAACCTAGGGTGCAAAATTTAAGGCAGCATTCACTCCCAGGGTGAAAAAGTAAAAAATTGTGTTACTTTTTTAAATTGAAGTGAAATTCACATAACACAAAATTAACCATTTTGAAGCACACAATTCATTTTGTACTGCAGCTGGCATAGTCACAATGTTGCACAACCATCCATCTGGTTCCAAAATGCTCTTATCACCACACAAAAAAAACCCACACCTAGTAAGCTATTACTCCCATTCTCCCTCCCACTCCCCACCAAGCCTCTGGCACCCAGCGACAACCTTGCTGTCTCAATGGATTTACCTCTTCTGGAGACAACCTGTGTGTTTTGAGAAGTAGTAATAATAGCTAACTCCCTTGTACCAAGACACCAGTTGAAGGGTTTAATGTGCTCAAATTCAATTAATCCTCACAAAAACCCAATGAGGTGGGCCCTAATATCTTCAGGTAAATGGTTCACTATTTAATTCTCTAATCATTATTTCTTCATCTGTAAAATGAGGAAAATTGCAACACACTACCAGTTTACTAAGCACATTTGTGTGAGAGGCATTGTTCTAGGCCAGGAACTGGATTGATCTGTAACCAATTGGGAGTGACTGCTTGTAGAACAGTGGGAGATTAATTCTCAAGATGGATTACTGGGACAAAGTGAAGTAATCATTGACTAGTGATGTCTGCTGTGGACAGAGGAATGAGTGAAGTGGTTGTAAGTAACGGATTTGCCTTCCCTCCTAGGCAATTGAGAGGGAGTGAAGAAGACAAGCAAAACGCAGACTCTGCCTCAGTCCAGTGCAAGAGGGAAGCATTACCCATGGAAGTACAATGACAGGTGCAGGCAGTGTGTAGAGTGTTAAGAGCAGAGGCACTGGAACGAAAACCAAACCAAACCAAAACAAAACAAAACATGTTCAAATCTCAACGCTGCAACTCATAGACACATCTTGAAAGAAGTTATTTAATCTTTCTTGTTCTCATTTCTTCTTCTGTAAAATAGATAATAAATCTAATTCATAGGCTTCCAGTGGGAATGGCATAAGATAGTGTGAGCAAAGTACTAAGCACAGTATCTGACACATAGGAAGAGCTTAATAAGTGGTAAGGAAATAAAGCCTATATCTACAAGGCTGGGCACGGTGGCTCACGCCTGTAATCCCAGCACTTTGGGAGGTTGAGGCGGGCAGATCGCTGGAGGCCAGGAGTTTGAGACCAGCCTGGCCAACATGGTGAGACCCCGTCTCTACTAAAAATACAAAAATTAGCCGGACGTGCTGGTGCATGCTTGTAATCCCAACTACTCGGGAGGCTGAGGCAAGAGAATTGCTTGAACCTGGGAGGTGGAGGTTGCAGTAACCTGAGATTGTGCCACTGCACTCCAGCCTGGATGACAGAGTGAGACTCTGTCTCAAAAAACAAGCAAAAAACAAACAAACAAAACTTATATCTACAATAGTATACTTAATATGTATTACATAATATTATGTATTACTTATATTACATTTTGTATTTATCTTTATATGATAATATGTTATATACAACAATATAATGTATATTATATATGTCTTTATACATATATAGTGTGTATATGTATATACATTCTCTCCTCTTTATAGGACAAAGAATAAACACAAAAGAATCAGGTCTACTTGCAAGAGGAAGAAGAGGTCAGGAAAGCCTTCACATAAGAGGAGGCCTTGAGGTGCTTCTTGAAGGAACAGAACCATGTGCCTGCCTCACCTTGCTATTTTGAAGATTTAATAACATAATTTATTTCAAGCATTCAGCATACCTGCAGTCCACAAATGTTAGTGAAAAACAAATGTTTTTGTTGGTTGTTTTATTATTCCACAGTGACCCTCTGAATCTGTCAGAGTTCTCGATGCCAAACAACAAAAACTTCCTCCGGGTAATCTAAGCAGAAGAGAAAGTTATTGGAAGGGTCTCAGAGAGCGCAATGAACCAACAGGGAGCAGGCTCCATACAGTGGCAGGCACCAAGCGAGGCTGGGCAGTTGAGGACACAGCCAAGGCCAGCCTAGGAGCAGTTTGGTTAGGTTGATGCCATGCCATGACCAGGGTGGTTGTCAGCCATCCCCGGGACTGTGCGTCACTCCCTCAGGGTGTCACACCCTTGGTGAGAGAACCCATCAGCTAATCCAGGTCAATTTACACAGAAGGAAGTAGGGCCCTTGTTTCTAAAAAAATTACATTCCAGGGCCTATTTTTGTTTTGTTTTGTTTTGTTTTGTTTGTTTTTTGAGACGGAGCTTTGCTCTTATGGCTCAGGCTGGAGTGAGATGGCACAATCGACTCACCACAACCTCCGCCTCCCAGGTTCAAGCGATTCTCCTGCCTCAGCCTCCCGAGTAGCTGGGATTACAGGCATGCACCACCACGCCCAGCTAATTTTTTGTATTTTTAGTAGAGATGGGGTTTCTCCATGTTGTTCAGGCTGATCTCGAACTCCCTACCTCAGGTGATTCACCCGCCTCATCCTCCCAAAGTGCTGGGATTACAGGCGTGAGCCACCGTGCCTGGCCTGCCAGGCCCTATTTTAAAAATAGAAAGCAAATTTGGATGCCAGGTGTCCAAAAAAAAAGTTTCAGCTATAACTTAAAGAACACTGTTTTGACATAGCAGAGAATATTGTACCAAAAATGTAGAAAATCACCATAAACTGCAGAAATTTACATTCAAAATATAAAATAACTTAAAAATCAAGATTTTCAGATCATCCTTAGGTATTTCATGCTAGGTATCTGCTATATAGTAGGTAATGAATAAATAAATATATTTACCTGGCAGGACGCAGTGGCTCATGCCTGTAATCCTAGCACTTTGGGAGGCCGAGTCAGGTGGATCACGTGAGGTCAGGAGTTTGAGACCAGCCTAGCCAACCTGGTGAAACTCCATCTATACTAAAAATACAAAAATTAGCCAGCTGTGGTGGCATGCACCTGTAATCTCAGCTACTCGGGAGTTTGAGTCACGAGCATTGCTTGAACTTAGGAGATGGAGGTTGCAGTGAGCCAAGATTGCACCACTGCACTCCAACCTGGGTGACAGAGTGAGACTGTCTCGAAAAAAAAAAAGAATATATGTGTGTGTGTGTGTGTGTGTGTGTGTGTGTATAGGCCGGGCACTGTGGCTCACACCTGTAATCCCAGCACTTTGGGAGGCCAAGGCTGGCAGATCACGAGATCAGGAGATCAAGACCATCCTGGCTAACACGGTGAAACCCCGTCTCTACTAAAAATACAAAAAAATTAGCCAGGCGTGGTGGCGGGTGCCTGTAGTCCCAGCTACTCCGGAGGCCGAGGCAGGAGAATGGCATGAACCCGAGAGGCAGAGCTTGCAGTGAGATGAGATGGCACAACTGCACTCCAGCCTGGGCGACAGAGTGAGACTGCGTCTCAAAAAAAAAAAAAAAATGCATATATATACACACACACACGTATATTTACCTGTTAGATGCATGATTAATATTAATGATAAATAATGTTATTCAAATCTTCTTCCAAAACTGATCTTAAATGAGAATCTCCCAGTTTGAACTCACATCCAGGCCAATTTGAAAAGTGGGTAAATTGCTTTTGCTCGCTTTACTCCTGCTAACAAATTTGAGAGACGCTTTTTTTCTAACATGAGTGTGAGCGTTCAGGACGGAGTCCATGGGGAATGTAGGCATATGGATTGATAACAAGAGCTGGTAGTCAAAAGTTAGTTGATAATGGATCCATAAGAGATAATTCTGATGCTCCTAAAAGATCTGCTCCACAATTTCCAGGAACTATACAGGCCTTTAGACAGAAGGCAGGAACCAGAAAAGAGAAAAATTACTTCCATAGAAAAATTGACCCTTTCCCATCAGCACTTAAACATGCCCAACTTGCTCTTGAATCAAATAAAACCATTTTTCTACATCTTCTCTGGTAGGTATGACCCTACTTTCCCCCTTTCCTTGACCGTCCCAAACTTCTTGATAGTCGTTTACATTCCCTTTTTCTACTCCCTCTCCTCCCACTCATTTCTCAGCTCACTACTTTGGCTTCTCACCCCATGCTGCATTGAAACACCACTTGCCAAGATCACCAACAACTTCCTTACATAACACGTTTCCATCTATGTCTTAATTGGCTTCACAGAGGCTATGGATGAGAATAACTCCTTGGAAAAACTCTCTTCACTCACTTTTATGACTCAATACTCTCGTTGTTTTCCTTCTGTTTATGTTCCATTGTAATATGTTGTCTTGGATTCACAAAGCCACCCAAGATGCAACACTCCCAAACTAAACTCACAATCTTTCTCTGCAGACACACCTTTCCTCCTGTGTCCTCCTTCAAAATTAACTCTTCCCATTTGCACGGATACTAAAGCTAAAGGCCCAAGCAGCATCCTTGAATCTTCCCCCTCCCTCAGCACCCAATCCCACCACCAAACCAGTCCATCAGCATTGACTTTTTGTTGTTGTTGTTTTGAGACATGGTCTCACTCCCATCACCCAGGCTGGAGTGTAGTGGCGCAATTGGCCTCAATTGGCTCGCTGAAGCCTCAATTTCCCAGGCTCAGGTGATCCTCCCACCTCAGCCTCCCAAGTAGCTGGGACTACAGGTGCACACCACCAAGCCCAGTCAGTATTGACTATCACAATTCCTAAATGCCTTTCAAATATTTCTACTTTTCTGCATCCTTTCTGAAAACACTCTAGTCAAGTAACAAAATAATGAATTATCTTAATGACTTCCTGTCCCTGAGCCTCAATTTCCTAGTATGTAGAGTACGACAGATAAAATGAATGCCAAGTTTCTGTCTTCTGTATCCTGTAATTATAAGAATGTATAACCAAGGAGAGGCTCAGGGAAAGTCAATTCCGGTGCTCTGAGACACCATTTCACTTTCCCCATTGAAATTAAACACAGTGGTAACCAAAACTGTGCGTCGCATCCTCAATCATAACACTGCTTTTAAGGACAATCTAAGAGTCTGCAAGACAACATGTAACAAGGTCTTTCCCCTTAAGTAGACATCTGCCTTCTGCCACATTTCCACCTGTAGAAAAGATTTCAGAATGAAATTCTAATGCTGTTAACAAATTTACTTATTTTATCTCCTTAATTCATCTAAAGTTCTTAAGAAAAGGGGTTATAGCTATTCTTGAAAATGTCCCATGTGGGAAAAAAAATCTTATGTAAAGATTCAGTCAATCTTTTTTGACTACTGTCTAGAGTGCATATTTTAAAAACCTGGATAGGCTGGGAGTGCTGGCTCATGCCTGTAATCCCAGCACTTTGGGAGGCCGAGGCGGGCAGATCACCTGAGGTCAGCAGTTCGACATCAGCCTGGCCAATATGGTGAAACCCTACCTCTACTAAAAATACAAAAATTAGCTGGGCATGGTGCCAGGTGCCTGTAATCCCAGCTACTTGGGAGGTTGAGGCAGGAGAATCACTTGAACCCAGGAGGCGGAGGTTGCAGTGAGCCAAGATTGCACCATTGCACTCCAGCCTGGGCAACAAGAGCAAGACTCCAAAAAAAATAAAAATAAATATAAAAAAAAACCTGGATAATAGATAAAGGTTGATAGAGATTAGGGAGCAGGGGCGGGTGGGAGTAATAATGAAGTTTAGTTCATTTTCAGCAGTAATAAGGTGAAAA
Organism: Hylobates moloch; assembly: GCF_009828535.3. Taxonomy (NCBI): domain Eukaryota; kingdom Metazoa; phylum Chordata; class Mammalia; order Primates; family Hylobatidae; genus Hylobates; species Hylobates moloch. Next base: position 55,028,208 of record NW_026652285.1, on the reverse strand, counting down.
TAAAAGCATTATAAAAGAAGAATAAAAATATAAGTCCGGGCTGCTCTATGAAAAAAAATAAATATAATACACAGTGGGAAAAGTTAAGTGACACAATAAGGCCACTTTAATGGGAGAGAAAGTAAACTGCAAAATTGGGGGAAGTTGGGGAAATCTAAATGGCCAGTGTCAGAAATGTAAGGAGTCACTTCCTGCCCAAAGGATTCTTTGGTTCTGAAGTGTGTTGGTCCAGCTGAGAGAAGCATGGGGAGAATGTCATTTATCCTCTAAAAGGGAAATCCATCAACTGGAGAGATGTGCTGTGTCTCTCCAAAGGTGATTAGCAGATTGAAATTGTGACACTGCATTACTGTGATTAAGGATTAATTTTCTAATTCCAGGAATGGAACTTTCCTCAAATGAGTAGGCCTTTACACAAAAGCCCAGACTCACATGATATGAATAAAAGAGAAATAACCTCCCATGCTGCCTCCTATCTTCCTAAGATCCAGTGGGAAAGAAAGGGGAGGTTCTCTAGTAAAGAAAGGAGTTCAAGCTGGGCTCAGTGGCTGACACCTGTAATCCCAGCACTTTGGGAGGCTGAGGTGAGCAGATCACAAGGTCAGGAGATCGAGACCACCCTGGCTAATATGGTGAAACCCCGTCTCTACTAAAAATACAAAAAATTAGTCGGGCGTGATGGTGGGTGCCTGTAGTCCCAGCTACTAGGGAGGCTGAGGCAGGAGAATGGTGTGAACCCGGGAGGTGGAGCTTGCAGTGAGCCAAGATCACGCCACTGCACCCCAGCCTGGGTGACAGGGCAAGATTCTGCCTCAAAAAAAAAGAAAAAAAGGAGTTCAGGATTAGAATTTGCCAGCCTTCCAAGCAAAGTACATGTCCCGCTAATGACAGAGAAGTGCGTGCTGTCTTCTCAGCAGAATGAGACCTGGGGAAAACTGGGTCCTTCTCATCTGGTAGGGTAAAACATCATATTGCCAACAGACAACATCAGCAGTGCAGCAGCAGTATCAAGGCTACATGAATAACCTGTTTCATCAGACCCTCCCAGGGAGATAGCACTTGGGTTCCTACAGGACCCAGTTACATGGGGATGACTGTGTCCCTGCCCTTTGGCAAATGCCCAGTCGTGCCAGGGAAAGGCTTCCCAGGCAAAGGCAATGTGCTAATCTTTTTAAAATATGTAACTAAAAGCAATCTACACTTTTATATTTCAAGTATATTGTCATTTTAAACTGCTGTATTATCAAATTGCCTCAGACAGCTTTAAATCCAAGACTGTGGCTTTCAAACTCTTTGGACAGCAACTCACAAAAAATAAGTAAAATAATTTTTATCATAAACTAATATACACAAACACACAAAACTAATACAAAAGTTTTATGACACTTTCCTTTCCTTTGTTACATGTAATATATCTAATATTATCTATTCCAGTTAGTTTTGTTGTTTCTTAAGTGCTTTTCACAATTCTCAGAATTATTTTATGATCCAGGACGTGAAGTTTGAAAAACACTATTCTAAGATTATAGATTCCAGCTACTCTATCCAGCAGTTGGGTATCCAAATTTTTTAAAGCTCATTAAAATGCGTCATTAAAAAGCCACATTTGCTGAAGAATCCTCAGGCCCCATCAAGAGCATTGTCTTGGAGAGTCTCACCATGACTCGTGAAATGAATACCCAGCTTTCCCTTCACAGAACTGAGATGTCAGCTAAACATGACGTGAAAATGACACAGAAAAGAACAGAATTGAAAAAGAAGGGCACTCCATCACTAAATGCAAAGTTTATCCCTCTGGGAAACATAAAACAGCCTACAATGAGGCAAGGGCAACAAAACAAAACAGAAAAATATATATATTAATAGAGAAAGGCATAAGCTTCTGACTCTATCTCCAAGCTTCACGAGTTGCACTTGAATACTTTCCAACCCTATAAAACAGGGAAATATTCAAGATGATTCCACAAATCATGTGGCCTTGAGTATCTCAGCAGACATCATTTAAGTCATTTAAAAGGATAACTGCAAATTAAATTAGTTTGTCCTAATTATGCAAAAATGATAAATTCAAATAAGCAAGGTAATTCACTTCTAAATTAAAAATTCTTTCAATCACTTGGCATCTCAAATCAAAGCAAATGCGTAATGTTACCAATTATATCAATTTGACTCTTAAATTTAAATACATAAACATATGATGAACTGAATTAAAATTCTTATTTGATATTCACTTATTAACATTTGCACTGGAGTAGGGAACCACATTCAAGATGGGAAACAGGGTCATGTCCTTGAAAATCAAAGAAGGTTGCCACAAAAGTGCCTTTGTAAGATTCTAGCAACAAAATGACTCCTCAAAAATCTATTAAACAATTCATCCCCATAGGAAAACTAAGGTAGATCCACAACTAAAAGCAACACTATGGAAGCTCATGAAATACTTATCAAGAGCTTATCAAGAGAGATATTTGATAAATAATAAAAATATTAAGCTTTAGGAAGTCATACAAAACCATGTTAAGCTTCAACATGGTTGTACTCATGATTACAGGATTTCATAGCAAAGAAAAAAACCTTTACTGAACGTCTGTTTCGTCAGGCATTACTAAATACTTTCTTTTTTTTTTTTTTTTTTTGAGATGGAGTCTCACTCTGTCGCCCAGGCTGGAGTGCAGTGGCTCCATCTTGGCTCACTGCAACCTCCACCTCCCAGGTTCAAGCAATTCTCCTGCCTCAGCCTCCCGAGTAGCTGGGACCACAGGTGCCCGCCACCACACCTGGCTAAGTTTTAGTATTTTTAGTAGAGACAGGGTTTCGCCATGTTAGACAGGATGGTCTCGATCTCCTGACCTCGTGATCTTCCCGCCTCAGCCTCCCAAAGTGCTGGGAATACAGGCGCCAGCCACCACGCCCAGCCTACTAAATACTTTCAAATACAGTCATGTGTCACTTAACAACAGGGATACATTCCGAGAAATGCATCATTAGGTGATTTCGTAACAACATAGAGTACATGTACACAAGCATCAAGCATCGACAATATAGCATACTACACATCTAGGCTATATTGTTTCTAGTCTACAAGCCTGTGTAGCATGTTACTGCAGTGTATACTTTAGGCAATTGTAACACAATGGTAAGCATTTGTGTATCTAAACATAAAAAAGCACAGTAAAAATACTGTATAGAAGATAAAAATGGTACACCTGTTTAGAGCTCCGTTGTAATCTTACGGTACCACCGCCGTATATGCAATCTGTTGTTGACCAGAACATCATTAAGCAGCACATTAATATACACGATAGCATTGGAAACCAGGAATCAGAGATGTTAAATAATTTGCTCCAGGTCACACAGTGATAAATGACAAAATTAATATTTAAACCCATCCTCTGATTACACATCAATTATTCTTGTCACATCTACATCACTTTATCCTGACTAGTACTGAAAATATAGTGATTAGGCCGGGCTCCGTGACTCATGCCTGTAATCCCAGCATTTTGGGAGGCCCAGGTGGGCAGATTGCCTGAGGTCAGGAGTTCAAGTCCAGCCTGGCTAACATGGTGAAACCCCATCTCTACTAAAAATACAAAAATTAGCCTGGCATGGTGGTGGACACCTGTAATCTCAGCTACTCAGGAGGCTGAGGCAGGAGAATGGCTTGAATCTGGAAGGCAGAGGTTGCAGTGAGCCGAGATCACGCCACTGCACTCCAGTCTGGGTGACAGAGCAAGACTCCGTCTCAAAAAAAAAAAAAATTATAGTGATTAAAATATTTGCTTAACTATTTATAATAGCAAAGACATGGAATCAACCAAGATGCCCACCAATGGTGGACTAGATAAAGAAAATGTGGTACGTATACACCGTGGAATACTGTGCAGCATAAAAACAAAAAACAAAATCATGACCTCTGCAGCAACATGGATGGAGCTGGAGACCATTATCTTAAGCAAGCTAACATACGAAAAGAAAACCAAATACTGCATGTTGTCACTTACAAGTGGGAGCCAAACATTGAGTGCATATAGGCACAAAGAAGGGAACAATAGACACTGGTGCCTACTTGAGGGTGGAGGGTGGAAGGAGGGTGAGGATTGAAAAACTACCTATCAGGTGGGAAGCTGAGACAGGAGAATCGCTTGAACCTGGGAGGTGGAGGTTGCTATGAGCCGAGATCGCACCACTGCACTCCAGTCTGGGCAATAAGAGCAAAACTCCATCTCAAAAAAAAAAAAGAAAAAAAGAAAGAAAGAAGAAAAAGAAAAACTACCTATCTACCTATCGGGTACTATGTTGATTACCTTGATGACAAAATTATCTGTACACCAAACCCCATAACCTGCAATTTGCCCATGTAACAAACCTGCACATGTGCCCCCAAACCTAAAATTAAAGTTGGAAAAAATTTTGCTTAAATTCTTCCAAGGATTTCTGGTTAAGAATAGGTCAATTCAGGTTCTAGTATCAAAGGCTAATGAGTAATAAAGTGATCTTTAAAATTTAAAAAAAAAACTAAAAAATATACATGCATTTTGGGTTGCATTATGAATCTTTCAAACATTTGATGAAGCATATGTATTCTTTATGTTTTGTATAAGGGTAAAATAAGCCAAAATGTTTTAGTTATCTATTACTGTATAACACATCATAGGAAGCATGGCAGCTTAAGAAAGTAATTTCTTTTTTTTCTTTTTTTTTTCTTTTTTTTTTTTTTTTTGAGATGGAGTCTTGCTCTGTCGCCCAGGCTGGAGTGCAGTGGCACAATCTCGGCTCACTGCAAGCTCCGCCTCCCGGGTTCACGCTATTCTCCTGCCTCAGCCTCCCGAGTGGCTGGGACTATAGGCACCTGCCACCACGCCAGGCTAATTTTTTTTGTATTTTTAGTACAGACGGGGTTTCACCGTGTTAGCCAGGATGGTCTCAATCTCCTGACCTCGTGATCCGCCCTCCTCGGCCCCCCAAAGTGCTGGGATTACAGGCGTGAGCCACCATGCCTGGCTAAAGGTAATTTATTCTTGACTCTTATTATTCTGTGGATTGACGGGAATTGGCTGTGCAGTTCTTGCTTGGGGTCTCCCTGGGAGTACTGTCAGATGTCAGCTGGAGCTGCAGTCATCTGAAAGCTCAACTGGGCTGGACATCAAAACAGCTCATTCACACAGCTAGCAGAGATGTGGGCTCTTGTCTTACTTGGGGCTGCCAGCTGGAGTGCCTACATATGGTCTCTCCATGTGACTTGAACTTCCCACAGTATGGTGGCTGGGTTCCAAAAGAAAGCATCCCAGGAGTAAACGTTCCAAAGACCCAGGCTTCTTGCAACATAGCCTCAGAAGTCCCATAAAGTCACTTCCACAGCAATGCACTGGTTGAACCAATCACCAAGGCCAGCCTAGTTTCAAAGGGTTGAGATTTAGACTCTACCTTTTGATACAAAAAACGAGATGTGCATAGAGGGAAGGAAGGAGGCTACCAATCACACCTTCATCTTCTGTCTGCCATTCCTAGCATCTCTACTCTATTCCAGTGTGTTAGACGGGAAAATAACTCATACAATTACAATAAAATTTGTTATTTTGTTGTATTTTCTTTGTACATTTGGTTCTGTCTTTTTCTCTGGAAACAAGGCATTTCTTGAACTAATGAATGAATAAAGGTCTCTATCTCTTTATTTTCTGTTCTACTTTTTCCTCCTCATGCCTTTTCTCTCTTTTCTTTCCTTCTTTCTAACTGAAGACAACAGAGTTTTTAAAACTAACTAACATCACGCCTGTAATCCCAGCACTTTCGGAGGCCGAGGTGGGCAGATCACGAGGTCAGGAGATCAATACCATCCTGGCTAACACAGTGAAACCCCGTCTCTACTAAAAATACAAAATATATATATATATTAGCCAGGTGTGGTGGCAGGCGCCTGTATTCCCAGCTACTTGAGAAGCTGAGGCAAGAGAATGGCGTGAACCCGTGAGGCAGAGGTTGCAGTGAGCTGAGATCGCACCACTGCACTCCAGCCTGGGCAACATAGCAAGACTCCGTCTTAAAAAAAAAAAAACTAACAAACAAAAAACCAGCACAACATACTCTAATTAGTTAGTAAATCTTATGGTTAACGAATTTCTACCCACATCTCCCATTTGATATCTGCCTGACTGATTTAGTCATCATCCCATATAGGAAGGTAGTGAGAGAGTGTCTTAAATGCAAGCAAAGAAAAGGAGAGAGAAAAAATGGGAAAGAAAAAGGCTATCAAGGGAAGAAGAAAAGCATAAATGGAAAGAGAAATAAATCTGGAATATTGAACAGCCTCAAGCCTGAGTGATTGAAAAAGTAAAAAGAAAGAAGCCAAATTCTCTCTTTAAAATGTGTGCTGCATCTATCCCTTTCTCCCCAGTTCATTGCCACCATTGCCAGTCTAGTCCAACCTTATATCCCAAAAGCTGAATTATTGCTTCATCATTATACCTAGTCTCCCTGCCAGAGTCTTTATCCCCTTAGACTAGCCATCAGAAACAGTTTTCCTCATGGTATGCCCAATTAATAATTAGCTAATTAATCAACCAACCACTAAATGACTTCTGAAGTATAAAGTCCAATATAAGCTTTTTTTTTTTTTTTTTTTTTTGAGACAGAGTCTCGGTCTGTCCCCCCAGGCTGGAGTGCAGTGGTGCCATCTTGGCTCACTGCAAGCTCTGCCTCCCAGGTTCACGCCATTCTCCTGCCTCAGCCTCCCGAGTAGCTGAGATTACAGGCGCCCGCCACCATGCCCAGCTAATTTTTTGTATTTTTAGTAGAGACGGGGTTTCACCGTGTTAGCCAGGATGGTCTCGATCTCCTGACCTCATGATCTGCTCGCCTCGGCCTCCCAAAGTGCTGGGATTACAGGCGTGAGCCACTGCGCCCGGCCAGGGTCCTGATAACTTCTTAAGAATACAGACCTCGGCCAGGCGTGGTGGCTGATGCCTGTAATCCCAACACTTTAGGAGACCCAGGCGGGCGGATCCCACGAGGTCAGGAGTCCAAGATCAGCCTGACCAACATGGTGAAACCCCGTTTCTACTAAAAATACAAAAATTAGCCGGGCTTGGTGGCAGGTGCCTGCAGTTCCAGCTACTCAGGAGGCTTAGGGAGGAGAATCGTTTGAACCCGGGAGGTGGAGGTTGCAGTGAGCTGAGATCGCACCACTGCACTCCAGCCTGGGCGACAGAGTGAGACTCCGTCTCTAAAAAAGAAAAAAAAGAAAAAAAAAATACAGACCTCATTTTTGTCTCCTGTCCTTTGTGCCAATGAACCTCACTAGGTGCTTTCATTCCTCCTCTCTGCCTTCCCAAAGCCTGTCTCACAAGGACCCACAAGAAGACCTCTTTTTCACAGGAATTGATATTAGCTGAACAATTTGCAGTTGCAAAAATGTGGAACCAACCCAAATGCTCATCAATCGAGTGGATAAAGAAACTGTGGTATATATATACAATGGAATATGATTCAGCCATAGAAAGGAATGTATTAATGGCATTCGCAGTAACCTGGATGGGATTGGAGACTATTATTCTAAGTGAACTAACTTACGAATGGAAAACCAAACATCTTTATGTTCTCACTCATAAGTGGGAGCTAAGCTATGAGGGTGCAAAGGCATAAGAATGACATAATAGATTTTGGGGACTCGGATAAAGGGTGGAAAGAGGGTGAGAGATAAAAGACTACAAATCAGGTGCAGTATATACTGCACGGGTGATGGGTGCACCAAAAATCTCACAAATCACCACTAAAGAACTTACTCATGTAAACAAATACCACCTGTTTCCCAACAACCTATGAACATTAAAAAAGTGTTTTAAAAAGGCAAGAAACCTGAGGGATACACATACACACACACAAAGGAATTGATATAGCTGAGTCATTGGGAAGCTGATGTGATTAGCAGGATTATCCTGGACCCAAAGTCACTATACCATCTGATGTGATTCTCTATGGAGATCAAATCACCCAATTTCCATTGCACTTTTTACTCAGTAGACTTGTACAGCATACAGTAGTTCAAAGGACTATTTCACCTCAGTTTGGTAGGTAATTCAGCTAGCATTCAATCATTTGTCACAAGTTTGATTTGCAATAATTATAAAAAATTTACAGCAACAGTTAAAAACACTGTCACTAGTGTTATAGCTCTTTAAAAGCACAATATAAATTGAGATTTTCTAAAAAATAGAATATCTGGAGATGATATCTGATTACACAATCTAGTGTGGTACATGATCAAACAGATTTTGTGGTAAGAGCAGTTTACTGTCAGGTATAATTAAAGCTGTAGATACCATTTTGAAAGTACAGACTTTAGGGGGCAGGGGAAGAGACTTTTTGAAGCAAAGTACAAATTAGGAATAATTACAGTGATGTTGAAGGAATGTCAACACCTATTTCATCATGGTGAGCTCAGTATCCTTCAAAGTTTCATTGAATCAGGGAAAGCATTAGTATAAGACCAAAGGCAGCTTTGGGAAAGGATATCTTTGAAGTATTAAGGAGTAGGTCGACTGGCCGTCAGCAAACATAAAAGTAGACTAACACATAAATGTCTTGATCTCCAATAGAGATCAGTACACTTCAAAATATCTTATTTAAAAGAAAAAAAAAATGGTTTAAGTCCAATATTGAACGTATATGTAGTTGTTGTTTTTAAAAATCTATTTTGGGGGCTGGGCATGGTGGCTCACCCCTGTAATCCCAGAACTTTGGGAGGCTGAGGCGGGCAGATCACCTGAGGTCGGGAGTTCGAGACCAGCCTGATCAACATGGAGAAACCTTGTCACTACTAAAAATACAAAATTAGTCGGGCATGGTGGCGCATGCCTGTAATCCCAGCTACTCAGGAGGCTGAGGCAGGAGAATTGCTTGAGGTTGCAGTGTGCCAAGATCGTGACATTGCACTCCAGCCTAGGCAACAAGAGCAAAACTCTGCCTCAAAAAAAAAAAATCTATTTTGGGTTCAAAACTGGGTAAAATTAAACTTTATTTAGAGTAGTTTATAAAGGTAGTACAATTTTGGGCCGGGTGCAGTGGCTCACGCCTGTAATCCCAGCACTTTGGGAGGCCAAGGTGGGCGAATCACAAGGTCAAGAGTTTGAGATCAGCCTGGCCAACATGGTGAAACCCCGTCTCTACTAATAATACAAAAAATTAGCTGGGCATGATGGTGGATGCCTGTAATCCCAGCTACTAGGGAGGCCGAGGCAGGAGAATCGCTTGAACCTGGGAGGCAGAGGTTGCAGTTAGCTGAGATTGCGCCACTGCACTCCAGCCTAGGCAAGAGTGCGAGACTCCATCTCAAAAAAAAAAAAAAGTAGTACAATTTTAAAAAGAAAAATAAGTAAAAGCTTATTGTAACAGACAGGAGACTCAAGGCTTCTGGGATCATGTCAAAGTTGTGTTCCTTGAGATGGGGGTTGATTCCCTCAGTGCTCACTTTATGTTATTTGTCTTGTTTTATGCATTTTGCTGTTTATAAAGACATTAGGTAGAAAACCCACTGATAGTAATAAAGCATTCGACTTCCACGATGTATTAGTTCATGTCTGTTACTGCCATAACCGATATTTTACCAACATTTCTTTTTAAGACATGACTTCTTGTTTTCCAAAAGAAATAGTGAACCTTGTCTGGCTTTCTGTGATACTTTGAAACAGTCTTTTTGTGAATGATGGATATGAGAAGATGCATTTTTTTTTAGACGTAGTCTCACTGTCGCTGACTGGAGTGCAGTGGCACCATGTCGGCTCACTGCAACCTCTGCCTCCTGGGTTCAAGCAATTCTCCTGCCTCGGCCTCCCAAGCAACTGGGATTACAGGTGCATGCCACCATGCCTGGCTAAGTTTTGTATTTCTAGTAAAGATAGTGTTTCACTATGTTGGCCAGGCTCTGTCTCAAACTCTTGACCTCAATTTTACCCAGTTTTGAACCCAGTCCTCCCATGTTGGCCTCCCAAAGTGCTGGGATTACAGATTTGAGCCACCATGCCCAGCCAAGATGCACTACTTAAGCCAAGAACTAAGCCTTACATTCTGTATTATGTAAAGTGCCTGACACAGTACAATACTTCCAAACTAGTATGCATTTAGGAATTGATACCCATTCATTCATTCATTTGACAAGTATTACTGACTTTTCTACAAACCTTGGCAAGTCAGAGGAGTTGGCCAACTAGCACGGTTAAATGGCACTTGATAGTGCTATAAAGACACTACAGAGGCCAGGCGTGGTGGCTCATGCCTGTAATCCCAACCCTTTGGGAGGCAGTGGGCGGGGGGGGGGGGGGGGTGAATCACAAGGTCAGGAGTTCGAGGCCAGCTTGGCCAACATGGTGAAACCCCGTCTCTACTAAAAATACAAAAATTAGCTGGGCGTGGTAGTGGGCGCCTGTAATCGCAGCTACTTGGGAAGCTGAGGCAGGAGAATCGCTTGAACCCGGGAGGCGGAGCTTGCAGTGAGCCGAGATCGCGCCACTGCACTCCAGCCTGGGCGACAGAGCGAGACTCCGTCTCAAAAAAAAAAAAAAAAAGACACTACAGAGTCAGCAGTTTCTCCCAGCCATCCAACTTATTTTAGCTAATGGATATCATTGACTCTCACTCCCACTTAAGTCTCACAAAGGGATACTAGGGGAGGCTAGACCAGTTACAAGGCTGAGGTTTAATACAAATAAAAAGAGAAAGAGTCAGAGATAGAAGGGAACAAAACAAAACAAACCCCAGAAGAATAAAGGGACAGAGACTGTACAACGAGCAAAGCAGCTTAAGTTGAGCCAGATAGTCTTCCTCTTTCCTTGCTGGGTCTTTCCTCTTGCCAACCCCCACCCCCATCTGTGGCAGAGTCAAGCCCAGTATGGATGCCACAGAGATAGGTCAAAACCAGGCAAGAGTCCTGGGATCAAAATTTGGCTGAGTAGGGTCAATACTTCTGCACAGCCAGAAGTAGAAAGAGTTACCAGATAGATATAACCCATTTTTGAGGGAGTGCCAAAAATGAGAATCAGGAAAGTCAAAATTAGTCATCAAGTCCGAAGGAGTGAGTGACAGAACCTGAGGCTGAGGAGAGAAGGTGAGTCAAGAAAGTCAAGTGTCAGGTGACTTTTTTTTTTTTTCAGGGGGAAAAGAAAAAGAAAAAAAGGCAAGATCACGAAGAAATAAAGGGTCCAAGACAATAACTGGGAATCATTCCTTGAAGTTCAATCCTGGATTTTGTTGGGTATGGATTATCTTAATTTAAAAGCATGAGATCTGAGCAAGTACCTTCCTTCCTTATAACTTGCCCTCCCACTTTATTGACAGTTCAAGGCATTAAAAATACCAAACAAGGCCGGGGTGGTGGCTTATACCTGTAATTCCAGCACTTTGGGTGGCCAAGGTGGGCAGATCACCTGAGGTCAGGAGGTCGAGACCAGTCTGGCCAACATGGCGAAACCCCATCTCTACTAAAAATACAAAAATTAGCCGAGTGTGGTGGCGGGCACCTGCAATCCCTTCTACTCGGGAGGCTGAGGCAGGAGAATCCCTTGAACCTGGGAGGTGGAGGTTGCAGTAACTGAGATCGCACCACTGCACTCCAGCGTAGGTGACAGAGAGAGACTCTGTGTCAAAAAACAAACAAATAAACAAACAAAATCTGGAAGCCATGTAGGCATGCCTGCTAATGAAACAACCTAATCTAGACTGATTTGGCCATAAAGATAACCACATCTCCTGAGAATAATTTTCCCCAGATTCCTCCATTGACTATTTTTGGAATAAAGCCTTTGAACAAAGGTTATACTTGAACATATGAGTTCAGTTATAAGCAGCCTGAGGCACTGGGAGATGGAAATCAATACCACACCTTACTTAACAACCGAAATTTCACTGAGCACTTACTATGTCCTGCCTGGGTCCCCAACACCCCAATGGGGGCCTGTACCAGCTCGTGGCCTGTTAGGAACTGGGCCACACAGCAGGAGGTGAGCAGCCAGCTGGCAAGCATTACAGCATGAGCTCCGTCTCCTGGCACATCAGTGGTGGCCTCTGCAGGGAAGCCAAAGCCGGTCCCAGGTCTGTGGTTATTTACTTTGTGTCCTTCTGTCAATATTTCTAAAACCGCTCCAGGACCCTGATTTATTGCCTCTACAATGGGCACTGCTAATTGTAGAATTTGAGATTAGATTCTCATAAGAGTGCGAACCCTACTGTGAACTGCTCATGCGAGAGATCTAGGTTGCAGTTCCATATGAGAATCTAACGAACGCCTGATAATCTGAAGTGGAACAGCTTCAGCCCAAAACCATCCTCCCCAGCCCTCGATCTATGGAAAAATTGTCTTCCACAAAACTGGTCTTGGGTGCCAAAAATGTTGGGGACCACTGCATATAGCATACTGGCCCCAAGTACTTTAAATACAGTATCACAGTATATTTAACATTTGAATATTATCCCATTTGGTTAAAATCGATTAGACTTTTCCAAGGATCTTGATCCTGCCTCACTCAGATTTAAACCATAACTTCCTATAGACTAAGATTATCTTGCCATATTCTTTTTTACCCCCCTCATTTCTAGCCAGTCCTCAAAAGGTTAAATATGCACTGGGATCTCATAGCACCTCAGAGAGCCTAAGGAGTCTACCTGTCCCACCATGGAAAAGTGACTTGCTCAGTCACTATGGAGCATCAGTCAATATGCAGCAAAGTATTAAGTGTCAGATATCAGCTTTAAAATAAATATCTGCTTTTTTTTTTTTTTTTTTTTTTGAGACAGAGTCTTGCTCTGTCACCCAGGCTGGAGTGCAGTGGTACCATCTCGGCTCACTGCAACCTCCGCCTCCCAGGTTCAAGCAATTCTCCTGCCTCAGCCTCCTGAGTAGCTGGGACGACAGGCACCCACCACAACATCTGGCTAATTTTTGTATTTTTAGTACAGATGGGGTTTCACCATATTGGCCAGGCTGGACTCCTGACCTTGTGATCCACCCGCCTCAGCCTCCCAAAGTGCTGGGATTACAGGCCTGAGCCACTGTGCCCGGCCAATATATGCTTTTTTAATTGTTATCTTTCTTTCTTCTTTTCAGACAAGAAGCAACTACAATTTAAAACTTTCTGCTATGTGGCCTACACTCTGCAAGCATTCTGTAATAACTGAGCCAGGGTTTAACAAAGGAGGGCTGTGTGTGTGTGCATGTACGTGTGAGCACATGTGTATGTGCCCCTACATGGCCGCATAATTGCTGATGTGGGGTGGGAGTCAGGAAAGAATGTTCAGGCACATCAGTATTTATATCAAAGAGATAGTATGATACACAAAAATTACAATTTTATAGTGTTAATATAATGTTGGGGGGAGGAGAGATTTAGAGAAAAGGAAGGAAGGGGGGTTTCAGGGAAAGGAGGAACAACTAGAAGGATGGATTCCTGTCTGCAATTGTGTAGGGAAGCTCCACTGTGAAGACTGCAGAAGCCTCTCCAGGCATTGGGATATTTCAGATATTTCATTCTAGATAGGAAAAAATGCAATGCTCAATTCCCCCCTCCCCTCCCCCGCTCCCTCCCTCCCTCCCCACTTCCTTGGTGCCCTTCCAAGGGAGGGCCCTTGGTACCAGCTTCTTAGTTCTCCCCCAGGGAGGTTTACTAAGGCCAAGAGGGCCAGATGGGGCTGCTGGCAAAGATGTTGCTGATCCGGCTCTTTCTCATCCCACTTTCTGTCTGCCAGTGGTTTTGGTGGTGGCAGCGCCTGTCCTGATGAGGGTAGAATACTCATCCTGGAGTGGGCAGTGTGTGCCCCAGCGAGCATCCAGTTGCATTTCCCAGTTATCCTCTAGCTGCTCTGTGCTGCAATGTGCCATTATGTTGCTACTCCCATTTTACACTTCACACACCAGCTTTCTCTCAAGACAGTTATTTGATCACTAACCACTTTGAATATCATGATCATCGGCTCATTTATTTTTTCTATTTTAAAGGATGGCGCTGGAGTGCTCAGGGAGCAGCCGTATTGATTTCCACATTTGCCAAAGCATCCGAGTGTGAGCTGCCTATCACAGTACTGACTTGAATAAAAGGTTATTACTGTGATCATTATTTAGCATTTATATAGCTCCTCACAATTGTTTACCTATTATTCCTCAGAGCACCCCTGTCAAGGTGATCAGTATTAGCAACGCCCATTGTAGAGGCAATAAATCAGGGGTCCTGGAGCAGTTTTAGGAATATTGACAGAAGGGCACAAAATGAATACAGACCTGGGGCCAGCTTTGGCCTCTCTGCAGCATGTGTGGCCAGTTCATTCATTCCATCGTTCTGGTTAGCAAACCTTCTCAGGCTGTCTCTTTTTCCCCTTGTAGGTTGCAGCTCAAATGTCATCTCCTTGGAGAGGCCTTCCCTGGTTCCCTCTCTAAAATAGCATCCCCTCCCCCAAGCACTATCCCTGTGCCTTATGGACATCACAGTGCTTAGTGTCACCTGGAATTGTCTTGTTTGTGTATTAATGTTCTTGTTTATTATCTGTTTTCACCATTTAAGAAGATCATCTTGGGCCAGGCACAGTGGCTCACGCCTGTAATCCCAGCACTTTGGGAGGCCAAGGCAGGCAGATCACGAGGTCAGGAAATCAAGACCATCCTGGCCAACATGGTGAAACCCCACCTCTATTAAAAATACAAAAATTAGCTGGGTATGGTAGCTCGTGCCTGTAATCCCAGCTACTTGGGAGGCTGAAGCAGGAGAATCACTTGAACCCAGGAGGCAGAGGTTGCAGTGAGCCAAGATCACACCACTGCACTCCAGCCCTGCAACAGAGCAAGACTCCATCTCAAAAAAAAAAAAAGGAGAAAAAGAAAAAAAAAAGAAGATCATCTCAGTGATGGTAGCATCCTTGCCTGAGTTGTTCACTTCTGCACCTGTCATCTTTGTTGAAAGCAATGTCTGGCATACAGTAGGTGCTGAATAATGCTTGTTGAATGAATGACAATAAGAGCCCTGTAAATACTGTTATTTACACAGCATTTCCTATGCCTTTTTGTCTCTTTCTGGCCTTTCTGGATAGAGTCACACCTACAGTCAATTACTCTTAATTACCCTGGAGCTAATGATCTAGTTCATGGATGGCTCAGGTCCTTGGCTTTCCTTTCCTTCTTGCTCCAGATCTTTCCGTCATTTCTTGCCTTCAGCTGAGAGGGGTGAAGAAGAGAGTAAGGCAATGAAAGTCCTATTAGACAATTTCACTAGCTCTAATAGCTTATAAAAGGTACAAAGTTGAAATTATTGATTCCAAGATTTTTTGCCTTATTTGTGAATTTCAAAAAAAAAACTCATCTGTTTTATATATGCAATTCAGTGAAAAGTGCTTTGAAGAAGTTAAAAGCACTGTATAAATGTAAGATATAATTATGTATGCATGTAGTCCCATTAACCTTGGTAATTGAGAGTTGGTTATACATTTAAGGTTTAATTAGTTTCGATAGAACAGTAGCTCACACTTTCTAATGGGTAGGGCCAGACAAGGGCTTAGAAAATGTGCCTTTGGTTAATTTTTTTTTTAACCATCAAATCAAGATAAAGTTTAAAATCCCTTCAGAGCCTGAAAGGTTGGCAGTAACGCTGATTTCTCATCAACAAGTAAGAATAGGCAAATGATACTAAATGTTTGAATTTTCTTGCTTCGAATTTCAGACAATGAGAATACAATTTCACCCAAAAACTCTTAAGCTGATCTTGGAAGAAAGAACTGCTGGATAATCTAAAAATGAACTTTTCTATTTAAAGGTTATTGTTAATGTTTTTTGTACCCTTATGTGCAACAACAAAAATTGGGTTGCCTTTTTGTTTTACATATAAGGAATCAACATAAGCTTTATAACATGTGTTGTTGCAATTGCTCCTCACTACAACCCATCTTTTTTTTTTCTTTTTGAGACAGAGTCTTGCTCTGTCACCCAGGCTGGAGTGCAATGATGTGATCTTGGCTTACTGCAACCTCTGCCTCTTGAATTCAAGCGATTCTCCTGCCTCAGCCTCCCGAGTAGCTGGGATTACAGCGCCACCACATCCAGCTAATTTTTTGTATTTTTAGTAGAGACAGGGTTTCACCATGTTGGTCAGGCTGGTCTCGAACTACTGACCTCAGGGGATCTACCCACCTCGGCCTCTCAAAGTGCTGGGATACAGGTGTGAGCCATCGTGCCCGGACCAACCCATCATTTTACTGATGAAAAAAATGGGTCAAGCACAGTGGCTCATGCCTGTAATCCCAGCACTTTAGGAGGTCGAGGCAGGTGGATCCCCCGAGGTCAGGAGTTTGAGACCAGCCTAGCCAACATGGCAAAACCCCGTCTCTACTAAAAAATACAAAAATTAGCTGGGCATGGTGGCAGGAGCCTGTAAACCCAGCTACTTGGGAGGCTGAGGCAGAAGAATTGCTTGAACTCGGGTAGCGGAAGTTGCAGTGAGCAGAGACCACACCATTGCACTCCAGCCTGGGCAATAAGAGCGAAACTCTGTCTCAAAATAAAAAGAAAAGAAAAGAAAAAATGCGCAGGGCGCAGTGGCTCATGCCTGTAATCCCAGCACTTTGGGAGGCTGAGGCAGGAGGATCACAAGGTCAGGAGATCCAGACCATCCTGGCTAACATGGTAAATCTCCGTCTGTACTAAAAATACAAAAAATTAGCCAGGCGTGGAGGCGGGCGCCTGTAGTCCCACCTACTCGGGAGGCTGAGGCAGGAGAATGGCGTGAACCCGGGAGGCGGAGCTTGCAGTGAGCCGAGATTGCACTACTGCACTACAGCCTGGCCGACAGAGCAAGACTCTGTCCCAAAAAAAAAAAAAAGAAAAAAGAAAATAGACAAAGCCATCAGGCACCTCATGGAAGGTCTTAGAAGAAGTCACCAAGAAGACTGGTGTGGCTTAAGTCTCCTGACTCCAGGTTTACTATTCCCTGCAATAATGTTGGAAAAACACATTGGAAAGAAAAGCCATATTCTTAGTACTGAGGTAACAGCACCAAGGTTCAAAGTTGGACAAATGTATTTGACTGTATTGTGAAATCTGTCACATTTACTTAGTGTGTACACTCATACACTGCATAACAAGGTTTCAGGCAATGACAGACCACATATACATTGGTGGTCTCATGAGGTTATAATGGAGATGAAAAATTCCTATCACCTACTAATGTCATAGCTATTGTAACATCATCATAGCACAACTCATTACTCACGATGCTGGTATAAACAAACCTACTGTACTGTCAGTGGTACAAAAGTCTAGCACATACAATTAGGTACAGTATGTAATACTTGATAATAATAATAAATGACTGTTACTGGTTTATGTATTTACTCTACTATACTTTTATTGTTATTTTTAAACTGTACTTTTCTACTCATTAAAAAAAGTTGCCAGCGATGCAGTTTCAAAAAAAAAAAAAGAGAGAGAGAAAGAGCTAACTGTAAAACAGCCTCAGGCAGATCCTTCAGGAGGTATCCCAGCAGAAGACATTGTTATCATAGGAAATGACAGCTTCATGGGTGTTATTGCCCTTAAAGACCTTCCAAGTGGGGCAAGATGTGGAGGTGGAAGACAGTGATATTGATGATCCTGACCCTGTGTAGGCCTAGGCTAATGTGTGAGTTTGTGTCTTAGTTTTTAAGAAAAAAGTTTAAAAATTTAAAAAAAATAAATCTTGTAAAATAGAGAAAGCTTATAGAATAAGAACATAAAGAAAATATTTTTTGTGTAGCTGTACAATGTGTTTGTTTTAAGCTAAGAGTTATTACCAGAGTCAAAAATGTTTTTTAAAATTTAAAAGTTCACAAAGTTAAAAAAGTTATAGTAAGCTAAGGTTTATTTATTATTGAAGAAAAAATATTTTAATAAGTTTACTGTAGCCTAAGTGTACAATGTTTAAGAAGTCCACAGTAGTGTATACAAGTGAATATCCTAGGCCCTCACATTCCCTCACCACTCACCCACTCACTCACCCAAAGCCACTTCCAGCCCCACAAGCTCCATTCAAGGTAAGTGCCCTATACAAGTATATCATTTCTATCTTTCATAGTATATTTTTACTGCACCTTTTTAATGTTTGGATATGTTTAGATATACAAATACTTACCATCTTGCTACACTTGCCCACGGTATTCAGTGCAGTAATGTGCTGTACAGGTTTGTAGCTTAGAAGCAATAGACTGTCCCATATATCCTAGGTGTGTAGTACGCTCTACCCCTAGGTTTGGGCAAATATGCTCTATGACATTTGCACAATAATGAAACTGCCTAAGGATGCACTTCTCAGAACATACCCCCATCATCATGCAACATGTGACTGTACGATGTCCCAGGTCCTAAGGTTAGCCCTGGGAGGATACAAAGAAAATAAAACACAAGTTAGATTTCCTTAGCTCTTATAACCTAGCTGGGGTAGGAAATGCACACTTTCAAACATTGCTGTAATACAAGGCAGGGCTGGCGTGCATTAAAAGAGAGAAGCAAAGCACTATCATGGCAGGGAAGAGAGGAGTATCTGAAAACACTCCCTGAAAAGGATAAACTTGGCACAGGATCAAAATTTAACTACGATATATTGGGAAGAGTCAAGAGGAGAAATGAGGTATCTATCAAATTTTATCTACCTAAAATTTTATTTATTCAAATTGTATAGAGCTCTGTCCCTTTAGAAAACTATGACTGATACACTACCATAGCAAAAATTAGTCGGTAAACATAAAAGTTAGTAGATGAAATGTTTAATTATTTTTAATTAGAGGTGTTTGCAGATTAGTTATATAAATAAAGGTCATCATAAGAAAAACTGAAATTAGCAAAGATTAAAGTTACTTTCCCTGGGGAATAGAAAAGAGTGGTTGAGAGGTCAGGTAGGGCCTGCTGTGTTTCTTCATAGACCCTTTAATACCAGTTGATTTTGAAACCACATGTATGAATTACTTAGATAAATGTTAAGTTTTTAATGAGCTCTAAAGAATGAGTATGGTTTCTACAAGAAGAAATAAGACAGGGAAAAACAAGTATTCTATTTGAATTGTGCAGTGTAGGATACACTTATATGTTTAGGGAAACAAGCTGGTGTTCTATGGTAGAAAGCATTGAATAGAGGGATATAAAAACACACACTTAGACAGGTTTTGATAAAAAAAAAAAAAGACAAAAGGTGTTGAACAAAGAGGTGATATACTTAGAATGAGCTTTATATATGCTAGTAGTTCTCAAATTTGAAAGTGCATCACAATCACTTACTTATTAAAACAAAACCACTAAGGTCTCCAGTATCTTCTCTAGTAGGTCCAGGGCAGGGCTCAGGAATTTGCATTTCTTTTTATTTTATTTTATTTTATTTTTTTGAAAGGGAGTCTCACTTTGTCACCTAAGCTTGAGTGCAGTGGCACGATCTTGGCTCACTGCAACCTCTGCCTCCCAGGTTCAAGCAATTCTCCTGCCTCAGCCTCACAAGTAGATGGGATTACAGGCACACGCCACCACGCCTGGCTAATTTTTTTGTATTTTTAGTAGAGATGGGGTTTCACCATGTTGGCCAGGCTGGTCTTGAACTCCTAACCTCAGGTGAGCCGCCCACCTTGGCCTCCCAAAATGCTGGGATTACAGGCATGAGCCACCGTACCCAGCCAGGAATTTGCATTTGTAATACGTTTCCAGGTGATGCTAATGTGCTGGTCTGGGGACCACAATTTGAGAAGCACTAACATACAGTAATCCAGCAACAAGGAGAAATTAAGAATGAAGTGGAAAGAGACTGTTCCAATAGAACAGACCAGAAGGAATGGGGCCCTGATGAGAGAGCTGAGAGTGGGAAAGTACAGAGCAGCAGTCAAGAGAATCGGCCAATTGCTTCAAAGGACAAGGGACCATTGGACCATATTCTGGGTAATTACAAATCACAAATCACCAGTAAATCCCCCAATGCCTATGCTGGGTATGCAAGAAGCACTTAAAATTTATTTTTTAAATAGCAATCCTGTCTAGAAATTCAGTTGTGAGTTTTGTCTTACTTTCCCTTCCTCCCCCATCCATTTCAGTGCAATTAAGTTGCAAAAGTATCTTCCAGGCAGAGCATCTCTATCCGCACCTGGTCAGCAAGTGTATGTATCTGTACATGCAAAATGGTACTCAAAATGATTTCTTTATTTCGTTTCAGAACATCATTGTAGCTAAATAAAGGTCAAAATAAATAAAGAGCACAGGAAGTGATTGTCTCTACCAAGTAGAACGAAAAATCCTCAACTCTGACCAAGTGCAGTATCTCACGCCTGTAATCCCAGCAGTTTGGGAGGCCAAGGTGGGTGGATCACCTAAGGTCAGGAGTTCGAGACCAACCTGGCCAGCATGGTGAAACACCGTCCCTACTAAAAATACAAAAAATTAGCTGGGCGTGGTGGTGCCCGTAGTCTCAGCTACTCAGGAGGCTGAGGCAGGAGGATCGCTTGAACCCAGGAGGTGGAGGTTGCAGTGAGCCATGATCGTGCCACTACACTCCAGCCTGGGCAACAAGAGCAAAACTCCATTTCAAAAAAAAAAAAAAAAAAAAACGCTCAACTCACCACACCATAGAAATAATACTCCATGAAAACATTAAAGAGAGGCCGGGCACAGTGGCTCATGCTTGTAATCCCAGCACTTTGGGAGGCCGTGGCGGGTGGATCACCTGAGGTCAGGAGTTCAAGACCAGCCTGGCCAACACAGTGAAACCCATCTCTACTAAGAATACAAAAATTAGCCGGGCATGGTGGCATGCGCCTGTAATCCCAGCTACTCAGGAGGCTGATGCGGGAGAATTGCTTGAACCCTGGAAGCAGAGGTTGCAGTGAGCCAAGATTGGGCCATTGCACTCCAGCCTGGATGACAGAGCAAGACTCCGTCTCAAAAAAAAGAAAAGAAAAGAAAAGGAAACATCAACGAATCTTTTATCCAACCAATATTTTGGGGGCACCTACTAAATAAGAAGCACCGTGGGTATGCTTGGGATACAAAGAATAATAAAACATAGGTTCTGTTCACAGTCAAAATCTAGCAGTTTTTTTCCTATGCTCCTAAATCTGCCCAAGGATTGTGTTTAGTTTCTAATAAAAATCCTAAAACACATACAGAAGAAGAGAGCTAGCTTCTCTAAACTGACCACTTACGTTGTCGAATTATTCAACAGAAGAGAACACTTCGGTCCTGGGTTATTTCGGTGAGCTCAGCGGTATTTTGCAGCCACAAATAGAGACACTAGAGCGCCTCCAGCACCTGTGTGCTCCCCTGCTCCTTCAGCATAGTGAGCGTTTTATCACTTACACACCTTTCAGTGTCCAAAGAGAGTGCCACTTGAGGTTTTAAAAATATCATTTCCTTTACTACCTCCCAAAATAACAGGGTCACTTCAGGACCAGCAAGTGGTTGGCACTGTGACATGATTCCCAGGAGTACTAATAGTTCTGAAGAGGAGCAAGTATTTTCACAGCTGTAGGTCTTGGTGCTGAACTTTCTACTGTCAGTGAGAATCATGTCCAAGTGAAAACATAGAAGTGGAACCAGCCATCAAAGGGATAAGGCGACAGGAATTGTTGTTTACTGGAGTCAGAGAACAACTGAAAATGACTTCTGCAGCTGGAAAAAAACAAAGACAAGGGTTGAAGGTCAACTTCCTTCTTTTATTTTGGCTAATTAGCATGCCCAAGCAGTGTTGCTCAAATGTTTTGGGTAACACTGATTATTTCAGCTCTGTAAAAGATTCCACACGTCAGCTTATGGACCTAGGAGGTAAGTGCACTCAAGGGGAACAAAAGGAAAGACATTCAACCTCACTAGAATGAATGAAGTCACCCATGGCACCCAGCCCTCTCTGCCCCATTCCCAACTTCATCCATCTCCAAACGGTATGAATTTTATTTGCTAAATGCCATTTGCCTCCATCCTCACCACTATACCTTGGCCACTGCCAGCGTGGCCATGCTGTCAACATCTCTCCTGTAGATTGCTGCAACTGCCTTCTCACCAGTCTCTCAGCATCCCGATTAGCTCTTCTGAACCATTCTTCACACTGCAGCCACAGTAATCTTTCGGAAACTCACATACAACTACTAAAATCTGAATACCACTGCCACCCCTACCACACACACACACACACACACACACACACACACACACAACCTAGCTTAAGGCCAGGCGCAGTGGCTCATGCCTGTAATCCCAGTGCTTTGGGAGGCCAGGGCCGGCTGATCACCTGAAGTCAAGAGTTCAAGACCAGCCTGGACAACATGGTGAAACCTCATCTCTACTAAAAATACAAAAATTAGCGGGGCGCAGTGGCACACGCCTGTAATCTTGCTACTTGGGAGGCTGAGGCAGGAGAATTGCTTGAACTCAGGAAGCAGAGGTTGCAGTGAGCCAACTGCACTCCAGCCTGGGCGACAGAGCAAAACTTTATCTCAAAAAATAAAAATAAAACCTAGTTTAAAATTGTTTGCAGGCTCCCCATTGCTCTGAAGAGTTTATTTTTATTTTTTATTTATTTATTTATTTTGAGACGGAGCTTCACTCTGTTGCCCAGGCTGGAGTGCAATGGCACAATCTCGGCTCACTGCAACCTGTGCCTACCAGGTTCAAGAGATTCTCCTGCCTCAGCCTCCCAAGTAGCTGGGACTACAGCCGCCACACCCAGCTAATTTTGTTTGTATTTAGTAGAGACAGGTTTTCACCATTGTTGGTCAGGCTGGTCTTCAACTCCTGACCTCAGGTGATTCTCCTTCCTCGACCACCACAAGTGCTGGAATTACAGGCATGAGTCACCGCACCCAGCTACTCTGACAACTATAACTAGTTGAATTGGCCCAGAGAGCTCTGCATTATCTGTGTGGCCGCCCTTTCCCTCTTCCTGTTGCATCTCACCGCCCAGATTCCCCTACCTGGAGCACTCTTCCCTCTTCGCTTTGCCAACTCATCTTCTCCTCACCCCTAAGCTCTTAACTTATATCACTTCCTCAGGAGCACTTGAGGAAGAACCTCTGCTTCCTGCTTAAGCCAAATCCCTACGTTGTAAATTCCTTTGCACCATCAGCCAGCTCATGAATTCTTCATGGAATGCTTCACAGGGCACTTACATGATCTCACATGATCATTTGACTTCTGCCTGGTCTCCCCACTAGACTGTGAGCTCCATGAAGGCAAGGATTCTATTTTTGCTTACCACTGCATCCCAGAGCCCAGCACAGTGCCTGGCACATATTAGATACTGAATAAATACATTTGGAAGGAAGGATGGACAGAAGGAATGACGAATGAATAAATAAGAGTGGCAAACTGATACTGCTAAAATAAGAATGAGGGCTAGAATTTTAAGTGAATGATAATAGTAGGTAACACATATTTAGCTTCCAATGTTAGGTACTGTTCTGATATATATATATACCATACATACATATACCAATTTCTTTCTTATGACAACCCTATAAGGTGGTTAATTTTATTCTCCCCACTTCATAGATGAGGAAACTGAGCCACATAGAGGTTCCTCAAAATCACACAGCTAGCAAATGCAATATATTATACTTTATAATGGAAGAGATATTATGACCATACATAACACAAGAATACAATCTGCTCTAGGACCCCTCTTGCCTAACCACTTTAAAGGGTTTCAGCGACTGCTGCTTTTAAGGGTTAAGGATTTATCTTATTTGGAATAGGATTGTGAAAGTGAAAAACTGTGTCAATCACCCTAATAGATGAAGATCAGAGAATCTCTGATCTGGACTTCAGCTGCCTCTGTGTCACCTTTTGGGGTAAGATATTTCCACTTCAAAGTAAGAGTGGTCTGATTAAAACAAGCTCAACATAAAGTAATAACCTGTTCTCACCTCAGTTTTGACTATACTGTTTTAAAGTCAGCAGGACAGAAATTGAAGCAGCTAAATGCATAAAACAAAGAGAAAAAAAGAGCTCAGAGTATGGGAAGAAAAAGGAAAGAGTATTTCCCTAGGAAAAAAAGATTGAAATCGAGATGTATTTGTTTAGAAAAGAGAAGGTGAAAAGGAATGTCCTGCCCTCAGATATCTACAGGAAACCGCTCACTGAACATGCCACCATAGACTGGTTTATTTTTGGCTTAACCTGGACTAGAAAGCCTAATGTTTAGATAAGGCAAAATCATCTTGGGAAGGGAAGAAGAGAGGAAGAGCACTAAATGGAAACAACAAATAACTTATTTGCAAAATGAAACTCTAGATGGAGCAGTTCCCTCTATTTGAATTTCCTGTGGTGACTGATACTGATTTCGCTGGATTAGCAACTATTGGAAAAAGGTCTGGTTGGAATACATTAGCTCTGTGACGAAATAAAAATTGGATGATTCACGACTTACAAAACAGAACCTGAATCTCTGGGCAGGATCCATGTAAAGAGAGGAAGGCAGAAGAGAAAAAGGAGGAGGAGGACAGAGAGGAAGAAGAGGAGCGGGAGCGAGAGGAGTTATAGTAAGAAGAATTTTGAAAAGGTGTCCAAAACCTTGGTGTGTCCTGTGGAATATGAGAGAGGACGCAAGCTCTGGAGTCTAACTGCTAGAGTTTGAATACAGCCTCAGTCAACTACTAGTTGTAACCTCCGTAAACTCGGGTTTCCTATCTTTGAAATTGGGATTATACTTGTACCTAGCTCATAGGATTTCTTTAAGGAGTAAAGAAACTAATGCTTGTTAACTTCATAGCACATAGTAAATGCTTAATAAATATTTGTGCCACTGCTGTTGTTGAAGATGATCTATCCCCTTGATAACATAAATCTGAAATACCAGCTGTACTGAATAATGTTGGAATTGACCAGAAATAACCAGGGATAGTGTTATATTAGACTCTCTTCTGGAAGGGATCATCACCTAACAGTGAGCTTTACACTTAGATACAGAAACCCAAGATAAGATACAATCTTACAGAAATTGTCCATTCTAGGCTGGTTCTATGAAATCATTCTCTCTCTCTCTGTTAGCTTTCAGTCACCATCCTTTTTCCCTCTGCTTACTTTTCTACTTTGTACTCTGTTTTCTAGTCCTTTGAAATCTCCACTCTTCTCCCCATGTGAGGATCCTGTCCAGACAGACTTACCAGACCTGTTTCCTCCATGCTTTAAACACTGGGGGCCTAACGGGGAAAACATTTTCTTTGGGTGGGTGCCAAGTAACGTTGGGGAGTGGGAGAGAGTTTTTAATGATACAGTAAGAAAGAAAATATTTATGTTTCATTTTAATTGAACTTTTCAAGCTCACTATTTTTTAGTAGATGAAAAAGATCAACATATGAGAACACTGGAAATTACACATAGCTCTGGTTTCATGCACAAAAGTGGAAAAAGCAAATGGGGCAAAGGGAAGTCTGTTGGAGGCATCTTATGGGAAGAACTGCCCCAGCAAAAAAAAAAAAATTGAGCTTAGTGGCACTGCCTTTATCACTGCATTCCTATGATTGGGGCAGATCCTGTTGGATAGGCCCATAAAATTGGCAAGATAATGAACAAGTTCATTCCTTTAAATACCTTTCTATTTGTTGGGTCTACTGCAGTGCCTTGGGGAGCAAGTTTATAGAGTGTCACACCTGTTAAACCTGGCAAAGGGACCGTTGTGAAAGGACACGGTTTACCTTGTTGAGTGACTCCAGAAATCGCTGTTTTTGTCACGGTTGTTTAAGCGTTTACCGTGTGTTAGGTACTGTACTAACTGCTTTAGGCATACGATCTCATTTAAATCTCCCAGCAGCTCTGTGAAGTAGGTATCATTAAAGTTACTAGGCAATTTACTTGGGTCACACAGCTGATGAATACAGGAGCTGAGGTCTTAACTCAGGTCAGTAAAACACCAAACTACATGCATGTAAACTGCAATATCAGGTGCAGCCCAATCAGACCAGTTTTCTATCTCCTAACAATACTTGGAAAGACTCATTATCTTAGGATTTATGAAGGCAACAAACAGAATAGCTGAGAATGAACTACTTGTGTGTGTATAATATATTTAATTAAATAATATATAGCAGTATTTTTCTATTGAGTAAATCATAGTGGGATTATGCACTATTTCCAATTAAAAGAATCCTAACAGGTGTGGTGGCTCATGCTTGTAATTCCAGCACTTTGGGAGGTGAGGCAGGCAGATCATTTGAGGCCAGGAGTTCAAGACCAGCCTGGCCAACATGGTAAAACCCCCTTACTACTAAAAATACAAAAATTAGCTGGACATGGTGGTGCACGCCTGTAGTCTCAGCTATTTGGGAGGCTGAGGCAGGAGAATCACTTGAACTCGGGAGGCAGAGGTTGTAGTGTGAGCCAAGATTGTGCCACTGCACTACAGCCTGCGTGACAGGAGTGAGACTATCTCAAAAAAAAAAAAAAAAAAAAAAAAAAAAAAACCTTGTGTTTCCTTGGTAGATTTCTCTTCTCCCCATGATACCCAGCTTTTCCTAATCCATTTCTGTGTGGACCTACAACCTTTAAATCTCAGCTGTGCCTCAGTTTTATCATCTATTATAAGAGGTACTAAACTCAGAGCATTTTCAGGATTAACACAATTAACGCATTTAGAACACTTGGAGGAGTATTACTGGTATTTTGAAAATGTTACCAATTGCATCATGTCCCTTCCTTGAATGGGGATCATATTACCGTTGGAAGAACTGACTTTAGTCCTTGTTGATGGATTTTGCTTGAAAATATAGACATTGTCATGACAATGCCACAGAGACTTTGCTTCTCTCCAATGCTTTCTGTAAAATGCTCTTACCTGACTTGCTTAGTAACTGCTCAGAAAATGTTCTCCCTCCGTCCACAACCCCTTGTAGCTCCTTGGCATCCTCTGAGGAGGGTGATGGTGTATGCTAAAGTCCCCTTGCCACACCACAAGAAGAAAGATATTTTCAAGGCTGATAGTAAAAAGAATCACCTCCTGTTTCTGGTCCAAGCTACAAATAGATTTTATTTTTTTCTACTGGGTAGAAACATGAAGGGCATGAAACATCCTGTGTATGTGCACTAAAATCCCCTGGGATGCAGAAACTCAGGAATGTTTCTGTTTAACGCTAAGCTTAAACAGGCCTTAGAGAAATAGATAAGATACCTGTCTCAAATTGAGGGTCTTCTCCATAGATCCTCAAAAAAGATTATCTATCTAGTTTGGAACATCTCGCAGTGGCTCACGCCGGTAATCCCAGCACTTTGGGAGGCCAAGGTGGGTGGATCACCAGAGACAGGGAGTTCGAGACAAGCCTGAGCAACATGGAGAAACCCCGTCTCTGCTAAAAATACAAAATTAGCCAGGTGTGGTGGCAAATGCTTGTAATCCCAGCTACTCAGGAGGCTGAGGCAGGAGAATTGCTTGAACTCCGGGGGTGGAGGTTGCAGTGAATATATTCTTTTCTCACCTAATTTTAACTCCACTGTTGCCCAAGAGATAGTCTGTTCTTATAGGTCAAAAATATTAAAGATTCTCAGTTTTATATGTTTCAACTTAATACCTAGAAGTCAAATGCAGTCTCTGCTTCTAGGTTTATATAGTCATTGATGCTGTGAATTTTGCTTGTTGCTTGTTTTTTTGGTATACAGTGTGCTTTTTTATTTTTTAGAGAGACGGAGTTTCACCATATTGGCCAGGCTGGTCTTGAACTCCCGACCTCGTGATCCACCCTCCTCGGCCTCCCAAAGTGCTGGGATTACAGGTGTAAGCCACTGTGCCCGGCCTACAGTGTACTTTAAAGTAAATGTTACAAAGTCAAAAGATCTACTGTAGGCTGGGCACAGTGGCTTACACCTGCAATCTCAGCACTTTGGGAGGCTGAGGTGGGTGGATCACCTGAGGTCAGGAGTTTGAGACCAGCCTGGCCAACAAGGAAAAACCCCATCTCTACTAAAAATAACAAAAAAAAAGGTAGCCAAGCATGATAGCAGGCGCCTGTAGTCCCAGCTACTCGGGAGGCTGAGGCAGGAGAAACACTTGAACCCAGGAGTCAGAGACTGCAGTGAGCCAAGATCGCGCCACTGCACTCCAGCCTGGGCGAGAGAGTGAAACTCCATCTCAGAAAAAAAATTTACAGTGCAAATAGCAGTAAAACATGCACAGATATGAACTAATGACCCATTAATATGCCCTTTGGCTTTCAGTCTCTCACAACACATTGAGGGCAACTATTTTGGGGCCCTGTCTCGTCTGGAGTGTCTACTATAAGACACCAGAGAGGGAAATCAATTTGCTAAAGAAGTTCAAACCTGTTGTGTGACTAAACAGAAAACAGTAAATCAAATTTGCAGCCACATGAGGTTGAATGGTGTACCTGGGAATGACAATGACAGCAACCTAGCCGTGAGACTGTCCTCTGGGCCAGAGGGCAGAGAGGTCAGAGTTCGTAGTGGACCCTGACACATGTTCCCTCTCTGCTGACCTGGACCAGCTGTCCCTTCCTATGTACACAATGAGCAGAGGCCCCAGCTTCTGATGTCAGTGTGTTGGTGACAGCGCAGCTGAAGGTGTAAGAGGTGTCAGGGAATGTGACTGCTGATCTACATGCATTCCCTAAAAGGAAGTCTCAGATATGACTCAAAGCACTTATCAATCACTCACGTGGGCAGAAAATGACAAGCAAATTGCAGGCCCCATCAAACATTTCTTATGCTGATGCATCCGTTAAGACAACCTATGGGGAGGACTCCCACAGAGCAGTGAACGTTTATGAGCGAAGTGATTAAAAGCCGCTTCAAATCCAGCTTTAAAACTGGTGAACAAGGCAGTAACTCAGTAGCGGTTTCCCCAGGACCCCGTAGACAATTATTTCAATCCAGTGGGGGTACATGTCTGCCTGCGGGAGAGGGGACAGCAGTGCTGCCGAGCTGCAGGCTCAGGCCCACCTCTGCTAAAGCCTGGCTGAGCCCTTCTCTGCTCGAGTCACCTTGGGCCAGTGAACACCTGTGAGGCTCAGTTTCTTCACCTGCAAAACAGGAGATACCTAAGTCATAGAGTTGTTGTGACAAAGAGTGGTAGGTGGTCATTAGTGTTCTGAAAGCTTATAGAATGGTGCCACGTGTGCTGCAGGAGGTCAGTACAAGAAGAACTAACGCTTATCTAGAGCTTGCTTTGTGTGCCACATATTGCTTTAAGAACTTTAAGTGTATTGTTTATTTAATC
Source organism: Hylobates moloch (assembly GCF_009828535.3). Classification (NCBI taxonomy): domain Eukaryota; kingdom Metazoa; phylum Chordata; class Mammalia; order Primates; family Hylobatidae; genus Hylobates; species Hylobates moloch. The sequence continues at coordinate 54,999,025 of NW_026652285.1, read as the reverse complement.
CTCTCAATACCACCAAGGCAAGTACTAATGTCGTCTGCATTTTATAATAGAGGAAAATGAGGAAAAGCAGTAAGTTCCCACATCTAATAAGTGAAAGAATTGGGACTCAAACTCAAGCTTTTTTCTGACCCCGAAGTCCCTGCTCTTCACCCATAAACGGTGACGACTCTTTGTCCTGAGAATGACTCGTAGAAGACAAGATGGTGTCAACAAACTGTGTCTTCTTTTTTTCTCCCCCCAACTCCCTCCACCCTGTGAATCTTGCTCTCCTTGCACTCTGAGGGGGACTCAAGCCTTATAGGAGCCCCCAAAACCTGCAGGGGCTGCTGAGTCCAAGCTAAACTGCTCTGGGTTGAGGGGAAATCACTCCAGAGCTTTTTCTAGCTTTGCTATGGGCACTCAGCCTAACCTTTATTTTGTAACTGATTTACCCTGCCCAGAAGTCAGCCTCAGCTACTTTCTGTGAGAACTGGGTAGACCCAGGAAATACTCGGCTGGCCAACTAGAAAATTAAATAAGAAAGTCATCAGGCCCTGAAGTTTAATACTCAAATGCCAAACAATTTAGAACAATGAGTCACTCTTCCAAAATAGAAACAGTTGTCTTCCAATGTCTTAGTTCTTGCAGAATAACATAGCGTCATGGTTAAAAACACAACCTGTACACTTCGAGATCCGAGGCAGGCAGATCATGAGGTCAATATGAGACCACTTCACCACATGGGGAAACCCACTCTACTAAAAAACAAAAAACGCCTGTAATCCCAGAACTCTGAGAGGCCAAGGTGGGCATATCACGAGGTCAGGAGTTTGAGACCAGCCTGGCTAACATGGTGAAACCCCATCTCTACCAAAAATACAAAAATTAGCCTGGCATGGTGGCACACGCTTGTAATACCAGCTACTCGGGAGGCTACGGCAGGAGAATTGCTTGAACCCGGGAGGCACAGGTTGCAGTGAGCCGAGATCACGCCATTGCACTCCAACTCTGGGTGACAGAGCAAGACTACGTCTCAGGTAAAAAATAAAATAAAATAAAATAAAATAAAATAAAATAAAATAAAATAAAATAAAAACCACAGCCTACAAGCCAGAGCTCTAGTACCAGCTCTAGCTGCGTGACCTTGAGCAAGTTTCTTAACTTCTCTGTGCTACAGTTTCCTTATTTTTTAACATGAGAATAATAGGTTCTACCTCAGAAGTGGTTGTGGGGATTAATGAATTAATATTAGTGTTTCTATAACTCATGTCTTCTTGCAATTCCCTATGAAGATCAAACAAATTCCCCTATGTTAAATTACTCATTTTGATAACTATGTGAGGAGATGATGCACAGATGGCTTTCAAGAACACTAATGACCATGTTCTTAAATACTTTGGAACATGCCTGGCACGTAATAAGAGCTATATAAATATTAGCTTGTATTACTATTATTATTCTATTGTGTTTCAGTCCAGGCATATAGGCTTTGCAGCAATGTCTTGAAAGAATTTTTCTTGAAAATCTTTTTTCCTATTTTTACCCTCTCACTACTAGCTACCCATCCCCCCTAAACCCCCTCCCCACCATCCCATCTTTTCCTTAAAAGCAAAGGAAATTACATTTAAAAGCCTCATGGAATTACAACACTCAACATGCTCATAAAAGTCAGGAAATGCAAAAGTTTGTATTCTCTGAAGACATTAAGTCAGTATAGTGGCTCTAACATAAACATTTCAGAGGGCTTAGTGTAGCCTCTTGAAGTTTCTGGTGGTGAGCTTTGAGGTCTTCACAACTGCCCCCCACCTCACCAATTGCTTTTGTCTTGTAGAAGGCCTCCTATGGGTATCAGGTGGCCTCTAGACCTGTCATTTCAAAGGAACCCTGCCCCTGCTCCAGACTCACAGCCATCTCATAGAGCAGTGCTTCTCACACTTAAGCATCAGAATCCCCTGGCAGGCTTGCCAAAACACAGATCGCCAGGCCCCACTCCCGGAGTTTCAGATTTAGTAGATATGGGGCCTGATCATCTGCATTTCCATCAAGCACCCAGATGATGCTGATGCCACTGGTCTGGACCACATTTTGGGAACCACCGCATGGGCACTTCTCTTCACTAGAAATATACTTCCCTCACTTCAAATCCCGTAGAGCTCCCCTAGCTGCACCAAAAATGGAATGAAAAATTCTGTTGGTGGCCAGGCGCAGTGGCTCACGCCTGTAATCCCAGCACTTTGGGAGGCCGAGGCGGGTGGATCACGAGGTCAGGAGATCTAGACCATCCTGGCTAACACGGTGAAACTCAGTCTCTACTAAAAATACAAAAAAATTAGCCGGGCATGGTGGCGGGCGCCTGTAGTCCCAGCTACTCGGGAGGCTGAAGCAGGAGAATGGTGTGAACCCGGGAGGCGGAGCTTGCAGTGAGCCAAGATCGCACCACTGCACTCTAGCCTGGGCGACAGAGCGAGACTCGTCTCAGAAAAAAATAAATAAATAAATAAAAGGAAAAGAAAAATTCTGTTTGTGAATGTATATGATTCCTCAATTTTCTAAGAAATGGAAAACAAATTCTGTTCCCACTCCAACACAGCCTAGACAAAACAAGACTTACCTCACCTCAGCTGCTGCACTCATTTTACACACACACCTTTTGTCTTTTCCGCCTGTATCTTTGCACAGATGCTCAGGATGGTGTGTGTGTTTATACATCTCCAACCCTGCTTGTTTACATGTACACATTTGTGTTTTTCCTTCTCCCCCATTAAACTATAAAGTCCTTGAATGTCTTTCTCGCCAAGGCTCCAAAGCACCTGATGCTGAACACACGGTGTTGGGTGTTGAATAAATGCAGCTGACTGATAAAAATGTCGACCCTACTGTTGTACCTGGTAAGCAAAGTGAACAGATATTGCCATGAGAACTTAAACTCTCTATCAGAGACCGAAGTGTGTTTATTTTTGCAGCATTAATATAGTCAAAAGATGACTTTCCACTCATATATAAATATGCGATATGTTGCCAATCAGCATTTTAAATGCTTTGATGCCATTCTCAGAAATACCATCTGTGCCTCATCTTCTCACATAGTTATCAAAATGAGTAATTTAACATAGGGTAATTTGTTTTATCCTTATAGGGAATTGCAAGAAAGACATGAGTTATGGAAATATTAGTGTCATTGTAATCAACTTTGATTTTATGAGACATTCAAGGATGTGCAGCACCTATATCTCAATCTTTCCATAATTAAATAAAGGAATGATATTGGCCCTGGAGGCTATTAATGAGAATATCTTCTGAGAGTTAATAATTAACCCAAAGTTATTATTATTATGTGCTGATTTACAAATCACATTTCGTTACATGATCAAAAGGATAAGATCATTATTGTTTTATCTATTGAACAGCTAGGAGTTGAACTGCACCAAGTTAAGGATAGAGTATTTTACCAGTCGTTCCCAAGCAAACAAAGACTTTTAGAGAGCCAATCAGAAAGCTTGTCTTCCGTCCTAATGTCCTCTGAGGTCTAGAATATACATTAACCATAATGACATTGGAGGTCAAATATTTACCCAATACTGTTGAAAGAAGTCAGTGTTATACCTAGTCCCATGCGATGTGATAATGTGTGTTCTTTTAGCAGATTTTTTTTTTTTTTAAAGATTTGATGCTTAGCCAGGCGTGGTGACTCACGCCTGTAATCCCAGCACTTTGGGAGGCTGAGGCCACCTGACGTCAGGAGTTCAAGACTAACCTGGCCAACATGGTGAAACCCCATCTCTACTAAAAATACAAAAATCAGCCGCGCATGGTGGCAGGCACCCATAATCCCAGCTACTCGGGAGGCTGAGGCAGGAAAATCGCTTGAACCTGGAAGGCAGAGGTTGCAGAGAGCTGAGATCATGCCACTGCACTCCAGCCTGGGTGACAGAGGGAGACTCCATCCCCCCTAAAAAAGAAAAAGAGAGAGAGAGAGATTTCATACTACATCTCACCTTCTACTGATTCTATTCTTTTCCAATCATTAAATTAAGGAGAATTTTGCTGATGCATTCTGAACATTTAGTTTCTTTCAGCTTAAATCTTTCTAAAGTTCAACTAGGGACCAATAATGAGTTCTAACTGAGAATAAGTGTAGGTTGTTTCTGAATTTTTAAAAAAGTGATTTCATGCTATTGTTACTTTCATAATGAAACTTAGTGACATCTGGGTTGATTTCTTTTTCTGGTCTGATTCCCAGTGTTGCTTTTATACACCCAAGTCAGATCTTGTTTTATAAAAGAAGCTGTATTTTTTCACTTGAGCTGGCCTTTTCTTACACATACCACATAATTACAGGCAACATACCTCTCCTTCTTGCAATTAATTCATCTTTCCCCCCAAAGAAATTAGGACAGTAGAGGACAAAGGGTACTCTTTTGTCTTTACAGGTTGAAATCACATGTTGCTATATCACATACAGATTTTAAGCTAGTCAGACTTTTGGCTTATGAAGTGAATTTAGAACCAAAAGGGCAGATGCTACACATTAAGATATGCCAAGAGCAACCATGGTCAAGAAAACCTGGAAAATAATCTTGATTCTCCTCTGCTATTCCAAAAGCAAAGTTAGAACCGACTTCAAAGGAAACTGATCAATACTTGGGCTAATTCCGAGAAGATGAGAATTCAATTTAGTTTAACTGGTGCTAAAAACTGTAGATAATATGAAAGCAATAGTCCACACAAACCCAGTATTCAAGAAAGTTAGAGAACACTAAAGGAATGATAAGGGGTCAAAAGCTTTTGCGGCAAAGTATTTTATTTTTCCAGGATTTTGTTGTGGTTTATTTTCTGAATTGTATTGAGTTTCCAGTTAATAGACTCCTCCTAGACTTTGGAATCAGTAAAAGACAGTAATCAGTGGTGTAACTAAGCAGCGTATTTCCATTAATAAATACAGATTTTTAAAAAGCCTTTTAAAATGCCTTTGGTGAGGAAATTCTTAGTGTGAAAAATATTTTTTAAACCTTTTTATTTGCTTACTAAGTTTAACCCTGTGGGATAAAAGAACTAAGCCTTAAATGAAATGATCTAGAATCAAGCCCATTTTCTGCAAATCACTTATAGGAGAATGCTGGCAACTTAGCATCTCTGCAAATGGACACTGGTTTATTTGCTGAAGACTCATACAGAGTTTGAGCTCATCACATACAAATTAATTGGGAATGTTTTAGGCTGAATCTTTTACAATTTTTTTTGCAAGTCTCACATTTGTACCTGTTTGCTTTACTCAGTTACTGCCTACTGCAAAATCAATTTTGTCTCCATAAAAAATTCTTTGCAAGTTCCCAAATATGTAATTTCATCTATCAGCAAACTTTCAGAATCTTCTCAGCTATAATATTTCCATGTATTTCTGAAGACATGTTCCTTTGAAGCTTAATGCTTTTGAGAAAACATGCCTCAGAGGCTAGTCAAATTCTATGATGCTGTTCTGGACCTCTCCCTGTGATGGATATAACTTGGCAACATGGCGGAATATGTACATGAGCTTCGGAATCAGAGCTGCGTTCAGGTCCCAGTCCACTACTCAGCGCCTGTGTGATCTATGAGATTTTACTCAACCCACCCAAACCTCACTTACCTCCTCATTTATAACATAGGGATGATAATAACTACCTGACGGGATTATTGTAAAATTAAATAATGTATGTCAGCCACTTTGAAGAGTGTCAGCAGATAGTAGCCACTCCTTAACGGTGACTTATTATTGCTGTTTAGTTAATATTAAGTAGCTTCCTCTTTAGTCCTCCTTTCACATTCTTTTTTTTTCTTTTTTTTTTCTTTGAGACAGCATCTCACTCTGTTGCCAGGCTGGAGTTCAGTTGTGTAATATCTGCTCACTGCAACCTCCATCTCCCAGGTTAAAGCCATTCTCCTGCACCAGCCTCCCAAATAAATGGGATTACAGGCGTGCACCACCACAGCAGACTAATTTTTTGTGTTTTTAGCAGCAACAGGGTTTTACCATGTTAGCCAGGCTGGTCTTGAACTCCTGACCTCAAGTGATGCACCCGCCTGAGCCACCCAAACTGCTGGGATTACAGGCGTGAGCCACCACTCCCAGCCCACATTGGTTTTAAAATACATTGACATTTTCCTCAGAAATAGCTCATTCACAGGCCAGGCGCGGTGGCTCACGCCTATAATCCCAGCACTTTGGGAGGCCGAGGCGGGCGGATCACGAGGTCAGGAGATCGAGACCACGGTGAAACTCCGTCTCTACTAAAAATACAAAAAATTAGCCGGGCGTGGTGGTGGGCGCCTGTAGTCTCAGCTACTCGGAGAGGCTGAGCCAGGAGAATGGCGTGAACCTGGGAGGCGGAGCTTGCAGTGAGCCGAGATCGCGCCACTGCACTCCAGCCTGGGCGACAGAGCGAGACTCCGTCTCAAAAAAAAAAAAAAAAAAAAAAAAGAAATAGCTCATTCACATTACTCTGTATTAATTTGCTAGGGCTACCGTAACAAAATACCACAAACAGTGTGGCTTAAACAACCGAAATTGATTTTCTCACAGCAATGGGGCTAGTAGTCTGAGATCAAGGTGTGGACAGGTTTGATTTCTCCTGAGGCCTCTCTCCTTGGCTTGAAGATGGCCACCATCTACCTGTGTCCTCACACGGCTTGTTCCCTGGGCCTGCGATTCCCTGGTGCCTCTTTGTGTGCTTGAATCCTCTAGTGGGATACATTTTGGATATTTCTCCCCACCCAAACCTCATGTTGAATTGTAATCTCCAGTGCTGGAGGGGGTGCCTAGTTGGAGGTGTTTGGATCATAGGGGTGGGTCCCTCATGGCTTGGTGCTGTCTTCACGATAGTGAGTTCTTGCAAGATCTGCTCCTTAAAAAGTGTATGTGGCACCTTTCCCCCTCGACACTCTCTGTCTTCCCCGTTTTTGCCATGTGATGTGTAAGCTCCCATGTTGCCTTCTGCCATGAGTAAAAGCTTCTTGAGGTCTTACCAGAAGCCATGTTTCTTGTACAGCCTGCAGAACCATAAGTCAATTAAATCTCTTCTCTTTATAAATTATCCAGTCTTGCTGGGCACGGTGGCTTATGCCTGTAATGACAGCACTTTGGGAGGCCGAAGCAGGTGGATCACCTGAGGTCGGGAGTTCGATACCAGCCTGACCAACATGGTGAAACCCTGTCTCTACTAAATACAAAAAAAAAAAAAATTAACCGGGTGTGGTGGTGCATGCTTGTAATCCCAGCCTCTTGGGAGGCTGAGGCAGAAGAATCACTTGAACCTGGGAGGCAGAGGTTGCAGTGAGCTGAGAACACGCCACTGCACTCCAGCCTGGGCGACAGAGTGAGACTCCATCTCAAAATAATAATAATAAATAAATAAATAAAGTATCCAGTCTCAGGTATTCCTTTATAGCAATGCAAGAATGAGCAAACATATGGTATCACTTCTTATAAGGAAGGCAGTGAGATTAGATGAAGGCCCACCCTAACAATGACCTCATTTTAACTTAATCACCTCTTTAAAGACCCTATCTCCAAAAACACTCACATTCTGAGGTACTTGGGGGTTAGGACTGTAATACATGAATTTTGAGGGACACAATTCGGCCCACAATACTCTGCTACAACACACTGTCTAACATTGATTCACCCACAAATTGCTCTTACTCTTTCGATGTATTTATTCAATATCCAGTCATCAAGGATGTATTCAGTGCTTCCTTCAGACTAGATGTGACACCTGGGGAAGAGGGAACTCTTCATAGTGAGACTATAACACCATCACTCTTGTCAAGCTCACAGTTTCATGAAAAAGCCAGGTAATTTTCTAAAATTATGATTTAGTATAAAAGAGTTAAGAAAGGAGGCCAGGCACAGTGGGTCACACGTGTAATCTCAGCACTTTGGGAGGCCAAGGCGGGCAAATCACCAGGTCAGGAGTTCGAGACCAGCCTGACCAACATGGTGAAACCCTGTCTTTCCTAAAAATACAAAAATTAGCCAGGCATGGTGGTGCGCACCTGTAATCCCAGCTACTCAGGAGGCTGAGGCAGGAGAATCACTTGAACCCAGGAGGCAGAGGTTGCAGCGAGTCGAGATCGCACCAATGCACTCCAGCCTGGGCAACAGAGCCAGACTCTGTCTCAAAAAAAAAAAAAAAAAGAGTTAAGAAAATAGCAGACAAATGAATCTTTTTAAAAGAGGACATCTTTTTTCGTTTGTTTGTTTTTTCTTTTTGAGACAGAGTCTTACTCTGTCACCCAGGCTAGAGTGCAGTGGTGCAGTCATGGCTCACTGCAAGCCTCGACCTCCTGGGCTCAAATGATCCTCTTGCCTCAGCCTCCTGAGTAGCTGGGACCACAGGTACATACCACCACACCTAGCAAAATTTTTTTTTAAAATTTTTTGTAGAAACAAGGTCTTGCCATGTTGCCCAGGCTAGTCTCGAACTCCTGGACTCAAGTGATACCCTTGTTTCAGTTTCCCAAAGTGCCAGGATTACAGGTGTGAGCCACTGCGCCCAGCAAAGAGGACATCTTGAAGGATGAATAAGAGTTGATTAGGGAGAAAGGACAGTGGCTGAAGGAGGTTTCAGGCAAAAGTATTGGGAAAGATGCGTTAAATTAATCAGAAGTTGACCAATGATCACAAAATCAGAACAAGGGAAAGAAAATCAGTGGTGGTGGAGAAAGCACTGTTGCACCTATGGATTGAGGGGGGACCCTGAGCTGTCTCTAGCTGACCACAGAGAACAGCTCTCAGAGTGCAGATTGTGTCTGATAACCAGATCTTACGTCTCTCTGCTTGGTGAGCAACAAGCATTGCCTCTATGATCTCCATTTGCTACGCTGGCCACCTATGCTTTAATGAGATACTGCTTCTCTTCTTCCAAATGTATTCTCTTTATTTTCTAAATAATTTGCCTATAAATTTAAATGATAAAATGCGGCAACTTTGGCAAAGAAACAAACAAGCAAAAAAAAAAAAAAAAAAAAAAAACCTGCCCTTCTCATTTGAACATTTGAATATTTCTCTCCCTTTTTTTTTTTTTTGAGATGGAGTTTCGCTCTTGTTGCCCAGGCTAGAGTGCAATGGCGCAATCTCAGCTCACCACAACCTCTGCCTCCTGGGTTCAAGCAATTCCCAGCCTCAGCCTCCCGAGTAGCTGAGATTACAGGCATGAGCCACCACCCCCCGCTAGTATTTTTAGTAGAGACGGTTCTCCACTTTGGTCAGACTGGTCTGCAACTCCCGACCTCAGGTGATCCACCTGCCTCGGTCTCCCAAAGTGCTGGGATTACGGGTGTGAGCCACTGTGCCTGGCTCAAATATTTCTGTTTTAAGGGGTGGTGCTTGGTGCTCTGATGGCAAGAGCTTCCCAGGGCTGCATGCCCATTATACCCCAGTTACATGTTTCCTTTACCTCATTTAGTCCTCTAGAAGAGCCTTTTTTCCTTGTTTTGGAGACAGGACCTCACTCTGTCATGCAAGCTGGAGTGCAGTGGATCATGGTTCACTATCGCCCCAAACTACTGAGCATCAGAGATCCTCCCACTTCAGCCTCCTGAGTAGGTGGGACTACAGGCAGGCACATGCCACCATACCCAGCTAATTTTTAATTTTTTTGTAGAAATGGGGTCTTGCTATGTTTGCCAGGCTGAACTCAAACTCCTGGCCTCAAGCGATCCTCCCACCTCGGTCCCCTAAACTACTGGGATTATAGGCATGAGCCACCACGCCTGGCCTTCAACAGCCTTATGAAGGGAAAGTTTCAGTCTTATTCACTTTGTATAGCTGCAGAAACAGAAAGTTGAGCAAATAGCTTGCCCAAGGCCACACAGCCAACCAGTGGCAAGGCACAGACTTGACCCCAGGTCATCTGACTTCAAAGCTAAAGCACTAACACCAGGACTTGAACTAGGGCCAGGCAGTAAGGACATGCTCACTGATCTGCTGTGAAATGAACACAACAAAAACCAAAAGACCAAGGACCTTTCATATGGGGATAGGTTTATTAAATATGTCTTCCTCCTTTGAGGCATATGTTTATCTTCTGCTGTCCACATGCTAACCACTGTGATCTTGAACTTTCCATTTTTTTTTTCTTTTTTTTTTTTTTTTTTGAGACTGAGTTTCACTCTTGTTGCCCAGGCTGGAGTACAATGGCACTATCTTGGCTCACGGCAACCTCCACTTCCTGGGTTCAAGTGGTTCTTCCGCCTCAGTCTCCCGAGTAGCTGGAATTACAGCCATGTGCCACTACACCCGGCTAATTTTGTATTTTTAGTAGAGACGGGGTTTCTCCATGTTGGTCAGGCTAGTCTCAAACTCCCGACCTCAGGTGATCCACCTGCCTCAGCCTCCCAAAGTGCTGGGATTACAGGCATGAGCCACCATGCCCAGGCAAACTTTCCATTTTTCATTGCCTGACTTTTAAGTGCTGCCACCTCACCTCCCCTAACGAGGACCCATTTCTTAAATGCATTTATATTTACAGGAGAGTAAGTGAATAGATAATATAATGGCTTTCTTCTGCTGTGGTTTCCACAAGAGTAAAAAGTCCAGCCCTTTCTTATCATAACTGGCTGGAAACATTCCACATCAAGTCATAACAATGTGGGGGAAAAAAACCTGCTTTGCTCTCAGAACTACACAGTGCTATAGAAAAGACATTCTTAAAAGCTGTCTGCAATATCCTTCATTAATTTCCTCTGGTAAGGCATCTCAGACAAAGGGGTTTTATAAATGGATTAAATGTGGCTGGGTGCAAAAGTACAGTAAGCCCTCTGTGAGATGCTTTTGAGGGTGGACACCAAAACAGGGGCTTCCTTCACGAGGGTTCCCAGCAAACAGCTGACTTGAAGTTTTGTGGCCAGTAATAACCTCCTTCAAAATAAACCACTTATACCATTGCTTGACAGTGCCCCATCAATTATACCAAGAATGTGTGGCTTTTCTACCCTGGCAAACATCATCCACGTTGACAAAAGGATAAACAGAGGGAGGAGGCCTGAATGCTCCTTCAATGCTGTCACTGAGCTCCACCATTTTTTGGCCTGTGCCTGGGCTCAGCATCTTCCTCAGCTGGAAGAAGTCTGGAATGGGGCCAGGCATGGTGACTCATGCCTGTAATCCCAGCACTTTGGGAGGCTGAGGCCGGTGGATCATGTGAGGTCAGGAGTTCGAGACCAGCCTGACCAACATGGTGAAACCCCATCTCTACTAAAAATACACAAATTAGCTGGGTATGGTTTGCATGCACTTCGGCTACTCCAGAAGCTGAGTCAGGAGAATTGCTTGAACCTGGGAGGCGGAGGTTGCAATAAGCCGAGATCGCACCACTGCTGCACTCCAACATGAGCAACAGAGCAAGACTCCATCTCAAAAAAAAAAAAAAAGAAAGAAAAGTCTGGGATGGAGAAGAGCAGAACCCATCCCAGCATTTCCAAGACCAAATGGATCAAGGTTGGGTCATAGAGAAGTTTGGAAACTGCAGGACAAGATTAGGTTACAACAAGCTATCTGGGGAGCTATAGAATGAGCCCATGGAGCAGCAGCACTGATTAGGGTATGGGTTGAGGTCCGGGCTTGGATTACTCAGTCAATGGAGACATGGGTGCCAGAGTGAGAGAGTCATCAAGATATTGTTTCTCATATCTGGCACATATGCTTAGCAATCACTACTTGGACCAAAAGTCAACATGAGTTTTTACTCCTTCCCTCAAAATGTAGTCTTTGGCTGGGCCAGGTGCGGTGGCTCACGCCTGTAATCCCAGCACTTTGGGAGGCCAAGGCGGGCAGATCACGAGGTCAGGAGATCGAGACCATCCTGGCTAACACGGTGAAACCCCGTCTGTACTAAAAATACAAAAAATTAGCCGGGCGAGGTGGCGGGCGCCTGTAGTCCCAGCTACTCAGGAGGCTGAGGCAGGAGAATGGCGTGAACCCCGGGGGCGGAGCCTGCAGTGAGCCGAGATCGCACCACTGCACTCCAGCCTGGGTGACAGCGAGACTCCATCTCAAAAAAAAAAAATGTAGTCTTTGGTAAGCCTGTAAGGAGGGAGAGAGTTTTGCAGAGCGATAATCATTGATCCTAACTCACATCCATGGAGATACATCATGACTCAGATCCACTGAAAACTCAAGTGAGAGAAACTGGCCATGTGTGAGCATCAACTTCATCAACTCACTCACCCAGCTGAACTTTGTGCACTGGTAGCCATGGAACATTCATCATCTCAGAGTCAGAAAAGTCATGCCCCTCTCGTTGGGGCCAGCCCCAGACTTGGGGGCAGGAGACGACCATTTCTACCCAACATACCTCAGAAAAGAATATTTCCTGGGAAGGGTGAGGCAGGCATGTGGAGAAAGGGACAAGTAAGAAATTTCAGGATGTGGCCAGGCACAGCGGCTCACGCCTGTAATCCCAGCACTTTGCGGGCCAAGGCGGGCGGATCACCTGAGGTCAGGAGTTTGAGACCAGCCTGGCCAATATGGTGAAACCCCGTCTGTAGTAAAAATACAAAAAATTAGCCAGGCATGGTGGCGCATGCCTGTAATCCCAGCTATTTGGGAGGCTGAGGCATGAGAATTGCTTGAACCCAGGAGGTGGAGGTTGTAGTGAGCCGAAATTGCACCACTGCACTCCAGCCTGGGTGACAAGAGCAAAACTCCATCTCAAAAAAAAAAAAAGAAAAGAAAAGAAATTGCAGAATGTGGAACCTGGAGGATCTCTCCAGAAACATCATAATTTCCACAAAGCAACAACTTCAAAATTCCTCCAAACTCAAAACAGCTTTCATAGGCCACTCCCCAGATCATAACAAGAAACAATTTTGCCTGACACTTATTCTGAAGTGCTGTGCCTTGAAGTCATAGCTATATAGTTTTATCTGGCTTTTCTTTAGTTAAGTAACACAAGTAATTGCCAAATTAATATCCCTATAAAACTTAATTAAGCCTTACTCCTAAATAATTTTTTTTGCTCTTAAAAATGAAACCAAATATGACAACAACAGTGGAAAGAAAAAAATCTCAAAAAAAGGCCCTATGTTCAGGAAATGAGAAAATTAAAATAAAGAGAAAAATTCTTGCACTTACACCAAATAAATCATATTATACTGGGTGTCGTCCAAACCAAGATTTTTTTCTCAAGGAAACTGCAAACAAGATGGTTTGAAATTAAAGTCTTCATTCTCCAGCCAGCCAAGCAATCTCCCAGAAAGTCAGTCTCCATTATGTCCTGAGGTATCTAGAGAAGGATGTTCCACTGCTAGTTTCAGCTGGCTGCATTCTGTCTGAGATTGGAGGTTTTCAGAGGAGTGCATTACGTGTGTGTGTGTGTGTGTGTGTGTGTGTGTGTGTGGTTGCAGGAGCCAGCAGCAGCTTTCAGAAGTACCAAGAAAGCATTGTCCTGAAGGGCAGAATAAGTACCACACCAAACACTGTATGGACCAGCTTTCTGGCTATACCAGCAGAAGGGCTGCTCACCTGTCTTCAACACCCCTCTTTCCTTCCAGGAATGCTCAGCCCTCATTTAGACAAGAAAGGGAAAGAAACTTGAGGTGAGGCTGGGCACGGTGGCTCACGCCTGTAATCCCAGCATTTTGGGAGGCCAAGGTGGGTGGATCACCTGAGGTCAGGAGTTCAAGACCAGCCTGGCCAACATGGTGAAACCCTATTTCTACAAAAATACAAAAAAGTAGCCAAGCATGATGGCAGGTGCCTGTAATCCCAGCTACTCTGGAGGCTGAGGCAGGAGAATCACTTGAACCTGGGAGACAGAGGTTGCAGTGAGCCGAGATCACGTCACTGCACTCCAGCCTGGGCGACAGAGCGAGACTCCGTCTCAAAGTTAAAAAGAAAAAAAAAAGAAAGAAACTTGAGGTGACACTGAGCTAGGCAAGAGGGGCACATGCATAAAATAAGGAAGGCCAACTTCCAGCTACTCACAAATCCAGAGAATGTGTTGTTTTACCTTCCACATTATTCACGGCAATGTCTGGAGCTGACGAGCAGAAAATGTGACTGTTAGGATGTTGAGAAAAAGAGAAACATGACTCCACAGTGCATACATATTTCAAAACATGATGTTGTACACCATTACACAAATTGTATAAATATACACAATTTTTTTTTTTTTTTTTTGAGACAGAGTCTCACTCTGTCGCCCAGGCTGGAGTTCAGTGGCACAATCTCGGCTCACTGCAGCCTCCACCTCCTGGGTTCAAGCAGTTCTCCTGACTCAGCCTCCCAAGTAGCTGGGATTACAAGCACGTGCCACTATGTCCGGCTAACTGTTTTGTATTTTTAGTAGAGACGGGGTTTCACCATGTGGGCCAGGCTGGTTTCAAACTCCTGACCTCAAGCGATTTGCCCGCCTCAGCCTCCCACAGTGCTGGGATTACAGGCGTGAGCCACCACGCCTGGCCAAATATACACAATTTTTATTGGTCAAAATTTAAAAGAAAGGTATGAATGTAGGGGCAGGAAAGACTGGAAGTGAGGGATGGTCATTCGGATACTTGCCTCAGCTAAATCCAGGCTCAGCCTCTTGAGTGTCACACTTTATCTTCAAATGGTGGACTCTGGCTGGCAGTTTGGAACTTCTGGACTTCCTCTATTGCACTGCAGATATTTGGGTAGTTGGGCCTCCTTCCTCTTAAAATGGTAACATAAAAAGTCTCTTGCCAGGTGTGGTGGCTCACACCTGTAATCCCAACATTTTGGGAGGCCAAGGCGTGAAGATTGCTTGAGGCCAGGATTTTGAGACCAGCCTGGGCAACAAAGCAAGACCCCTGTCTCTACAAAAATTATGGGCTTGGTGGCACACGCCTGTAGTTCCAGCTATTCGGGAGACTGAGGCAGAAGGCTGAGGTGGGAAGATTGCTTAAGCCCAAAAGTTCCAGGCTGCATTAAGTTATGATCACACCACCGCACTCTAGCCTGGGTGATAAAGCAAGACTTTGTCTCAAAAAAAAAAAACAAAAAACAAAAAAACAAAACACTCCCTTATTTCATAAGTTGGAGAAACTGCAGGAAAACTAATAGTGGAGAAGCCTAATATACAGTTTCCCTCAAACTTACCACATTTTCCCTTCTTCCTTTCATTCTGTGTTCCTCCAACCCCCACCCTTTTTGTTGTTTTCCTGTAACTTATTCAGGCATCTTTTCCTGGAACCTATAGTGAATACAACCCTTTTAAACTGAGAAATTACTCTTGAAAACTTCTCAAGGCAAAATTCCTTCAATTCCAGCAATCATATAATAAACTCCTATTATGAGCAAAGCATCCCATTATGAGCTTTAGAGAATACAAAAACATGCAAGCCCTGTGTATTTAGTTATCTATTGGTGCATAACAAATTACCTCCAAATTTAGCAACTTAGAGCAATAAACATTTGTCATCTCACAGTTTCTGTGGCTCAGAAATGGAGACGCAGCTTAACTGGGTGATTCTAGCTCAGGGTCACTCTTAAGACTTCAAATCAAGGCTCTTCTCGCAGCCTCACCCCAGAACCTCTCTAGCAGGACAGCTGGGCTTGTTTACATGGTGGCTGGGCTGAGAGAGAGGGAGAGGAATTCAGTAAGTCTGGGACGGAGCATGAGAATTTGCATTTCAGGTGGTGCTGATGGCCTGGGTCCAGGGACCGCACTCTGAGAAACACAGACTTGAGCAAAGGCTCAGAAGTACAGCATATTTGGAAAGTAGCAAATAGATTTTTTTATTTGTCAACTTGGACTGATTCAGTTAGTTTCCTGATCCTCTTAGAAACAGTGGAAATGAAAGGCATTAGTCTATACTTAATGAATCTTTAAAAACCAGAAACTTTTGGTGCTGGGGGGGATTCAGAGAATATAAATCCATCATTCTACAAATGAGCAAAGTGAGGGTAAGAAGACAGGCTGAAACAAATCGTAAAAGTTTTCTTTAAAGTTAAATGGGTTTGTGTGGTTCCCTCACTCAGGGGCTCCTGGAGGAAAGAAGGAGCCTCTTTGCCTTTGGAGTCTTAGTGCTTTCTGTTTGAAATGAGATAAAGAGTTTGTGATGGATTCTCCCAATAGACTGCTCTCCCATTATAAAATGCATATGCCCATACTTTGGCATAGAAAGGAGGCTGAAAGAAGTCTCAGAAAATCTCTGAGTCCATTAGACAAGTTTCCCTGTGCAAATGGATCTATGTAGCTCCTTCCTGCCTTCTATGTGATGAGGAGCCTTAGTCACATTTCTGCCAACTCCAGAGAAGCTGTTGTCCTTTTTCTTTCACGATGCCTCAGGTGTATAAATTTGACTGCCTAAACTTGTCTGCAAAACTTGGATTTGGGACACTGTTCCTTTTTAAAATCCAAATAATTAGTAAAATAAAATCTAAATGCAAACTTGGACGAACCCATCTTGACTCCTGAAATATGCTTTCTTTGGAAAGAGGGTAGTGAAGCTCTGCAGTTTACTGCTTGCAATGTGTGCACAAAATTAGCTTGGTTCTTTTGTTCTGTTGTCTGAGTTTTTGTCACCTTTTATTTGACTGTACTTAGGGAACAGTATGAAGGCATTTAAAAGACGCCCAAGGGAATCTCATCTGCACATGCAAATACAAGTGTTTTTATCATGATTAAGCCAGCTACCCCTGGCTTCCTTTACCTTCACTCTTCCCCTAATTTACCACCTCTGCCCCACTCTGATACATAGTCCTGCACCCAAGAATATATATGTGCATGCATATTCTTATATAGAAGCAAAGATTCTAAAGGCAACTGACTCATAACCGCCTTGTGGTTTCCACTTGTGGTTTCTGCATAAACTTAAATACAGGTGTCTGTTTAGTTATGACATTCAGTGAAGTCCTAGAGTTCACAGCTCCCACTTCCTCACAAGGTAAGACCTGTCCCAAGGTTTAACCTTGAGTAAGAAGGTAAACAACAGATGGAGAGAGGGTAGCCAAAACCTCACTGCCGCTTCTTTCATACTTAAACCTGGTTTCTGAGCCTACATTTGTTAACTCGTATGAAAGGATGCCACATAGCTAATGTCTTCCTTCGAGAAAGCTAAGAGGTCAGTGTGGCAGACTGTAAATTCATTTGATTCATTGCCTTTACCAGTTCAACCACAAATTGTTTTCTCCCACTGAGCACCATTTAGTAAGCCATATCAGGTGCACAATGGAAACAGCAAACCACAGATAGAAAGGGATCACATCTTGTACGGAAGTGTATGGGTCAGACCTGCCTTCCCACTTCCCAGCTCTTTGGTTTGGGCTTGGCCAAGTCACTTAACATTGCCCCAACTGAGGCTCCTCATTTGGGCCTTGGTTTCTCCGGTTGTGAAATGGAGTTGTCCTGCAGGTGAGGGACACTATGTGAATATCCAAATCACCTGGTACTATCACCTATCACCCACCTCACTCAGCAGGTGTTCAATAAAGGGTAGTCGTGATGGACCCAGGCAGTAAATGAAACACATGATTTTTCTCCCAAAGAAGCTCAGAATCTTTGTCTATGTTTTACCAGCTTAGTTTTGTTTTTCCCTGGCTGAGAACCACTTTGTGTATCCTACTCTCAATTCCTGCTAAACTAGAGAAATGCAAAGTTACGTGAACACGAATCTAGAGTCAGCTTCCAACTGAAAACCTCTGCTATTGCACTGATGAGCTCTGGAATGCCTTTCCCAAGCAAGATGGAGTTATTAACAATAACATTATGTTCTAAGTCATTAGTAAGGACCTGTCAGAAAAGAATCAGTCCCTGCATCTTCTGGGGTTTGATAGAAAAAAAAAAGAATTAAAAAATGTTGGAGGCTGAAGCATCAGCAACTGACATATATTCATCTGAAACAAAGACAACTTTTTTAAAAAGGAATCTGTGGTGCACACAGACATGGAAAGAAAGACACTTTGGCTGCGAAATCCCCCATCTTCTCTGGGGAGACTCCTGCCTCCGCCTGCTGTTCATCAGCCCTGATTTTGATGGGGCGATTTTTAGTCAGCTGCCTCGATCATTTTGGCACAGACAAAAATCCTTTAAAAAATGTTACACTTCATCAAAGTGTATCATGAGACTTCACAGTCATTATCTCAATGGCCGCTCTGATGTGCTACAATTGGCAGAGACACAAACGGTAGGGGGTGTATGAGAAGAAAGCCAGCGTTTCATGTGGAAAGCTGGCAGGCCTCGCCAAGCTTCTGTCAACAACTCCGCGGTCTGATCCGATGCACTGAGCGTGCTGATGATGCTCTTGTTTCTGGAGGAAGTAAACAAGAAAATGAATTCCACCGCGCAACACAGCCTCTTTGTATCTTCAAAATGGTGTGACTGGACTTGGGCCAGCTGCGTTGAAAGTTGGGCCATTTATGTCATCAGGGCCCCAGTACCGATGGAGGCTTTGATTATGACTTGGACCCAGCTGTAAGACCCTTCGGGGGCAGCCACTCAGCAAATAAAGGCATTGATTGGTTGTTGGGTCAATTTAGCCATAAGGGGACAGAGCATGGCTCTTTTGAAAAGCCTAATGGATTAGCTACACAACCAGTCCCACTGTAGGCTTTATTTTTCAAGTAACTTCATGACAGTTTTCCAGCTTGGCAGGGAACCCTCCTCCAGAGCAAGCTTCAGATCTGTTCTTGTTATCAATAGTGGGGCTCAAAGGATTAGACACAGCGGGCTTTACAATTTAATGAAAACAGCTGTTGAAACAACAATTACGGCAAACAATAGTTTGCATGGAAAACTATTAATTATGTAAAGTTATGCAGAAAGTGGAATACTCTTTTATTCAGGGCCTTCTAAAGCCGACTGATGAGGACAACGTGGAGCCACCCTCCATTCCGTGCCTCTCAAGTGCCAGGAAGTGGGGGTGCTTGTAGGAAGGGGCTCCATGGCGTGTGAGCTGCATGTAAGTAGAGCTCCAGGCTGCCACTTCACTGCAAAGCGAGTCAGCGGTAAAATATTGAGAAAAAGAATGTCCATTCAACTTACATTACCTTGGGTACCTCAGGTCTTCTCATACCAACTCAGGACTGTGTTTTCACAAGAATCTGAAATGCCATTTGAGTCTTAGTGGTTGGGGTCTCAACTTTAGCTTTTTTGAATAAAACCACTTCTATAATATGCTCTC
Source organism: Hylobates moloch (assembly GCF_009828535.3). Taxonomy (NCBI): domain Eukaryota; kingdom Metazoa; phylum Chordata; class Mammalia; order Primates; family Hylobatidae; genus Hylobates; species Hylobates moloch. The sequence goes on along the minus strand of NW_026652285.1, from coordinate 54,979,924 downwards.
CTTCAGGCCTCACTCACCCTGAGAAGACAATGCTGAAAAAATGATGGAGCCACTTGTTCTCTGGACTAAATCAACCTTAATTACTTTATTATGATCCAGTGTGGACTCGCAACCATTCCCCTTCCACCTTCATTCCCTCCTCCTCTAAATGTACAGTTCATCTTCTCCTTCCACTCTCTCAGCTTGCTGGGGCTTTTAAATTCATTGCTTCTCTCTTTGCAATTTCCATCCTTGACTAACAGTGCTGGGAATTGACTTATGGCCCTTCGCCTACCCTGTGCTCCACATCTCACTTTCCTCCCCATCCGGGAATCACCAAGCCAAGAAGTCCCATTAAGAAGGTTATTAACTGTATATATAAACATTGCCTCCTGCCTATGGTTAGATTTATTTCTCATCACTTCCAAGTAACTGGTTTTAACACTCTTTCTAGCACACCCAACACCTTTTATTTGACTATATTGTTTTAGAAAGGCCTTTGGGAATTTAGCTAATTTCATGCTGGAACTTAATAAGTGGGATTTGACACTCTTTGATAATTCCAATAAACCATTAGTCAAGTCTCACTCCCTTCAGGGAAAGAATGAAAGCTTTATTCGTCATAGGGTCTCTATTCTAAACATGTCACCTGAATTTAGTAGTGCATCTGTGCTGAAATGCAATTGACTGTGATTGAATAGAACTTTCCCTGAAACTACAAGAAAGCTGTCACTGGCTATCAACAGCAAGAGAGCATCTGCCTTTTTCTGAAAATTTTCATTGGGTTCACATGTGCATTTTGAAATAATTCAGTGAATTTAATTTATCAATCTCTGAATGTTAATAAAATGAGAAGCAGACACCCACACACCCACACACCCACACCAACACTCAAATTCTCTCTGAGGACTTAGCTCAGTCTTTTCTTCACCCAGGATACAAGAATAAAGAATAATTTCCTTCCCCTCTTCTGACAGTTTTAAAAAAATTTTTTTTTTTGAGATGGAGTCTCGGTCTGCCACCCAGGCTGGAGTGCAGTGGTACGATCTCAGCTCACTGCAAGCTCCGCCTCCTGGGTTCATGCCGTTCTCTTGCCTCAGCCTCCCCAGTAGCTGGGACTACAGGCGCCCACCACCACACCCGGCTAATTTTTTTTTTTTATTTTAGTAGAGACAGGGTTTCACCGTGTTAGCCAGGATGGTCTCGATCTCCTGACCTAGTGATCCACCTGCCTCGGCCTCCCAAAGTGCTGGGATTACAGGCATGAGCCATCGCTCCCGATCAGTTTAAAAAATCTTGAAAGGTCATACCTCCAGAAAGCCCCAGAGCATAATTGAGTGTGCAAATGAAATTCATTACTATGGTCACGAACAATAATCCAATTAACATGTATTTGTGTAATGCCTTTAAAATCATTCTAAACTCAAGAACACATTCATCTTTGAAGTACAATGCCAGCTCAGTGCCATGTCCCAGCATACTCCAGTTCACACTTTGCACTGGAGATTACAAAACAGCATCAAGATTGCAAAAGCAATTATTCCAGTTATCCAGATGATTTTTCAATCATTGTAGGATCTATTTTTTTTTTTTTTTTTTTTTTTTTTTAGCAGTTCTTATTTCGTGGCACAGATCGCAGCGCTCATGCTGGCTCGGTGCTTACATCTCTTCATTATTAATTCAGCTCATGGAGCTTAATTGGACAAGGCTAGAGCGAATTTGACAAACATCACAGCAGCAGAAAAAGCAATCACTCTTTCAAGATGAAAATTTGTTTGATGTCTTACTGTGTAACTCATTTACTCTCCTCGGGAGTCATGTGACCTGAATGTTAATCAGCCATTGATTGGTTTCTCTCCTTGGACAGTCATGTGACCCGAATATTAATGGGCTGGCACTCCGTAGCTGTACTGTTAGGCAACCTTGTGATTGGCTGCCAGGTTAAGATACGGAGATAAGTGGGTGCTTGATGAGCACTTGACAGAACTTCACAGAAAATTAAGGCCCTAAAATAGCATGAGAAAGTCTTGTCAAATCAAGCATGATTATCACTGAATGCTTAAGGAATTCATCATCTGCATGAAATTGATACACTTCAGCACCAACAGGCCCTGTAGTCAGCAGGGACTCATCAGATTTTTATTTATATGTGTTCACCAAATCACATTAATTCTGAGAGCTAAAACATGCTAAGGATGAAGGTTATTTTCTGTTCAATCTAATTTATCTATGACAATAATCATCACTAATAATGTGTCAAATTGGATTGCAGTCATTTTATGCATGCATGCTGATTTGGAAAATAGTGTTAAACCATCCCGCAGTAATTAACAACCGGTAAAGGTAGGCCGAGCCTGAAGTAATCAGCATATCTAGATGGAAAATTAAGTTTTATAGAATGGATTTATAGATACATATCCTTATTTAATTCATAATATAAATTATTCCTGGTAAAAGCCGACATCATTTTTATAACACCATTAAGGCCAATAACCATTGAGGGACTCGAATCCTTAATTTGCTCTATCCTTCATTTTTTCTTTCATTTTCTGTGGTTAACTTTCTAATGGGTGTCACTTCCTTACTGGCAAGTCCTCATTTTAGCAGGGTTTGGTAGGGCTAAGAGATGAATGAATATGCATTGGTGTAAGTGTTAATCACGGATGAAGGAAGCCACATCATACCTCTTAATACACAATGCTTTATAATTACTGGTGGGGGCTGGGAGGTGGGCAGTGAGGAGAATACAAAGAGCGGGGTGGAGCTAGACTTTGGCCTTTTGGTGTTTCTCTATTATTTCCCCTCACAAAAGAACAATAGGAAATTTTGCAGATTGACTCATAAGGGATTAATGTTTCTTGGGGAATCACTTATGCCTAAATTGCTTTTGTTGAAATACCTTTTATGGAACAGAAGTTGTTTTTTTGGTGGTTTTTTTCTCTCTAACTTCCTGACTTACAGGGCATTTTTGGAGCAATGGAGGATTGGAGTCATGGAATCTTAAAGAAATGTTTATACACTTTGGTGAGGGTGGCTAAAATATTTGAGAAGAGAATTGCACCTCTAAAAAAAGGGAGAAATATCTATGTATAAACTGTTGTTTCTTTCCCACAACTCCCCCAACCCCGTCTTAATCCCTGAGCCACCAGCACTGCCCATTCTCTCCCTGTCTCTCAGGAGGTCTCTTTATTGATTAAATGAATCTGCTCCAAAGGCTGGCTCCCAGGCGCTTTGATCTAATCCGATCTGATTTTATCCTATCGCTTCAGCAGGACATCGGGGAATTAACAATAAGCAGCTTTACCACAAGTGTTTAATAACTCAACACAATCTCCTTATGGCTCCGAGCTGCTCAAGTTCCCATCCAGTCCACGGCAAACAGTGTAACAGATTGGCCATCCCCCCCGAACCTGAGGAATTTTCATGCACTGTGAAACTAATCGCTTCAAGTTCCTTCATAAATCACACAAAGCAGATTTCAGCATCTTAACAAATTGAAAAAAAAAAAAGAAAAACAAAATCCCAAAGGTGGAGGGGGAGAAGGGTTGGCAGAGAAGACTCACCCTCCAGCTAAAAGTGGGTGGGAGGATATTGCAGAGAGGGGAAGGCCCAGAAATAAATTAACTTCTGTCCTCTCGTTCAATATGTTTCTCATCTCTTTATATTTTAACATGAATAGAATAATGTGGGCAGGCTCAAACCTAACCATGCTCCAAACCTGCAATGACCTTATTTTTTTTCCACTGTGATGAAAACGATGTGGTTTCAACAACAGGCCTCTTATTGTTGTTCCTGTGTCAGCCTTGAAGTATGTAAGAAGCATACAATTAAACTAGGTTTGTGAGTCCTGCGTGATATAGACAGCAGAGAGGCTAGGCTGAACTGGTGTGTCCCCTGGATTTCAAACCAGCATGCATGCATACAGGGGTGTCTTAAATGATCACTCAAGGCTGGGCACAGTGGCTCACGCCTGTAATCTCAACATTTTGGGAGGCTAAGTCAGGTGGATCACCTGAGGTCAGGAGTTTAAGACCAGCCTGGCCAACATGGCGAAACCCTGTCTCTACTAAAAATGCAAACATTAGCTGGGGATGGTGAAGCGTGCCTGTAATCCCAGCTACTAGGGAGGCTGAGGAAGGAGGATTGCTTAAACCTGGGAGGCAGAGGTTGCAGTGAGCCAAGATCTTGCCACTATACTCCAGCCGGGGCAACAGAGCAAGACTCTGTCTTAAAAAAAAAAAAAAATCACTCAATTACAAAAAGCCATTCTTGAAATATTTTTACTCCCTACATATATTCCTATCTCTACATTACAAAAACAGAACTTATTTAATATCTTCCTCCCCACCAGAAAAAAATGCTCCATGTCCCTCTAGTCTAAATATAAAATGCATAATATATAAAGTTGATCTTCTCCTTTTCCAAGGCAGAAATTTCAATGCAATGGCTTACCCTTCTGCCAAAACAGTGCTGGGAGTCTATGAGAAACTGGGAGAGGAAATAGGCTTTAGAAAGCAGCCAGATTATTAGTGCCATGGGGGAAATATCACTCTAGCACTAATCTAAAATAAAACATCTTTTCGTTGCTCTATTTAATACCTACTGTACATCAGAATTACCTATAAAAACATGTTTCATAACAGAGAAACAGCCTTCTCTCCCCATCTCTGTCACTGCACTCTCCATTACCATAGCAGTTCTGCGATTTCTCACTACATCAGCAGAGTAATGAAGTGCCCTCATACTGCACATCTGGGGGCAGAGAGAATTTTACGACTCAGGTTTAGGCCAGATTACTATGACTATGGTAGGATATTTTTCCATATCCTCAGGGTCCAGGGTACGTGCAAATTCCCTCAGATACAGCTGGATGCCTTCTAATTGCTTTCCTAAGTAAAAAAACATTTACATGTATATCCTTCTCCACCCACATCCATTCATTAGTATTTATCTAGATTTTGCCACCACTGTCCATGAGTCCAAAATTTTGGAACTCCACCCCCGCCTCCAGAAAAAATGTCTACTCCGATTTTGTGATCTGCTCGTTATGGAATGGAACGCTAGTATAAATAGTGTTATTAGTTCCTCTTTGGAAATGTCTTTTGCCTTACTTTTTTTTTCTCCTGATAAACTATGTCATAACAGAAAAATCCCTATGAAGTTCTCCAAAGAACTTTGTGCTGTTTCCAGACCCTGGGACTATAATTATGCCGTGTGTAATTAAAACAGAAAGAGCATCCCCTGCCAACTGTGAATGCCCCGTTTACATCACAAAGAGATAGCAAAATGTACTCAGGAAGGTTCCAGCCAAAGTAATTGAGAGGGCTGCCTGAACCCGCTCTGCTTTCTAAATATTGTCCCTGGGTTAAGAACAGCAAGAGGCAGAAGAAATGAGAGGAGTGGAGGGGACCTGGGCCAGAGGCCTGTTGACTTTCCCTGCCTGGTCATGATGTCACTGAGTTCAGTGACTTGGGGGGCTGGTGTGGACTGGTCTTGTTGCACGTTTAATCCAGTTGCTTCTGCTAGGGAGCTTCATTCCACTGCGTGGTGGCCTTCGGAGGTCCTGAAGTCCTGCACTCAGATACAAAAGTTCAGAGCATTAGGCCAGGGGGGAAACACATTCTTGACCTCGAGCAGTACAAAGAAGATTCTTCTGCCTGCGGCTCAGTAGGGTCACAGGTTCGTCTTTCTCTGCTGCTTTCTTCCTAGGCTGCTGCAACTGGAACAGTAAAAAGAGAGACAGAGACAAAGAGACAGGGACAGAGAGAAAAGAAAGGGCAGTGAGGAAAAGAAAGAAAGAAAGAAAAAAAAACCAAAGCCACAAGTTGAAAAAAAATTCCCCATAAATTAAAAGCGCATTGTGTTTTCGTATATTTTCAAACTGTAGCCAAACTAAACCATTAAATGAGGATTTTGTTTCACAAAGTCTGCAAACTATTCAACCACTAACCCACTATACCAAGAATGTGGTGCCAACCAAAATATGTCAAGATTAGTAGTACTCAATAAAATCTCAAAACCAAATGACACGCAAGCTGTATTTCATGATTAGAGCGCTTCCTTATGTCAAGGAACATACATATTAACTTGTTTAAACACAGCGCTGGGCTGTCACTCTGTTTGTCATAAGCAGAGGAAAAAGAATCTAGTGCTTACCAAACCCATCCAGATGATACTTCACACTTTCTATCTTCCTGGCAGACAGCATGGACACCATCCAATTAATCCTTACAGCTTCTCAGAGAAGAAGAGTTGAAGGCGAGAGAGACCACTTCCCACTTTATAAAGCTGTACCCGACAAGCAGGGTTTGCGAATGCCTCACATGCAACAACAGAGCTGGGCTGAGAATGGAAAATGCTCATTTTTTTCTAGTAAGGCAGCAAGTCACCAAAATTACAAAATGCAAACACCTTGTCTCTTTCTAGTAAGGTGAATCCTTTTTTTTTTAATCCCCAGAACTAACATTTGCATAGCACTTCAATGACTGCAAAGAGCTCTTGGTGAATCCTCACCACTATCCTGGTCATTTATACATGATTATCCCCATTTTGTAAAAGAGACGCCCAAGTGGTAGAAGAAGTGACCTGCTCAAGGAGCCTTATCAGAAACGAGGAAAACCAGAGCGGGGTGCCTCTGTCTCAGGCCTCTGAACCAAATGGGAACTACACAAAACAACGCTGCTCCTCCCAACGCGTTGTCTCTTTTTGCACCAAAATGCTTGAGTTTGAGCAGGAATCTAAAAATGGAGAAGGGTAATTATCTCATTCTCTGACTGTCAACAGCCATGAGCTGCTGTGTGCTTCTACCTGGCAGGAGAATGAAAGGGAGGCTGTTCTCTCATTTACACAATACAATAGTAAGAGACGTGATTATGTTAGGAACACTTGAGGGGGCTTCTGGGCGAAAAGAAAACACCAGAGCTGGCTTCATCCGTTCTCTGGTGCTTCTTCACTTGCATGAGCTGCAGTACCTTCCGCCTGGAAAGCCGTCCACTGACTTCACACGGCGACAGGGGCTGCTCCCGCAGGCAAACGATTAGCTGTCACTGCCTCCATTGCCCCACCCACCTGCCCCCTATAACCACACACGTCCTTGTTCTTATGGACATTCTTATGGGGAATCCTTGCCTCCCCTAAACTGCTATGCAGACCCTGGGGTGTGGTGGGAGAGAACTCGAATTCAAATCCGTATCTCATCAGAGAGAGTACAGAGTGGCTCCTTGTAGTCTGCGCCTCACACTGCAGCCTGGGGGGCCAGCAGAGCCTACATAAGGTGGTGGTGTCCATTACCCAATATCCTCCTCAGCCTGATGAGAGGCCATGCCTTTCAAGAGGCAGAATGCCTGGCATTCTGGCTTCATCCCAGAACACGCATCCACACGACCTGACCCTAGCCCTCCTTCACAGATGGTTCTGTTATGGGCTGAACTGTATCCCACAAAAACGTATGCTGAAATCCTCAACCCCCAGTACCTCAGAATGTATTTGGAGAAAGTCCCTTTAAAGAGGCCGCTGAGGCAAAATGAGATCACATATGTGGGCCTAATTCAATCCGACTGCTGTCCCTAAAAGAAGAGATCAGGACACCAGGGATGTGAGGGAAGACCACGTGAGGACACAGCGAGAAGGTGACCATTTAGAAGCCCAGGACAGAGGCCTTAGAGAACCAATCCTGCCAACACCTTGCTCTCTGACTTCTAGCTTCCAGAACTGTGAGGAAATACATTTCTGTTTTCTTTTTGTTTTAATTTAATTTTTTTTTGAAAAGACGGAGTCACGCTCTGGCGCCAGGCTGGAGTGCGGCGGCACAATCTCAGCTCATTGTGACCTCTGCCTCCCAGGTTCGCACCATTCTCCTGTCTCAGCCTCCCAAGTAGCTGGCACTACAGGCGCTCGCCATTTTTAGTAGAGATGGGGTTTCACCATGTTAGCCAGGATGGTCTCGATCTCCTGACCTTGTGATCTGCCTGCCTCGGCCTCCCAAAGTGCTGGGATTACAGGCGTGAGCCACCACGCCCAACCTTCTTTTTCTGTATTTCAGTAGAGACGGGGTTTCACCATGTTGCTCAGGCTGGTCTCGAACTCCTGAGCTCAGGCAATCTGCCCGCCTTGGCCTCCCAAAGCGCTAGGATTACAGGCGTGAGCCACCACACCTGGCCTCTTTTTTTTAATTTATTTTTTTTTTTTTTTTTGAGACAGAGTCTCGCTCTGTTGCCCAGGCTGGAGTGCAGTGGCACAGTCTCAGCTCACTGCAACCTCCACCTCCTGGATTCAAGCGATTCTCTTGCGTCTGCCTCCGAAGTAGCTGGGAATACAGGTGTGCGCCACCACGCCGGCTAATTTTTTTTTATTTTTAGTAGAGAGGGGGTTTCGCTATGTTGGCCAGGCTGGTCTCAAACTCCTGATCTCAAGCGATCCACCCACCTCGGCCTCCTAAAGTGCTGGAATTACAGGCATGAGCTACCACTCCTGGCCTTATGTTTCTGTTTTCTAAGCAATCCCATCTGTGGTCTTTTGTTATAGGCAACCAGAGAAAAATAATACAACTTCTCATTCCCCTCATTTCATGCATACTGATTACTCTGCCGATGTGCACATCCCTTGACTATTGACCTGGCAAACACTTCTTGATCTCCAATATTCAACTCCAGTGCCTGGTGTCCTCCATGAGGCCTTCCCAGCTAACCATCAAACATATCATGTGTGATTACATGACACCATGACATCTGCACTTAGCTGATGGCCTATGCCTTCACAGACAGTGAGTTCCAGGGAACAGGGACATCTCTGACTCAGCCCTGAGGCTTAGCCTAATGTTCTTCAGAGAGAAGATGACTAATATTTGATGAGGGAAGAATGGAAGGAAACCACAACAATAATAATAATGACTAAGACTTACTACATCTTTGTTACGTGCCAGACGCTGTTCTAACTATGAGAATTAGTATACTTGTATTATTATTATCTTCCCAATCACCATATGAAGTAGATAATAGTTATCCTCATTTTACTTCTGAGGGCAGACATACTAAGGTAAGAAACTTGCCCAAGGTCATGCAGAACCAGGGATTTAAAACCAGGCATTTGCCTTCAGAGTCTACATTCTTTTTTTTTTTTTGAGACGAAATCTTGCTCTGTTGCCCAGGCTGGAGTGCAGTGGTGCGATCTCGGCTCACTGCAGCCTCCTCCTCCCAGGTTCAAGCGATTCTCCTGCCTCAGCCTCCTGAGTAGCTGAGACTACATGCACACGCCACCACGCCTGGCTAATTTTTGTGTTTTTAGTAGAGACGGGGTTTCACCATGTTGGCCAGGCTGGTCTTGATCTCCTGACCTCGTGATCCGCCTGCCTTGGCCTCCCAAAGTGCTGGGATTATAGGCGTGAGCCACCACACCCAGCCAGAGTCTACGTTCTTAACAATAGGTGTTTGGAGGAGAAAGGAAAGAAGAAAAGCAAGAAGACAAGGGAACAAAAGAAGGGAAGAAATCACCAACTGTATAAACTCAAGATACTTAAATTCTTTGAAACTCAGTCTCTTCATCTGCTTATCTTAAGAAAGGCTCAAGTGAGATAATGTACCTGAAGGCATTTTAATTGCAGAGTACTGCAGCCTCTATTTTCAGTGGCCAGAAATCAGTCAGGTAACCACAGGCCTGTGACTTAGCTGAATTAGCAGTGGGTGGTGGGCACATTTTGCAAAGTGGGTAATCCTGAAGAAATACACTTCAAGAAAGAGAAGAATGGGGTAGACAAGGATAAGAGTTGCAAAAAAGGCCAGGTGCAGTGGCTCACGCCTGTAATCCCAGCACTCTGGGAGGCCGAGGCGGGCGGATCACAAGGTCAAGAGATCGAGATCATCCTGGCCAAATAGTGAAACCCTGTCTCTACTAAAAATACAAATATTAGCTGGGTGTGGTGGTGCACGCCTGTAGTCCCAGCTACTCAGGAGGCTGAGGCAGGAGAATCGCTTGAACCTGGGAGGCAGAGGTTGCAGTGAGCCGAGATCGCGCCACTGTACTCCAGCCTGGTGACAGAGCGAGACTCTGTCTCAAAAGAAAAAAAAAAAAAAGAGTTGCAAAAAAATTCTTCTGCCCCCCACTAAGGAATGGAAGTAGTGCCACCTTCTTGCAGTAATCCAGTGGCACCACTCTCATTACATGTGAATTCTGCCTCTGGGATTGTGCATTCCAACTGCCCTGACCAGGAGAAGCTCTGAGGATGCCCTAGATGTGTGTCACCATTGGTTCAGAAACCCCAGATTGATTACACCCTTAGAGAATGCTGTCTATCAATGTCATATTCAAATTTCATTTTACTAACGCAGCTTATTGGACCTAATACTTAAAGCTGAAGTCCCAATGTTACCTGTGGGGTAGAAGGATTTCCTGTTCTGTTTTCAGCCTGGGCTTTCCTGTCGTTCTTTGGTTTTGGTTTGTTTAATGAAGCACCACTTTGTTCTTTTGGTTCTTTGGTTTCCTGTTATTCTTTGGTTTTGGTGTTTTCAATGAAGCACCACTATATCTCTTTTTTCTTCGATTCAGAAATGCATTGAGCATGAAACAATGACTTAATGGGGCTTGGTAAAGAGACATGTCTCATTCTTTCACACCTGCAAAGACTCCTCTTCCTTGAAGGTTTTCAGATGACCTACTTACTTAGGCTGGGAGCAGAACGGTTAAAGTGCTCGGAGGAAATCAACTGTAAATAGAAAGGCTATGTTTAACATAATCCTCTCCAGAAGCCTCTCTCTTCTCCAGGCACTGTAATCAACCCTGTAGTGTCAGGCAAGGTTCTTGATTATCTCCCTGTAGCATTATGTCTCACCACATAGCTGATAATAAACTGATGGATTATCAAACAAGATTACAGCTTTAGCAAATAAAATCATGTTTTGTGTTAAGAGAGAAAATGCTTACTATCCCTATCTGCCTGGCTAAATATTTACATATCACAGGCTTTCTAGGGTCCCTGTTCTTTCAAATCTGATTTTAAAAAAACAACACAGAGGTTAAGTTAACAAAGAGGGAACACACTGTGCTTTTAACACTGAGCTAAATGCTCTTCTGGGAGAAAACAGGTACTGCCTAAAAGGGAGAACTAAGTCAATTCAAGGCCTCAGGTACCAGGGAGATCAATGGGTGCATGTGACAAATGGCAGAGCTGGCTGTGCTTGGAGGGATTCAAATGCCTACTTTTAAAGGGAACATAGGTGAAAGATAAAAAGAAACCCTAAGAGCATGCATGCAGCTGTGGCTGCGTGTGTGTGTGTGTGTGTGTGTGACTGTGTGTGCACAAGAAGAGGAGAAAGGGGCTTGTATGAAGTCTCATGCTGATGTGATGTTTTATGCTTTTCAAAACCCTTTCTTCTTTATCACCTACACCCACCTCCCCAATTTTCCCCATCCTCTCCATTTGACAGCTGACACAAAGTGAAGCCTAGAAGAGACTTGCAAAAGGTTCCAGAAGGCAGGCATCAAACCTCAGTCTTCTGACTCCTAGTGCATCCCATTTTCTGTGTCACTCCTCTGCTCGAACTCAAGGATGCAGAGGGAAAGAATAGCAGAGAGGTGTTTTTTCAGAAGTTGCATGTATTCAAATTGTCAGGATCTGTAGTTAAATTACTATTTGGTTTAAGACTGGGCAGCAGCCAAGCTCATGGGCTCATGCCTGTAATCCCAACAGTTCGGGAGGCCAAGGCAGACGGATCACATGAGATCAGGAGCTCTAGAGCAGCCTGGCCAACATGGCAAAACCCATCTCTACTAAAAATACAAAAATTAGCTGGGCATGGTGGTACACGCCTGTAGTCCCAACTACTCGAGAGGCTGAAGCAGGAGAATTGTTTGAACCCGGGAGGCAGAGGCTGCAGTAAGCCGAGATGGTGCCACTGCACTCCAGCCTGTGTGACAGAGCGGGAATCTGTCTCAAAAAAAAAAAAGAGAGACTATGGGCAGAAAAGGATGTAACTGAAAATATCAAATGGGCATGTAAAATACCTATCTTTTAAGAGAGAGAGAGAAATAGGTTTGTACACTGGTCAGTTTAAATTTGTTACTATCCCAGGGAAGAATGCAAACCACGAATAGCCACCAACATGGCTAGTTGCAGAGAAAGTTATTTCAGATAATTTGACTTTCTTCTGTGAAAAATAGATCTTGTAAACACAGAAGGGCAAAGATTCCAAATGTGATCCCTTACATGTGAAATTCAGAGAAGCTGTTGGTCCCATTGACTTTTTCCTCTGCCACACACAAAATAGCACTGGCCTAGCCACCATCACCAAGGAATCTCTGTTCAGTACACTAGGGAGATGCACAAAAGTACCAGAGGAAGATGCTCCATGCCTCTTCCTAGGCTTTGTCAGGGGGCATTTGGTCTTTCAGGCAAATCAACCAAAGTAATGCTGGAATGAGAACGTGCCCACTCTCAGCCACTGAGCCTGAGGATAGTGTTTAATGCACAAATTGAGCACCCAATAAATATTATTGAGTGAAAAAAATAGCATAACACATAATAAAAATACAGTGTTTCTCTTTTGTAATGGAACGTCATCTACAACATATATCCAATATAAACTAGTGGATTCATGATTTTCCCCTTTATAATTAGAAATATGAAAGGAGATAGAGGCTTTTCAAAATACAACAAAGAATGCATTTCAAATTATCCACAAGTTTATATTAACATCAGCAATGAAAGTACATCTTCCCTCCGTAACAATCCTTTTTTCCCAACTCCACAGGATAATCGATTTACAGTTTGGCATGTAATATGTAGTTTAGTTTTGCTTAACATATAATATAGATCAGGTCAAACTTTAGGCCAGGCGCGGTGGCTCACTCCTGTAATCCCAGCACTTTGGGAGGCCGAGGCAGGTGGATCACCTGATGTCAGGAGTTCGAGACCAGCCTGAACAACATAGTGAAACCCGTCTCTACTAAAAATATAAAAATTAGCTGGGCATAGTGGCAGGCGCCTGTAACCCCAGCTAGTTGGGAGGCTGAGGCAAGAGAATCGCTTGAACTCAGGAAGCGGAGGTTGCAGTGAGCCGAGACTGTGCCATCACACTCCAGCCTACACAACAAGGGTGAAACTCTGTCTGAAAACAACAACAACAACAACAAAACCTTTACACAGGTTTTGCCACTTTATTTTTTCCTCTAATATTATGTGTATAGATGTTCCATAAATTATTATGAATTCTTCTAACCTCAGGACACTGAGGTTATTTCCAGTTTGGGGCTATCACAGGCAACAATGCCATAAATATTCATGTGTGTATTACTTTGTTGAAAGTAATCCTGACTTGAAAGAAATATCCAGCTTTAATTTTAATAGGTACTGCTATTAAGACTGTTTATAGGCTGGGCACAGTGGCTCACGCCTGTAATCCCAGCACTTTGGGAGGCCGAGGCGGGCAGATCACAAGGTCAGGAGTTTGAGACCAGCCTGGCCAACACGGTGAAACACCGTCTCTACTAAAAAAAAAATACAAAAAAATTAGCTGGGTGTGGTAGCGGGAGCCTGTAATCCCAGCTACTTGGGAGGCTGAGGCACGAGAATCGCTTGAAACCAGAAGGCAAAGTTTGCAGTGAGTCAAGATTGTGCCACTGCACTCCAGCCTGAGCAAAAGAGCGAAACTCCGTCTCAAAAAAACAAACAACAACAAAAAAGGACTATTTATTGGCCAGACACTGTGGCTCATGACTCTAATCCCAACACTTTGGGAGGCTGAGGTGGGCAGATGACTAGAGGTCCAGAGTTCGAGACCAGCCTGGCCAACATAACAAAACCCCATCTCTACTAGAAATACAAAAATTAGCCAGGTGTGGTAGTGCACAACTGTAATCCCGGCTACTTGGGAATCTGAGACAAGAGGATCGCTTGAATCCAGGAGGCGGAGATTGCAATGAGCTGAGATTGCATCATTGCACTCCAGTCTGGGTGACAGAGCGAGATCCTGTCTCAGAAAAAAAAACTTTTGTTTCTCATCAGATCAATAACTCTTTCAATTTTACCAAGTTAGTAAAGTTTTATTCTGTATGTTAGAAGTTATTTTATTATGATTACTATAAATCACAAATGGGTGTTGATATATATCAACTGCTTTTAGCACTATCAGGATGAGCAAATGATTTTTCTCTAATTTTTTTTTTTTTTTTTTTTGAGACGGAGTCTCGCTCTGTCACCCAGGCTGGAGTGCAGTGACACGATCTTGGCTCACTGCAACCTCCGCCTTCCGGGTTCAAGCAATTCTCCTGCCTCAGCCTCCTGAGTAGCTGGGATTGTAGGCGCCACCACCACGCCTGGCTAATTTTTGTATTTTTAGTAGAGATGGTGTTTCACCATGTTGGCCAGGCTGGTCTCCAACTCCTGACCTCGTGATCCACCTGCCTCGGCCTCCCAAAGTGCTGAGATTACAGGTGTAAGCCACCGTGCCCTGCCCTCTGACTTTTTAATATAGTAAAATATATGAACAGATTTCGTAGCGTCCAATCATCATTGCATTCCTGGATTTAATACTAGTTGGTAATAATGAATTAAATTTGATAATATTTTTCTTGGGGTTCTGTATTTATACTTATAACGTAGATTGGCCTATAGTGGTCATTTTGTGTGTGTATGAAGTCATTGTCACTTCTGATATCAATGAAGTGATACCAGAAACAGAAAAAACAAAACAAAACAATGAACTTTATCTATGAAACCCAAAGCTACTTTTCTGAAGTGGTGTATGAAGTAGGCAAAACCTTTGGTGAGACTGATCAAGAAAAAGTTGGACTGAATGATAATTGATAGAATGATAGTTGAGTTGGGGTGATTTCCATCTATTTATTTATTTTTTTTGAGACAGAGTTTTTGCTCTTGTTGCCCAAGCTGGAGTGCAATGGCACGATCTTGGCTCACTGCAACCTCTGCCTCCTGGGTTCAAGTGATTCTCCTGCCTCAGCCTCCCAAGTAGCTGGGATTACAGGCGTGCACCACCATGCCCGGCTAATTTTTTGTGTCCTTAGTAGAAACGGGGTTTCACCATGTTAGCCACGGCTGGTCTCAAACTCCTGACCTCAGGTGATCCGCCCACCTCCGCCTTACAAAGTGCTGGGATTACAGGCTAGAGCCACCGCGCCCGGCTCCATCTATTTATTTACAGCAGGGATTAACTAGTTCTTCAAAGTTTGAATGTTTTTAAAGCCCATGTAACTGTCCAGGCCTTGTATCTTTTGAGAGTAGTTTTTATTATTATTACTATTACTATGTAAATTTCTTCTATGGTTATTTTTCTCCTTAGATTTTCTACCACCTCTTGAAATAATATTTGTAATTTATATTTTCCTAGAAAAATTACCCTTTTCAAATACATTTTGAATTTGTTATGTTAAGGTAAAAGACCCTGTACTTGAATAATTTTTTTTTAAACTTCCTCTGAATCTATAGTTAACTCCTCTCCTTTATTTCCAAAGTGTATTTGCATATTTTTGGTTTTTTGTTTTGGTTTGGTTTTTGAGACAGGGTCTCACTCTGTCATCCAGACCGGAGTGTGGTGGCACAAACATAGTTCACTGCAGCCTCAGCTTCCTCGGTTCAAGTGATCCTCCCACCTTAGCCTCCAGAGTAGCTGGGACCAGAGGTATATGCCACCACGCCTGGCTAAATCTTTCTTTTTTTTGTACAGCCAGGGTTTCACCATGTTGCCCAGACTGGTCTTGAACTCCTGGGCTCACACCATCCACCCAGTTTGGCATCCCAGGTGCTGGGATTATATGCATGAGCCACCAGACCAACTTTCTCTTTCTCACCAAAGGTTTTGCCTTCTTCATACACCACTTTGGAAAAGTAGCTTTGGGTTTCATACATAAAGTTCATCGTTTTGTTTTTTCTGTTTCTCTATCCTTAATTCAGTTTATTATCTTCCTTCTTGTGCTTTCTGTAGGCTTATTTTACTGCTTCTTCTCTTATTAGTTTTTTTTAAACCTTTATTAGATTCTAATAAATGAACTGAGGTTGTAAAACTTACTTGAAGTGCTGCTTTAGCCATAGTAAGTGTTGATTGGTAGAGCTTTCAATTTTTATTTATTTATTAATGGTTAATGGTTTCTTTCCTCTTTTTTTTTTTTTTTGGAGACAGAGCCTCGCTCTGTTGCCTTGCTGGAGTGCTATGGCGCAATCTCAGCTACTCTAATCTAGGGGTCCCTGGTTCAAGCTATTCTCCTGCCTCAGCTTCCTGAGTAGCTGGGATTACAGGTGCCTGCCACCACGCCTGGGTAATTTTTGTATTTTTAGTATAGACGGGGTTTCACCATGTTGGCCGGGATGGTCTCGATCTCCTGACCTCATGATCTGCCCGCCTCCGCCTCCCAAAGTGCTGGGATTACAGGCGTGAGCCACTGTGCCTGGTCAGTTTCTCTCCTCTTTAACCTAAAAATTCTTTAGAATAGTATGGTTTTGTTTTTTGGTTTTTGTTTTTTGTTTTTGAGGCAGAGTCTTGCTCTGCCACCCAGGATGGAGTGCAGTGGCACAATCTCAGCTCACTGCAACCTCCGCCTCCCAGGTTCAAGAGATTCTCCTGCCTCAGCCTCCCAAGTAGCTGGGACAACAGGCGCATGCCAGCATGCCCGGCTAATTTTTTGTATTTTTAGTAGAGATGGGTTTTCACCATGTTGGCCAGGCTGGTCTTGAGCTCCTGACCTCAGGTGATCCGCCCTCCTTGGCCTCCCAAAGTGCTGGGATTACATGCATGAACCACCACGCCCAGCCCAATAGTATGTATTTTTTTCTAAATGGATTAATTAGGCCTGGAGAATTCTTCTTTTGTTCTTACTATTTAATTTTATTGTATTTTGTTCAGAGGTATGGACTATGATTTCTGCTATTTGGGTTTTATGGAGATTTTCCTAGTGAACTAACACATGATCAAATTTTGTAAATGTGCCATAGATTGAAAAAAATGAGCCTGACGTGGTGGCTCAAGCCTGTAATCCCAGCACTTTGGGAGGCCGAGGCGGATGGATCACGAGGTCAGAAGATCAAGACCATCCTGGATAACACGTTGAAGCCCCGTCTCTACTAAAAAGTACAAAAATAATTAGCCGGGGGTGGTGGAGGGCGCCTGTAGTCCCAGCTACTCTCGGGAGGCTGGGGCAGGAGTACGGCATGAACCCCGGAGGCGGAGCTTGCAGTGAGCCAAGATCGCGCTACTGTGCTCCAGCCACGGTGACAGAGCGAGACTCCGTCTCAAAAAAATAATAATAATGTGAATTCAAATTTCATAAATACATAAAATATATATTTCATGCTTTATATCAGGACTATTAAATGTGTTTTAAAATTCTGACTCCTGGTCGGGCGCGGTGGCTCATGTCTGTAATCCCAGCACTTTGGGAGGTCGAGGCGAGTGGATCACGAGGTCAGGAGATCAAGACCATCCTGGCTAACACGGTGAAACCCTGTCTCTACTAAAAATACAAAAAATTAGCCAGGCGTGGTGGCGGGCGCCTGTAGTACCAGCTACTTGGGAAGCTGAGGCAGGAGAATCACTTGAACCCGGGAGAGAGAACATGCAGTAAGCCAAGATTGCGCCACTACACTCCAGCCTGGGTGACAGAGCAAGACTTTGCCTCAAAAAAAAAAACAAAAAAAAATTCTGACTCCTAGATTTATTAGTTTTTGAGAAAGTTGTATTAAGTTTTCCCACTATAGGCCAGGCGCGGTGGCTCACGCCCATTATTCCAGCACTTTGGGAGGCCAAGGTGGGCTGATCACCTGAGGTCGGGAGTTCAAGACCAGCCTGACCAACATGGAGAAACCCCATCTCTACTAAAAATACAAAATTAGCCGGACGTGATGGCATATGCCTGTAATCCCAGCTACTCAGGAGGCTGAGAAAGGAGAACTGCTTGAACCCCGTAGGCGGATGTTGCAGTGAGCCAAGATCGTGCCATTGCACTCAGGCCTGGGCAAGAAGAGTGAAACTCCCCCCACCCAAAAAAAAAAGTTTTCCCACTATAACTGTGAGTTTACAAACTTCTCTTTGCATTTGTATAATTTTTGTGGGTTTTTTTTTTGTTTTTTTGGGGGGAGTTTGTATTTAATAACTTTGTCCTGCATATAATTTCTGACTATTGCTGTTCTTGTCAAACCTTTTGTATTATTTTGCTTTGGAGTGTCACATATTTTAATGGTATAAATTTGGGGTTTTTTTCTTTATCCCGTCTGAAAGTCTGATTTTTACAGGAAGAATATAAACCATTGACATTTAATGTAAGTACTTATATGTTCTACTTATTTCTTACCATTTATTTATTTATTTTTGAGATAGAGTTTCGCTCTTGTTGCCCAGGCTGGAGTGCAATGGCACCATCTCGGCTCACCGCAACCTCTGCCTCCCAAGTTCAAGCTATTATCCTGCCTCAGCCTCCTGAGTAGCTAGGATTACAGGGGACTGCCACCACGCCTGGCTGATTTTGTATTTTTAGTAGAGACAGGGTTTCTCCATGTTGGTCAGGCTTGTCTTGAATTCCTGACCTCAGGTGATTCGCCCACCTTGGCCTCCCAAAGTGCTGGGATTACAGGTGTGAGCCACTGCAGCCAGCCTTTCATCATTTACTTATATGTTTTTATTTATCATCATTTTGCATTCTGTCTCTTTTTATTCTCTGTCTTTTGTTTGATTAATCTAGTTGTTCTGTCTTTTCTTCTTTTCTAAATGTTTTTTAAAAACTGTATCCTTTTCTATTCTTCTTAAGAATTGCCTTTACATTTTAATACTCACATTTAAATATCTATATCTTATCAATGTCTAGAAATAATCAGGGCTTCCATTGTCATCTTGATTAAGGCATGAATTTTAAAGATTTTAATTCTGACCCCACTTCTGTTTCCTATTCTCTAATCTCTGTACTCCCACATCTTCTACTTACAGGTTGAAATTCTAGTTCCATATTAACAATTGTTTCTATATTATGCATCAATAGTTCTTTAGACTCAGCTACGTTTTTAATGTTTTTCAACCCACATCTTTCCCATTGCTCTATTCATAAAATACATGTGTCTGGGCGTGGTGGTGCATGCCTGTAATCTTAGCACTTTGGGAGGCCGAAGCAGGCAGATCACCTGAATTCAGGAGCTCGAGACCAGCCTGGCCAACATAGTAAAACCCGGTCTCTACTAAAATACAAAAGTTAGGCGGACATTGTGGCACACGCCTATAATCCCAGCTTACTTGGGAGGCTGATGCACGAGAATCGCTTGAACCCAGGAGGCAGAGGTTGCAGTGAGCCGAGATCGGGTCTCTGCACTCCAGCCTGAATGACGGACCAAGAGTCAGTCTCGAAAATAAAATAAAATAAACAAACGAAAAAACATGTATTCATACATACCTGTGTTCAAATACAGATTTTGTAAGTGTATAAAACTTATAAAATTTCTTTTTCTTGTTTTCCAGCAATGTGTTTTGAAGATTACTTTTGAAGAAGGTCTGCGGTCATATCCCAA
Organism: Hylobates moloch; assembly: GCF_009828535.3. Classification (NCBI taxonomy): domain Eukaryota; kingdom Metazoa; phylum Chordata; class Mammalia; order Primates; family Hylobatidae; genus Hylobates; species Hylobates moloch. The sequence continues at coordinate 54,960,456 of NW_026652285.1, read as the reverse complement.
AGTATATTTTGTCCTCCCACTGGAACACAAGTTTGGTTGGGTATAGAATTTGAAGTACAAAATTAGTTGCTGTAAGGAATGTATAATTGTTAGTATTCTAGCTTTCTGCACCTAGTCACTAGTTTCAAAAACAGTGAAAAGAAAATGCGCTCAATTTTTCTGCTTGCAAACATAATGAGGTTGGTGCAAAAGTAATCGTGGTTTTTGCCATTGAAAGTAATGGCAAAAACCACGAATAGTTTTCACCAACCTAATATTATTGAGACTGGCATTTAATACATGAGAATTGTCTTTTTTCCCCCTTCTTCATCTTCTTTTTTTTTTTTTCCCAAGACAGAGTCTTGGTCTGTCACCCAGGCTGGAGTGCAGTGATGCGATCTCAGCTCACAGCAACCTCCACCTCCCAGGTTCAAGCAATTCTCCTGCTTCAGCCTCCCAAGTAGCTCGGATTACAGGCACCTGACACCACATCCGGCTAATTTTTGTATTTTTAGTAGAGACAGGGTTTCACCATGTTGGCCAGGATGGTCTCAAACTCCTGACCTCGTGATCCGCCCACCTCAGCCTCCCAAATTGCAGGGATTACAGGCGTGAGCCACCCCTGCCAGCCTTTTCCCCATCCTTCTAATCTTACATGGGGCAAAGAATGAAAGAAACTGAAACTGAAAATGGAATTCACTCTTATAAATGTAAAATGAGTTATAAGTACCTCTTATTAAAAGTGAAGAGATTAACAGTAGAAACTACAGGAGCTTCATGTGCCTGTTAATCATGTTCTCAAAGCCTGGGAACTATGTTCACTCTAGAAGGGGCCTAATTTGGTGTGGTGGCTAACGTCTGTAATCCCAACACTTTGGGAGGCCGAGGTGGGCGGATCACCTGAGGTCAGGAGTTCGAGATCAGCCTGGCCAACATGGTGAAACCCTGTCTCTACTAAAAATACAAAAATTAGCCAGGCGTGGTGGCAGGTGCCTGTTGTCCCAGCTACTTGGGAGGCTGAGGCAGGAGAATGGCATGAACCTGGAAGGCAGAGGTTACAGTGAGCCGAGATCACGCCATTGCACTCCAGCCTGGGCAACAGAGTGAGAGTCCATCTCAAAAAAAAAAAAAAAAAATGTTCTCTACAATGGTAGTGTTGTTCAAATAGTTAGCTATTGATAATAGGTAATGCTAGTAACAAGGGAACCAGGTCATAACAATGCATTTGTATTTCTTTAAATTTTGCTCTTAAGTACCCTGCTGTTTATACAATAATTTGGCAGTAGAAATTGTCATATTTTGGGGGGAGGGGGGAGGGACAGCATTAGGAGATATACCTAATGCTAAATGAAGAGTTAATGGGTGCAGCACACCAATATGGCACATGGATACATATGTAACAAACCTGCATATTATGCACATGTACCCTAAAACTTAAAGTATAATAATAATAATTAAAAAAAGAGAATATCTTAAACATGCAGCAAAAAAAAAATTGTCATATTTTATCATCTTAACAGAGAACATTTTTCTAAAGAAATATTGTATCTATCTACATAGAATTTAACCAAAATCTATGTCCTCAATTACTCTAATCAATGGACAAATTACTCACTGAAGTCACAAAACACAATCCCAAAAAAATTCTTAACAACATTAAGTTTCATGAGCTATAGTGAAGAAAGAAAATCTCTGAAAGACTAGTTTTACACACTGAAATCTATAAAATGACAGAGAACACTTTTTCTCCCTCACTCTTCTCACCACCACCTCCCTCTCCAATTTTCTTGTCATTCAAAAGGCAAAGAACTAACTTCACAGACTCTTATTCAAACCAAGGAGAATAATTCATTGTTCATGTTTCAGATCTTCTGCTGAAGGCTTGTGCTTTTGAGATCATCCACACCATTCCTCACAAGCCTGGCCTCTTAAATGACTAACAGCAACCAAAATAGAATGCACAAATGATAGCAGCTGAAAGGTCACAAAGAAGCAAGTTTGCATGACAAAATTTTATTATACAAATTAATCAAGGAATGTTCATGTAAGTAGTCATCTTTGGCTGTGGAAGGAGGGGTGGGAAAGACAGCAAAGCTGAAGGGACTCTACAGCCATTTTCTGTACACTTGTATACTTGTGTGTTATTTAAAATTTTTACAGCCAAGCGCAGTGGCTCACGCCTGTAATCCCAACACTTTGGGAGTCCAAGGCGGGTGGATCACAAGGTCAGGAGTTCGAAACCAGTCTGGTCAATATGGAGAAACCCCGTTTCTACTAAAAATACAAAAATTAGCCGAGTGTGTTAGCAGGCGCCTGTAATCCCAGCTACTCAGGAGGCTGAGGCAGAATTGCTTGAACCCAGGAGGCGGAAGTTGCAGTGAGCGGAGATCACGCCATTGCGCTCCAGCCTGGGTGACAGAGTGAGGCTCTGACTTAAAAAAAAAACAAAAACAAAAAACTTTTACAATGAGAATATAATCATACATTAATTGTGTAATATTTAAGAATTAGGCAAAAATTGTAAACAAAATAAAATGTTAACAATGAAAGGACTATTAGAGATGACCTAGTCCCAAATCTCCCAGTTGTAGTACTATAGACTAAATGTGTAGGTCCTCCCAAAATTCATATGTTGAAACCAGATCCCTAATGTGATGGTATTTAAGGGTGAGGCCTTTGGGAGGTGATTAGTGTCATGAGGATGGAAGGTGGGATTAGTGACATTATAACAGGGACCCCCTCAAGGGCCCCCTGGTCCCTTCTGCCATGTGGTAACAGTGAGAAGGCACTATCTATGAGCCAGAAAACATACATCACCAGACAACAAATCTCTCAGTGCTTTGATCTAGGACTTCCCAGCCTCCAGAACTGTGAGAAGTAAATTTCTGCCACCCAGTTTATAATATTTTGTTACAGCATCCCGAACCACCTAAGGCATGTATAAACGGTGAAACTGAGACTAAGAGGATCTAACTGATTTACCCCAGGTCATAAAGTAACCCAATTCTGAACTCCCAAACTCCATTTAAAGGCAGAGTGGGGTAATGCACAGAGCTTCTCTGATAACAGCCAATCCACCCTGGAGAAAACAAGAGATGCCAGGGTCTGAGAGATGAGTTAATCCAGAAGCTATACAGAAATGCTTTTGTTTAAATACTGGAGGAAGTAAGGAAATATGCCAAAACCAGAGGATATGGGTTGTGGAAGAGGCAAATATTCAAGTCATAGATTCAATCCAAGGATTTAGGATCTAGGATATGGGAACCAATCAAGACATTCGCTTCAAACTGAACCAACTGGTTGCCTCCAGCACTGCGAGAGATTAGGTCTTTCCTTTGGGAGTTTATTTAGTGGATCCATTTGTTGCAAACAGCCAGTGGGATGGGGTGGCAGCTGATGGCAGAGAGCTGGCTAAAGTACAAACACTATATGTCAAATTTTATTTTAAAGATTTTTGTGCCACTCTATCATGTGTCAAACATCAGTAGAGCAAATTTCTTAGGCCCTCTGGGTGATGCAAGAGCAGATATAAAAAGTTACAGATCCATGGGTAAGAGGAGCTAAAATCCTTCGACTAGAGCGAGAAGCAATCACTAAGGGCTATATCTTTTAGATTCCTTAACCTAGTAATATTATTTTCATGCGATTGGGACTGAGTCTCAGGAGACCTTTTGGGCCACTATTTGGCAGAATCTAAAAAGACTGTGAGTTTCAACAGACACAAAAGAGATGAATAACTTAAGGATCTGGACACAAATGGTTTTGGTAACCATAATAACTTCCGCTAGTCATATATCTGCACCATAGTCTTCTCAGAAAGAAAAACAAAATGGTGTCTTACAGGACAATAGAATAATATTATAGAATTCTAAATACCAAAGTACATTAAAATTCAAGTTAATTTTCACGTTTCTTAAAAGTCTAAATAAAATTCTTGATAATTAATCTCTAAAATGTATAAATCTGCTGCAGACATGTGCACATAAATTATAATAAAGAACGTTGGTATGCAATTTGATTCAAAGTGCTTTTTAGTAAAGTACATAATGATGCATGCTGAGGAGATGCAGGTATATTTAATTGGATATAATTAAAATAATGATGTGTGTTTAAAATAATAATATACTAAAAAATTTTAAATGTAAGTGGCTGAACAACCTATAATAAAAAGTCAAAGCAGTAACTAGTTTTTGATTACCTGATTATTCACAGAGTTAATGCCTTTCATTTACCAAGTAATGCAGGTAATGCTGTAATAATGTCACACTGGTGGGATTCAGGAAGCCGTGCTGACAACGTAGGCTTCTGCTTCCCCCTCTTCAAACTAGCTTTACCTTCCAGGTCTCTTCTCCTTATGCCAACTCTCTTCATCAAAAAAAGAAAAAATCGCTGGGTGCAGTGGCTCACACCTGTAATCCCAGCTCTGGGGGAGGCAGAGGCGGGAGGATAGCTTGAGCCCAGGAGTTTGAGACCTGCTTGGGCAATATAGCGAGACCATATTCTCAAAAAAAGAAAAAAATCTTCCCAAGCACAGCTACAATTAAGGAAGAAAAGGAGGCTGGGCGCGGTGGCTCACGCTTGTAATCCCAGCACTTTGGGAGGTCGAGGTGGGCGGATCACGAGGTCAGGAGATCGAGACCACGGTGAAACCCCGTCTCTACTAAAAATACAAAAAACTAGCCGGGCGTGGTGGCGGGCGCCTGTAGTCCCAGCTACTCGGAGAGGCTGAGGCAGGAGAATGGCGTGAACCCGGGAGGCAGAGCTTGCAGTGAGCCGAGATCGCGCCACCGCACTCCAGCCTGGGTGACAGAGCGAGACTCCGTCTCAAAAAAAAAAAAGGAAGAAAAGGTAAATGTTGACAATTGTTGAAGCTGGGCAGTGGTAACATGAGGTTCAGTATATTTTTCCTCTCTACTTCTTTGTGTATTTGAAGTGTTCTTTTATTAATAGAAAAAAACTCCAGAAGTCTGTCTCTATATTTGAATGTAAGTTCTAGAATGTTTGATAACTTTGCTTCTTCCCTATGCAAAGGATATAACATATTAATGTGTGTGTGCATGCACTGGTGCTACTATATGAGGCCTCAGAAATTCCCTTCAAGTAAGTGGACAAATAGCAGATCAAGGCACATTTCTAACTCTTAGCCCTGGTTAGACAATGCCCCCTGTAAAGACTGCTTTTCATCTCGATGTCTCCTACCATCTTGAGTTATTTTTTGGTCACCTTCCTTGTCTTTCACTATTCTTCTGCTTCAAGTTGAACCAATGAGTCATATCTGCCTCATTATTTTTCAGAGTCTGGTCCTCATCCATACACCAGGATTCCTCAGATGAGCAGCCGATGAGCAGCCAATGAGCCAATGCCCTACTGCCCAGACATCTCATTACCTCTGTCCTCTGCTGCCCTGCTGTGACCTCCAACCGAGCTTAGTTCAACTCCCTGCAGGGTTGCATGGACAATTAGTGTCCTTAAATCCCAGGTTCTATAATTCATGATCAGATCTTGGGAGAGGCGAGTAGCTTGGTTGATTTTTTTAAAAAAATTCCTGCTTAGATGACTAAGCTTCTGCACTCAAAAGGAGAAACCAGGCTGATAGTGCATTTGTAATCTTTCTTTCTTCTGTCTGTCTTTCTTTCTTTCTTTCTTTCTTTCTTTCTTTCTTTCTTTCTTTCTTCTTTCTTTCTTTCTTTCTTTCTTTCTTTCTTTCTTTCTTTCTTTCTTTCTCTTTCTCTTTCTTTCTTTATTTTTCTTTCTCTTTCTTTTTTCTTTCTTTCTTTCTCTTTTTCTTTCTCTTTCTTTCTTTCTCTCTCTTTCTCTTTCTTTCTTTCTCTTTTTCTTTCTCTTTCTCTCTTTCCCTTCCTCCCTCCCTCCCTCCCTCCCTCCCTTCCTTCCTTCCTTTCTCTTTTCTTTCTTTCCTTCCCTCCTTCCTTCCTTCCCTTCCTTCCTTCCTTTGAAAGCATCTCACTCTGTCAGCCAGGCTGGAGTGCAGTGGCGTGATCTCGGCTCACTGCAACCTCTGCCTCCCGGGTCAAGCAATTCTCCCACCTCAGCCTCCAGAGCAGCTGGGATTACAGGCACCGACCACCACGCACAGCTAATTTTTGTATTTTTTAGTAGGGACAGGGTTTCACCATGTTGGACAGGCTGGTCTCAACCTCCTGACCTTAGGTGATCCACCCACCTCGGCCTTCCAAAGTGCTGGGATTACAGGCGTGAGACACTGAGCCCGGCCTGTAACATTTCTTAGGACGAAAACTGTACATACATGTCTTCTGTATTTCCCTTCTTGTTTTTTACATTTAATTATTGTTACATTATGACCACGTTTTTACTAGTTTGAAATAGCTATTCTGCACTTTTGAAAAACGATTCTCAAAAATTTGTCAATTCCTCTAGCAGTTAATAGTAACAGTTTTGCAGCTTCATTTTAAAAATATTCATGAAGTAAGGATATTGTCTTTGCACAAACACACACAGGACATCCTAAAAACAACATACATTGGAAATAAAGGTCTAGAAACTTTTTGGCATAATTTTGCCATATGGCAATTCAATTTGAACTTATATGGACTATGATGCCAAGCTTTTTAATCATTCAATGGTGGTCGAGCGTGGTGGCTCACGCCTGTAATCCCAACACTTTGGGAGGCCGAGGCGGACTGATCACATAAGGCCAGGAGTTCTAGACCAGCCTGGCTAACATGGCGAAACCCCGTCTCTACGAAAAATACAAAAATTAGCTGGCCATGGTGGCACACACCTGTAATCCAGAGGTTGAGGCAGGAGAATTGCTTGAACCCGGAAGGCAGAGGTTGCAGTGAGCCAAGTTCATGCCATTGCACTCCAGCCTGGGCAACAAGATCGAAACTCCAACTCAAAAAGAAAAAAAAATCATTCAATGGTGATAATCCCGTCTATAAGTTGTACCTATCTTCAATTCCTATTTTTGTTCTGTTCATTTTTTCAATACTTTACTGCTCAATATCAACTTTAGTAAAGAAGAGGTCAAGAAATAATGGTTAAAAAAAAAACCCACAAGCTAATTTACTGCACACGTTTTAGCATCTCTCCAATGAGACTGTTTGGAAGGAAACCTGAAGCCATTGACCAAAATGAAAACTCTGGAGTTTGAAGACCCATGCCAATTACTCTTCTCCCAATGTTAGAGTCAAGGAGGGAGTCATTTTTACATCTCAGTGTTAGCAAGATAACCACAAAATCCAATTCTTAAATACTGTGACTGTATGTTTATGAGATTTTTTTCAGCTAACATGGTATATATAAACAGTACCTTGTCAGTATTGGGATCCTAGCTGGATGTCTGAAAAAATCATTGTCTGCATCCTACAATAGTGTTTGTGTTTGAATTCTTACATGTTATCAATGTCCCAAAGAACAGCTGAAGACTGAACTAATTTAAAATAATTTTTTAAAAAATTTAAATAAATTTTTAATTAAAAAAATTTTCTCAGCACGTTTTAACATTGCCAAGTTTAGTTTTCTTGACGTTTCTCCCTGTTCCCTCTCATTTCCTTCTTAAGCATTCACTATCACTGACCCAGATCTCCACCACCAGATTTGTCCATGGCGGAGAAGAGGGAAACACACGGAGAACAAGGAAGGGTGAGGAGGAATAAAAGAGCCAACAGAAACTTACGGGGGCCAGGGTTTGGAGATTATGCTGTAAACTAAACACAAAGCAGCCAAATTGTTTATTTTGCAGTTAGTGGAATTTTCTTCTTCAACGTCAAGAGGCAGGAGCAAGACTTTTAGAAAGTCACAGTTTTCCCAAGACTTAAAAGAAAGATAGCCTTGATCATGCACATATTCTTGGAATGCTTGTAGGTTAGCACTGATGTTCTTCCACTGGGTGTATTTACAGGCCAAAATGCAATCAAGCCTAGGGGACTTTGGCTCCAGCTCCAGCTGCAAATGAGGTAAGTACAGATTTCCAAATCACGTCTTCAATCTGCCACTGCATTCTCTACCGCCCAACCCCCTTCACCAAATTTGAAATTCTAATAATCACGCCATATTATTTGAAGTATTGTAATCTAAGGAATTCACCTTATTTTCTAAGCCTTTGAAGGACAAAAAAGGCTCTGCAGAGGTCAAAATATGTAAGGTGTTCAATGCCATGCCAAGAGACAGTTTTCTTTTAGAAGGAGCTAAACAGGTTTTAAAGCAGAATATAAATGAACCTGGTTTATTTTAGAAAGATAGTTCTGGGCCGGGTGCAGTGGCTCACGCCTGTAATCCCAGCACTTTGGGAGGCCGAGGTGGGTGGATCACCTGAGGTCAGGAGTTTGAGACCAGTCTGGCCAACATGGTGAAACCCTGTCTCTACTAAAAAATACAAAAAATTAGCCGAGTGTGGTGGTGGGTGCCTGTAATCCCAGTTACTCAGGAGGCTGAGGCAGGAGAATCACTTGAACCCAGGGGAGGAGGTTTCAGTGAGCTGAGATCGTGCCATTGCCCTCCAGCCGGGGCAACGAGAGCAAAACTCAGTCTCAAAAAAAAAAAAAAAAAAAGATAGTTCTGAAGATGCCAAACTCATCCAAAATAATGTATAAATTTATTACAATCAACATAAAACTCTCAGCACATTTGTTTCTTTAAAAAAATTTTAATAAAATGGTATTAAATTATATTTGAAAATAAAATGTGGGAAAAGAAACATTGGAAAGCCTCTGCCAGAAGATAAATAAATGAATAAATAGATAAGTTAAAGGGAAGCAGCGCAAAATAGGAGGACTTGGCCTACCAAATAAAGCTACTACATTTAAAACAACAAGGCATTTTTGTTTAAATTTGCAGCCAGGCTGATAGACTAGAATAGAAAGCCCAGAAAGAAACCCAAAGTATAAATAAGAATTTAGTGTATGACGGAGTCGGCACTTCAAATCATTGGAAAAAGATTGCATTTAACTACAAATAATATTGAGAAAGCTGGTCAAACATTTTAGGAAAAACGAAGTTCAGACCATGAATTCATACCTCATGCCAAGGATTTCTAAATAAAAAAATTTAAAACTTAATTATAAATCACAAAACTACAAAAATATTAAAAGAAATTGTATGTGATCAAGAATTCCATTTTACATAGAGAGATTAGTAAACAGATATGAAATATTTTCTTATTAAATTTCATTTATATGCCAAAAAAATCCATTTTAAGTAAATTTTTCTTAAGAAACAGAAAGATGGAGATATATATAGGTAAATCTAGAAAGACATTTAACACATCATTCATAAAAGCAAAATAACCTGAATGGCTATTGTATTAGTCAGTTTTCACGCTGCTGTTAAAGATATACCCAAGACTGGATAATTTACAAAGAAAAAGAGGTTTAATGGATTCACAGTTCCGTGTGGCTGGGGAGGCCTCACAATCATGGCAGAAAGTGAAAGATACATCTTACATGGTGACAGGCAAGAGAGAGAATGAGAGCCAAGAGAAAGGAGAAACCCCTTATAAAATCATCAAATCTCGTGAGAATTATTCACTACCACAAGAACAGTGGGGGGAACCACCCCCACGATTCAATTATCTCCCACCGGTCCCTCCCACAATACACGAGAATTATGGGAGCTACAATTCCAGATGAGATTTGGGTGGGGACACAGCCAAACCATACCATCTATCAAAAGACAATCATTTAAATAACTTATAGTACACTCATATAATGAAATAATTTCAAGCCACCAAAATTGATGTCACATGTTTACTCATTTAGAAAAATACCCACACTCTATTAAATAAAAATGCAGATTATCAAACAGAATTATATTACAGTCCAATTTTTGCTAAAATAAAAATATAACAACATTGTGCATATCTGTATAATCATAGAAGAAAGTTCTAGGAGAATGCACATTGGCTTTTCATTGGGTGACAGAATTTTAGCTATTTAACAATAATGAAGTTACTACTTTTGTAGTGGAGATAAAACATTAAAAGGCTAGCATTTTTTATAAAAAATAAGATTAGTTCTGGTAGTAGAGGGATTGGAGTAAAGAAAGCTAGTGTTGGCTGGGCGCGGTGGCTCACGCTTGTAATCTCAGCACTTTGGGAGGCCGAGGCAGCGGATCACGAGGTCAGGAGATCAAGACCAACCTGGCTAACACGGTGAAACCCCGTCTCTAATAAATATAGAAAAAATTAGCCGGGCGAGGTGGCAGGCGCCTGTAGACCCAGCTACTAGGGAGGCTGAGGCAGGAGAATGGCATGAACCTGGGAGGCGGAGCTTGCAGTGAGCCGAGATCGTGCCATTGCACTCCAGCCTGGGTGAGAGAGTGAGACTCCATCTCAAAAAAAAAAATAAATAAAGAAAGCTGGTGATAAGGTAGGAGATTTCTACAAAAGTCCTGGTCATAGCTGATGATAACCCGAAGAGAGACAGAGATAATGAAGACAAATCTGAGACATATTTAGGTGGTAGAAGAAGCAGGACTTGGTGATCATCTGGGCTTCTGTAATTGGATTGTCATTTAGGATGCCTGTAACTTGAGTAAATCACTAATAAAGGTGGAGCATACTACTGAACCTTAGAGTAGGTGGGCAAGGGAATAGATCTGCCTTGAGATATGAATTTCAGGACATTGTGGAAGATCTGTCCAGCAGAAAATTGGAAATAGGCTGGAAATTCAGACTTGGAATTTATTTGCATGAAGGTATTGGTCAAAATCATAATTGTGGCTTTTAAAAGTACCTATAATTCTCAAGGAAAATGGTCACCAGGTCCACACTGCTTCCAGAGCTTTTTTCACACTTGACTCCATTTTCCCAATTACATGGAATTTTATTTCCTGAAACTCTAATCATCAAGTTCTCCTATATCATTAGGACTATGACTCTATCATATTCTGGATTAAGTAACTGTCAGTCCTTGCTTTAAATCTTTCATTGGCTTCTCATTTCATTTTGGGGAAAAAAAAAAAATTCCTGGCTGGGATCTACCAGCCAGCAAGATGATTTAGACCAGTGCTATCTCTGGCCACTTCACTTTCTCCCAATAATGGGGAACAGATGTATTAGCTTCCTGTGATCTCAACATTCTGGCCTTCTTTCTGATGCTTGAGCACACTGAGTTCTCTCCCATTTCCAGGCTTTGCACATGCTCTTCCCTTTGCTAGGAAGGTTCTTTCTTGGCTTGTCTCATGGGTGGTTCCTTCTCTTCATTCAGATCTCAGCTCAATGGACCTTCCCTGGCCCCATTTCTGAAGAACCACCTCACCCATATTCGTCCACTCTGTCACATCACCTTATCATACTTCTTTTATAAAACCTGCCTCTACTCTACCCAAAATTATTTTGTTACTTGTTTATTGTCAATCTTTCCTTCAAGAATGTAAGCACTATAAGACAGACCATGCAGCACCTATAATAGAGCCCGACACAGAGCGAGCTTTCAAGTATCTGTGGAATACTATAATGTGAAAAGAACGAAAAGTGGAGAGGTTTATCATAAGTAGCACTAGATTTGCAATCAGAAGACCCAAATGCAATATATGCTTGGCTAAGTCAACCTCAATTCCCATATTTCTAAAATGTGGCCACAAAATGTCTACTCTGCCTATGTATTAGGGTTTTCATGAGACTTGTTACACATTCATTTATTCATTCATCAACAAATGTTTCCCGAGTACGTTCTCTGTACTAGGCACTGTGTTAATGCTGGCGCACTGCTATGAACAAGGAGTTTTGCCGGGTGCGGTGGCTCATGCCTATAATCCCAGCACTTTGGGAGGCCAAGGAGGGCGGATCTCCTGAGGTCAGGAGATCGAGACCAGCCTGGCCAGCAGGGTGAAACCCTGTCTCTACTAAAAATACAAAAAGTAGCTGGGCATGGTGGCAGGCACCTCTAATCCCAGCTACTCAGGAAGCTGAGGCAGGAGAATCACTTGAACCCAGGAGGTTGCAGTGAGCCGAGATCGCATCATTGCACTCCAGCCCGGGCAACAGAGCAAGACACTGTCTCAAAAATAAATAAATAAATAAATAAATAAATAAACAAATAAATAAGGAGTTTCATCTAGTATCTGAGACAGCCAGGTTTAGCGGCAATTAAACATAGTACAACTGTTATCAAAAGGACCAAGCACAGAGTGCTATAAGAGCACATAGGAGCAGGGGCACCAAATCTATCCTCATGGAATCGAAGAAGGGTGACAGTAGAAATCAACATGGTGACGTCCTGGGTCCTAAGTCTGGCTCGTATCACCAAGCTCGAAAAGGCAAAAGCTAAAGAACTTGCCACTAAACTGGGTTAAATGTACACTGTTGAGTTTTCTGTACATAAAAATAATTAAAATAATACAAAGTTTTCTTAAAAAAAAAAAAAGAAATCAGCATAGTGAAGAAGGCTGGGGAGGTGGGTGGGCAGAGAAGGGGGAAATAGTACAGACAGAGGTAACAACATGTGCAAAGGCCCAAAGGCAAACAAAGACAAGGCACACTGAGGAACTGCATGTTACTCAGTATGGCTAAGACTAGGAAGAAGGGATGATAACAAAATTAAAGACTGGAGCCCTAGCGAGAATCCAGGCCATAATGGGCCTCTACACAAGCATGGATATTTTGGAGAATTTTATCAGAACCAAAACAAAGGAGGCAGTGGAGAGGGGGCAAGGTTAACAAGGACATATCAGAGGTGTATCTAGAAACAGGGAAAAACCTGACTGGAGAGGGCTTTGGATGTCTTGTTAAGGGGTTATACTTCATGCTTAGTGTGATGAGGAGCTACTCAAAGAGCTTTAAGCTGCGCAATGACCATCCCAGCACAGAAAAAAACAAATTGGAAAGAGACAAAACAAGAGAACAAGAGAGTTGTTCATTAAGCCAAGGGAAGAGGAATGAGCGGCTTGAATCAAGAATGATGATGGTCATGGATCAGAGAGACAAGTTCAAGAGATACTTAGGAGACAGTGTGTTGTGACTTGGTGAATTAGGGCACACAGGAGAGGGAGATCTGAAGGACAACTCCCAGGGTTGGGCCTGATCAGCTGAAATGGTGTTGGTGTCATTCATGGGCACAGAAAGCCCAGCGAGGAGATCAGATTAGGAGAAAGATGACATGTTAAATTCTGGCTGTGAACAGGCTCCTGAAAATCAAAATTGCCAGCTGTCAAGCCATGTTGCTGGGGGACATCAGTGTGTTAAAGGCTTCCACTGATGAGTCTTTTTCTTTCTTTCTTTCTTTCTTTCTTTCTTTCTTTCTTTCTTTCTTTCTTTTCTTTATTCTTTTTTTTTTTTTTTAACGGAATTTCACTCTTGTTGTCCAGGATGGAGTGCAATGCCACAATCTCAGCTCACTGCAACCTCCGCCTCCCAGGTTCAAAAGATTCTCCTGCCTCAGCCTCTCAAGTAGCTGGGATTACAGGCATGTGCCACCACGCCTGGCTAATTTTGTATTTTTAGTAGAGACAGGTTTTCTCCATGTTGATCAGGCTGGTCTCGAACGCCCGACCTCAGGTGATCCACCTACCTCGGCTTCCCAAAGTGCTGGGATTACAGGCGTGAGCCACCATGCCTGGCGAAGTCTTTAATAATAGCTGTCTTTTTCTAAATCAGTGAAATTATAATAATTAATGGATAGGATTTCCTTAATCTTAAACTCTTCCATGCATTTTTCTTAAGTTTTATATTTTGTTTCTGCTTGTTTATAATTATCTAGCTCACAATAAAATTCTATGCTTAGTGATTGTTCAAGATTGGGGTCTGTAGGAAGCAGACTCCAAGACAGAGTTTAATGTGCAGGATATTTATTAAGGAGAGTCCTTGGGATAAACATCTGTGGAAAGGCAGTAGAAGCAGTACTGGGTGAGGCAGAGGTCAAAGGCAATGTGGGCCAATGACAGCCTTGGACAACCCCACAAGGAGCTCTGGAGCTAAAAACAGCCTGTCAGGGTTGTCCCATACTAGACTGAAATGGCCAGGCCTCTATACCCATCTCAATCACCCACTGTGTGTGAGCCATCCCGAGAAGGGTGTACTTGAGCAAGGTAGTTTTCTGCAGTTGAGATAATCCCTAATAACTAAAGACTGTCTGCGGACCACACTTCCAGCAGCTGTGCCAATACATTCTTCATGAAGGGGAATTGAAGCAGTGTACCTCCATGCCACAAATCCATGCCACAGAGTGATTATAGGAATGTATTTCTTTCTTCCTTTTTTTTTATTTTTGGAGATCGAGTCTCGCTCTGTCGAAAGGGCTGGAGTGCAGTGGTGCGATCTCGGCTCACTGCAACCTCCATCTCCTAGGTTCAAGCAATTCTCCTGCCTCAGCCTCCTGAGTAGCTGGGACTCCAGGCACACGCTGCCACGCCTGGCTAATTTTTTTGTATTTTTAGTAGAGATGGGGTTTCACCGTGTTGTCCAGGCTGATTTCGAACTCATGAGCTCAGGTAATCTGCCTGCCTCAGCCTCCCAAAGTGATAGTATTAGAGGGGTGAGCCATTGCACCTGACATAAGTCTGTATTTCAATATCTCAAGATCCTCAGAGGACACCCTGCCAGCCAGGAAATATGCCACCCTGAGCAAGTTTTGAGAACTTCTTCCCTTCCTATATTCTTTTAGCAAACATTTATTGAGCACATTTTTTATGTCAGGCACAGTGTTAGGCACTGGGTCAATGGCAGACAATATAGAAATAGCCTTCGTCAAAATAATCTAAAGGGGGAAAGTTTAAAAATAATAATAATAATAATCATACAATTAAAGTAGTTTCCCATAGAGATAAGCACTCTAAAGAAAGTGAGGCTGGGTGTGGTGGTTCATGCCTGTACTCCCAGAACTTTGGGAGGCCAAGATGGGAGGATCACCTGAAGTCAGGAGTTCAAGACCAGCCTGGCCAACATGGTGAAACCTTGTCTCTACTAAAAATACACAAAAATTAGCCGAGTGTGGTGGCATGGGCCTGTAATCCCAGCTATATGGGAGGCTGAGGCACGAGAACCGTTGAGCCTGGGCAGCGGAGGTTGCAGTGAGCTAAAATTGCATCACTGCACTCCAGCCTGGGCAACTGAGGGAAACTCTGAAAAAAAAAAAGAAAAGAAAGAAAGAACAAAGAAGGAAGGAAGGAAGGAAGGAAAGAAAGAAAAGAAAGAAAGAAAGAAAGAAAGAAAGAAAGAAAGAAAGAAAGAAAGAAAGAAAGAAAGAAAGAGAAAGAAAGGGAAAGAAAGAGAAGGAAGCAAGGAAGGAAAGAAGGAAGAAAGGAAGGAAGGAGGGAAGGAAAGAAGGAAGGAAGGAAGGAAGGAAGAAAAGAACAGAAAAAAGAGAGAGAGAGAGAGGGAGGGAGGGAGGGAGGGAAGGAGAGAAAGTGAACAGGGTGAGTCACTGGGAGGAGTCTCATTACACAAAGTGCCCAGGGAAAGCCCCTCTAGAAGCCATCCACATGCCTGCGCTCATGGCCCCTTCATCTTCAAAGCCAGCTGTGTGGCATCTTCTCTCCTCTCTGACCTCTGCTTTTGTCCTTATATTGTCTCGCTCTCACACCGATCCTCCTGCCCCCTCACACAGAGGCCCTATGATTACATCAGGCACACAGGGATAATCCGGGAAAATGTCTCCATCTCAGAATTCTTAACTCAATCACATCTGCCAAGTCCCTTCTGCTGTATAATGCAATATATTCACAGGTTCTGGTATTAGGGTGTGGCAGCCTGGGGGATGGGGGCGGCAGTATTCAGACTACCATATTCAATTACCTCATCTTTGTTTTTGTTTTTTGTTTTTTTTGAGATGGAGTCTTGTTCTGTTGCCCAGGCTGGAGTGCAGTGGTGCAATCTCGGCTCACTGCAACCTCCACCTCCCAGGTTCAAGCTATTCTCATGTCTCAGTCTCCCAAGTAGCTGGGATCACAGGCACCCGCCACCGCGCCCGGCCAATTTTTTGTATTTTTAGAAGAGACGGGGTTTCACCATGTTGGTCAGGTTGGTCTCGAACTCCTGACTTCAGGTGATCTGCCCACCTAGGCCTCCCAAAATGCTGGGATTACAGGCGTGAGCCACCGCGCCTGGCTCAATTGCCTCATCTTTAAAATGGGTGTAATAACAGGACCGCCTTATATGGTGGCTGAGAAGATTAAATTCATACAAAATGCTAAGAAAATCCTCAACAAATGTTAGTAGTTATTTTTACCATGTGGACTTCTTTATCTACCCCCTCTTCTTCATGCCTAGGGTTTCTATCTTAGTTCAGCCCCTGATGATTTCAAATGTTTTCACAATCATCTCTTTGTCTTCAGTTTTTGTCTTCTTATACACATATCCCTACAACCCACACTCACCACCCTCTATACCACCATCAGATAGAAACAAAATAATCACATTTCATTAATTCATCCACTCAATCAATATGTAGCAGGCAGCTACCAATGCCAAACACATGCAATTAATGTCCTCATGTCCAATTCCTGTGCCAGCTGGACTTCTTGAGCCAGGTGTTGAATCCTGTTTATCTCTTTCCACCAGCAGTTTACAGTCCCTGGACTAAACTAGGAGCTCAATAGTGCCTAATGAATGAGTTAATGAATGGATGAATCTAGTTACAACATTCTATAGTTTTGTGATTCTATAAGGGTAGGAGCCCTATTAAATTCTCATCAGTGGAACGTATTTGGATTATTTGTAAGGCAGTTGAGATGCTGTAAAAATTCACCACTGTAGTTTGGTGCATCCCCAAGAAGCATACCTTAAGCCATCTTAGCCAGACTGCACAGAGACACTGTTGCAGAGAGAGCAACTGGGTAAGCTGACAAAGAGGCAGAATCAAGGAATGTCGCTACCATTTTGGTTAAGATATATTTTCTCTCTTTCAACATAATCTCATTTCCTCTTCACCACAAAAATTTAAAAAAATGAAAAGTAAGATACTGAGAAGGGCCTTTCTCAATGCTCCCCATTCAAGAGTGCCTGCCAAACCAATTAATACCTCCTGAATGTTATCTCCCTGCTATGTTAATGTTATGTTAATAAATGCAATTAAGATAACATTCAGGAGGTGTTAATTGGTTTGGCAGATGTACATGAATAAGAAGCACAGATATTTTGCTTTCCCTATTTATGGAGGCAGGAAGTGACACAAAGTTGGACAAAAGGAAACTTAATTTGCCTCCAGTCTCTTTTGATACCACTTAGGCCTTTTCTGTTAAGTAATATATGGGATTTTTTAAAATGCTAATTTAGATGGTATTACAAAGATGAAGCGATTGTCAAATGTTGCAAAAACACTGAAATTGTCTTTTGCCACAGGAATTAGCATGATGTTTACTCTCTTGAAAATGCTATATATGCCATATATGCTATATATACACATACACACACTCTTTTAAATGTGTCTATAGCATATATGCAAATGAGCTCTCATGCTAATCTATGAAGCAGATTGTTCCAGAAGACTAACTTCTAGACTATTCTTGATGTAATTAGTCTTTAATGTATTCCAGTGATTTAAGAGCTAATGGTTCTTTTATTCTAACTTACCATAAGATGGTGGCTTTTACTTTTTGTGTTGGAGATTACACACACACATACACACACACACACATACATACACACACACACACACACACACACACACCCCAGTACCTTTGCAAAACAGAGGTTTTCTCTTAAATGAAGTCTAAATTTGCATAGACTTGGAGCAAAGAGAGATTACATCGCCTTGCCATCGCCTGGCCATCAAAGACATTGTGTTCATTTCTGGAAGGTGGCACCTGCCCGTGCATCACATGGCCTTTGTCAGGCTTAGCCCTCCCAGGGCTTTATCAGGACATGGCTCTAGTAGGAGTCCCACTAAGATCTGAGATACAAGAGGACGTCAGTGCACAGACCCATGGAGGTGCCTTCCAGTTTTGGAGGGCAAATAATTAATGTCTACTCTGCAACCAAATGGGGAAAACTAAACTGAGACACTATTAAAGACTTTATTCAACCTAGACTTCAAACAGATTGGAAGTGTATTACCTCAATTCCAAGACGCCAACTGTAAAATGCACCTGTTCTTTAATAAGGGTTTTCCAGGAGGAGAAAAAAAAAGAAGGGAAAAGAGGATGAAGCGAAGGAAGAGAAAGAGCACATTACATTTTATGTTTATTGCGAGACTGAAGTCCAACTGCAGATATGCTAAAATGTGCATCCCAAAGAATAAGCTGGCATGGTGGTACGTGTTTCTAATCCCAGCTACTTGGGAGGCTAAGGTGGAAGGGTCACTTGAGCCCAGGAGTTTGAAACCATACTGGGCAACATATCAAGACCCTGTCATACCCCCACCTCCCAAAAAGGAAAAAAAGAATATTATGTATTACCTGGAAAAAAGTAAGAATAAGTAGCCAGAGCATAGTCACTGCTCTGGTTCAGGAATACTGTTTTCAGCCAGTATCTGTTGCGCAATCCCAGAGACTGCGCCAATCCTGAGAAACGTAAGTAAAAGTTTGTTTGCTGAATGCCCGTCTGTAACCCTTACATGTCCTTTCCTCACTTCTCTCAGTGAAATTTCCTTGCTCTTACATACAGAATATTGGGAGTGTTCCTAGCTTTCAACCTGTGGGTATTGGTCTTAAGTGATAAGGAATTAGTGTTGCTCTGCAGTGACAATGTTAGATGAAGATTGTTGTGAAATACCTTTCTAATCTATGTGCATGTGTGTGCAAATATAACTGCAATATTTTCCAGTAACAGAATCATTGTGGCTCAAATTCTTTGGTTTTACAGTCCTGGCTTTCCTCCAACCTAAGGAGGTAGAGGAACCCTCCCAAGTGCAGTGATGCTGACTCAGTGTTTAGGGGCAGTGCACACTTGGCTGTTGGCCTTTGTTGTCTCTGGAGGCAGCAATGCCTGGACACAAATTCCAATGAGAACCTATTTCCTTGCTGTATCCTTTAGGGGAGTATTGCTCACACTGGATACCTCCCCCCTGCACTGCCCTATAAGCTCAGGAGCCCGCCTGAAGATGCGCTTATGCAATGAACTCTCATCCTCAAAGCAATGAACTTTAGTCAGGAGGTTGGCAAACATTTTCAGGCTATTTCTTTTTAAGTAGGGTATCTTCGCTTATGGCAGAGATAGCAAATAGATTATATCTGAGTGCTATGGACTGAATTGTGTCACTCCAAAACTCGTATGATAAAGCCCTAACCCCTCGTACCTGAGAATGTGACTGTATTTGAAAAAAAGTCTTTTAAAAAGATGATTTAAGTAAAAGAGGCAATTAGGGTGGGCCGTAATCCAATCTAACTGGTGTGCCTCGTAAGAAGAGGAAGAGAGACACCAGGGATATGTGAGCCCGGAGAAATGGCCGTGTGAAGACAGAGCCAGAAGGCGGCCATCTAAAAGCCAAGGAGAGGCCTTAGGAGAAATCCAGACTGCCAACATCTTGCTCTTGGACTTCCAGCCTCCAGAGCTGGGAAAAATAAATCTCTGTTGTTTAAGCCTCCCGGTCTATGGTATTTTGTTATGGCAGCCCTGGAAAACGAATACACTGAGTGGTTGCTGTTGGCTGCCTGCAGCACTACGTTTAAAAGGATTCTGGCAGTGGGGAGCAAAGACATGAAAGCAGAGGGGTGGAGCACACAGTAGCTATCAGCCACCCTTACTCCATGAGGTGAATGGGGAAGGTTGGACCACCTATAAATGCACCTGTATATAAAAACAAACATGAAAGTACTGCATTAGAAAAAACTGGGTCATACTCAAGGGTGTTTATACATTCCACCCTCTAGTTAAAAACACGGCCAGGTGCAGTGGCTCATGTCTCTAATCCCAGCGCTTTGACACCCCAAGGTAAAAGGATCATTAGAAGCCAGGAGCACAAGACCAGCCTGGGCAACAAAGCAAGATGTGGTCTTTATAAAACATTTTTTAAAAATTAGTTAGTCATGATAACACATGCCTGTAGTCCCAGCTACTCAGGAGGCTGAGGCAACAGGATTGCTTGAGTGCAGGAGTTTGAGGTTACAGCAAGCTGTAACCTCAAAGCTCTATTGCCCAGGCTGGAGTGTATCACAGTACTGCACCCTAGCTTGGGCAATAGAGTGAGATCTTCTTTTTTAAAAAAAGATAAAATGTGTATGTCATCATCAGGTTCCTTAACTTTCACAAAAGAATACCCATCTTACCCCCAACTTTGCCAATTAGTAAGCATTACACTGCAAAGGAATTGAATCAACAACCCAGAATAGCTGCTTTTCCTGTCAGGAAGAAAAACTGGAAACTTAACTAATAATATTAGGTGGGCAATCAATAAATATTCTTTATAAATAAATGAATTTCACTTGATGATTTCATTTTTTCTTTTTTTTTGAGATGGAGAATCACTCTGTCGCCCAGGCTGGAGTGCAGTGGGGTGATCTCGGCTCACTGCAAGCTCCGCTTCCCTGGTTCACACTATTCTCCTGCCTCAGCCTCCCGAGTAGCTGGGACTACAGGCACTCGCCACCATGCTGGGCTAATTTTTTTGTATTTTTTAGTAGAGATGGGGTTTCAACATGTTAGCCAGAATGGTCTTGATCTCCTGATCTTGTGATCCGCCCGCCTCAGCCTCCCAAAGTGCTGGGATTACAGGCATGAGCCACCATGCCCAGCCTTATTATTTGTTATTTTTTGAGAACACTCATTTTTAGCTTCATTTCTCCCTCCATTGGATTTTGGAAAACTAGCATTCCTTCCTTAAAGGATTTGTGATCAAAAGCCGTAAGTTGTGTATTTATGAAGGAGGGCCTATATGAGAGTCTAGTAAGGTTGCTTGATTTTTATTTTATTTATCTTCTAAATAAGGTTGCCTAATGATGTTGAGAATTTTTCGATGCACTTACTTGCCATCTGATATGGTTTGGCTCTGTGTCCCCACCCAAATCTTATCTCGAATTGTAATCCCACATGTCAGGAGAGAGACCTGATGGGAAGTGATTGGATCATGGGGGTGGTTTCCTCTGCACTGTTCTCATGATAGTGAGGGAGTTCTCACGAGAGCTGATGGCTTTAAAAATGTTTGGCAGTTCTTCTTTGTTTGCCCTCTTTCCTGCCACCGTGTAAGACATGCCTTGCTTCCCCTTCACCTTCCGCCATGATTGTAAATTTCTTGAGGCCTCCCCAGCCATGTGGAACAGTGAGTCAATTAAGCCTCTTTTCTTTACAAATTACCCAGTCTCAGGTAGCATTTTTATAGCAGTGTGAAAATGAACTAATATAGCATCTATACATTTTCTCTGGTAAAGTAACTGTCGAAATTTGCTTCTCTTTCTTTCTTTCTTTTTTCCTTCCTTCCTTCCTTCCTTCCTTTCTTCTTTCTTCCCTTCTCTTTTCTTTTCTTCTCTTTTCTTGTCTTCTCTTTTCTTTTTTTTTTTTTTTGACAGAGTCTTGCTCTGTCTCCCAGGCTGGAGTACAGTGGAGTGATCTCTACTCACTGCAACCTCCAACTCCCAGGTTCAAGCAACTCTTGTGCCTCAGCCTCCCAAGTAGCTGGGACTACAGGCATGCGCCACTATCCTGGCTAATTTTTGTATTTTTAGTAGATATGGGGTTTCACCATGTTGACCAGGCTGATCTTGAACTCCTGACCTCAGGTGATCCACCCGCCTCGGCCTCCCAAAGTGTTGGGATTACAGGCGTGAGCCACTGCACCCAATCAGCTTTTTCTTGCTTATAGTTGAGTTTTGAGAGTTCTTTATATGTTTTAAGTTCAAACCCTTTGTCAAATATAGGATGTGTAGGTATTTTTTCCCACCCTGTGACTTGTCTTTTTATCCTCTTAACAGCACCTTGGACAAAGCCAAAAATTTAATTATGGTAGATTTTCTCATATAAATCTTGCTTATGGTATGATATGTAGGAAATCTTTGCCAACTCAAGCCCATTAAGATTTTTTCCTAGATTTTCTTCAAAACCTTTATGTTTTACATTGATGTCTATTATCCATTTTGAGGTAATTTTGTATAAACTGTGAAGTATAAGTCAAGGTTTATTTTTTCTTTCTTTTTTTTTGCAAATGGATGTCCAATTGTTCAAAGACCAGTTTTCAAAGACACTATTCATTATCTATTGAATCGGCTTTGTACCTTTTTCAAAAATCAACTGACCATATTTTTATGAATCTATATGAAGTCTCTACTCCATTTTATTGAACTGTGTGTCTATCTGCTCACCCATATTCATTGTCTTGATGACTATAGCTTTATTCCAAGGCTTGAAATCAGGTAGTATGAGTCCCTCAACTTTGCTCATTTTCAAAATTGTATTGAATATTCTATTTTTTTGCCTTGAATGTGTTTACTTTTCACCTCTGAATTCTTGGCAGCCTAATCCAGGCTACCATAATATCTCACCTGCACTAAGGTAACAGTCTCCTAACTGGTCTCTCCTTGCGCTGGGTCCCTGTTCATACTATTTCTTTTATTTTTATGTATTTATTTTTGAGATGGAGTCTTGCTCTGTTGCCCAGGCTAGAGTGCAGTGGCATGATCTCGGCTCACTGAAACATCTGCCTCCCAGGTTCAAGCGAGTCTTCTGCCTCAGCCTCCCTAGTAACTGGGACTACGTGCACCTGCCATTACGCCCGGCTAATTTTTGTGTTTTTAGGAGAGATGGGGTTTCACCATATTGGCCAGGCTGGTCTCGAACTCCTGACCTCGTGATCCGCCTGCCTCAGCCTCCCAAAGTGATGGGATTACAGGTGTGAGCCACCACCCCCGGCCTCATACTATTTCTCATACAAGAGCCAAAGGGCACTTTGGTTGTTTTGATTAAAGAATAATTTTAAGGCCAGATGCAGTGGCTCATGCCTATAACCCCAGCACTTTGGGAGGACGAGGCGGGTGGATTGCTTGAGGTTAGGAGTTTGAGACCAGCCTGGCCAACAAGGCGAAACCCCATCTCTACAAAAATACAAAAATTAGCCAGGTGTGGTGGCACACGCCTGTAATCCCAGCTACTCCAGAGGCTAAGGCAGGAGAATCGCTTGAACCTGAGAGGTGGAGGTTGCAGTGAGCCGAGATTGCACCACTGCACCCCAGCCTGGACAACAGAACAAGATCCTGTCCCCCCACCAAACCACCCCCCCCCAAAAAAAAAGAATTTTAGTAGAAACTGGATCATATTTAGCTTTAAAACTCTGCAATGTTTTGGGCCCCCATGCTCACCTGTCTTCTGTTTCATTCCCACTCTTGGCGCTGGAGTTAGGCCCTATCTTAACGTGGTGTTTATCACCCCGAAGCATATCTTCCCACTTCTGCTATATATGTCTGCTCAGGTCGCCATCACAAAATACCACAGAGTGGGTAGCTGAAACAACAGCTCTGGAGGCTAGAAGCCGAAGATCATGATGCCAGGAGGGTGGTTTGGGGTAAGGCCTCTCTTCCTGGCTTTTATACAGCTGCCTTCCTGCTATGTTCTCACATGGCCTTTCCTCTGTGTGCATTTAGGAAGACAGAAAGAGAGCACTCTGCTAGCTCCTCCTGTTTTTATAAGGACCCCAGTCCTATGAGATTAGGGATTCACCCTATTACCTCATTTAGCCTTAATCACCTCCATATAGGCCTTATCTCCAATATAGTTACTTTGGGGGTTTGGGTCTCAATGTATGAATTTGGCAGGGAACACAATTCGTTCCATAAGAGTATGTATCCCTAAAATATAGGCAGGCAGATAGATTGGCAGGTAGGCAGGTGGATAGATAGATAGAGTTACACTGTGGTAAAAGATTATCTAACTATATTATATTTACATCAACTAATGAAACCTAAGGAAATTGCTATTAGTAATTTTCCACTTAATAGCTATGCTTTCCTCCACCAAAAACTCATATCAATCATGTTTTCAAAAACTGTTTCCAAGCTCTAGTTTTTAAAAATCTACAGGTGAATTCAAATTACAGAGCAGTAAAGTCACCTCTGAGACTTCATTATATGATTTACACAATGTGATGGAAATTATGATTATACAATTTTATATTCTTCATCTTTATATCCATATACTTGAAATCTCTCCTGTCTGAAATAAGTATTCTGTAATCATACAAATTAAACTTTAAAATGTTTTTTAGTCCAGGCACAGTAGATTACACAGCTATAATTCCAGCACTTTGGGAGGCCAAGGAGAGCGGATCACTTGACCCCAGAAGTTTGAGACCAGCCTGGGCAACATGGTGAAACTTCATCTCTACCAAAAATTAGCCAGGTGTGGCGCGCGCCTGAAGTCCCAAGCTACTCAAGAGGCTGAGGTGGAAGGATTGGTTGAGCCCAGGAGGTAGAGGTTGCAGTGAGCCAAGATCGTGCCACTGCACTCCAGCCTAGGCAACATAGTTAGACCCTGTCCAAAAAGAAATGTTTTTTAGAGGTGTAAGGATGGGATGAAGAGAAGTTGGTTAATGTGTACCGAAATAGTTATATAAAATGTTTTTTAGAGGTGTAAGGATGGGATGAAGAGAAGTTGGTTAATGTGTACAGAAATAGTTATATAGAGAGAATACATTCTAGTATTCAATAGCACAGCAGAGTGACTGTAGTTATCAATAATGTATTATATATTTCAAAATAGCTAGAACATTTGGAATGTTGCCAGCACAAAGAAATGATATCTATTTGAGGTGAGAGAGATCCCAATCTGATCATTACACATTAAATGCATATATCAAAATATCACAGGTACCTCATAAATATGTACAATTACATATCAATAAAATTTTTTTAAAGAATGAAGCCAAGAACTTTATTTCTAATAAAAAGGAAATTTCTTTTTAAAAAACAAAATCCTTTATTTAAAATTGTGTGGACTGAGTGCACCTGCCATCCAAGCACTTTGAAAGGCCAAGGCAGGAGGATTGCTTGAGCACAGGAGCTGGAGACCAGCCTGGGTAACAGAGTGACACCCCATCTCTACAAAATAAAATAATAAAAAAAGTAGCCAGGCATGATGACACGCACCTGTAGTCCCAGCTACTTGGGAGGCTGAGTCAGAAGGATTGCTTGAGCCCAGGAGGTAGAGGCTGCAATGAGCTGTGACTGTGCTGCTGCATCCCAGCCTGGGCAACAGAACGAGACCCTGTCAAAAAAAAAAAGAGAGAGAGAAAGAGAGAAACAACAAACAAATAAACTCAGGAGGCTGAGGCAGGAGAATGGCGTGAACCTGGGAGGCGGAGCTTGCAGTGAGCCAAGACTGCGCCACTGGACTCCAGCCTGGTGACAGAGCGAGACTCTGTCTCAAAAAAAAAAAAAAAAGAAAGAAAGGAAGAAAGAGAAAGAAAGAAAAAGAAAGAGAGAGAGAGAGAAGAAGAAAGAAAGAAGAGAAAGAAAGAAAGAAAAGAAAGAAAATTATGTAGAGAAGAAAAATGTTATTTTCAAAGCCTTTTAACTATTCAAGTTTAGTGTAATGAAAAACATTATAATCCATATCTGGCACTGGAGTCATCATATTTCTAGTAAATTGGTTAAATTTTCTTTCATTACATCTCTCAGAATTTTGTCCTTTTGAGGAAGGCAAACAACTCAGCCTCGGCAATACTGTGTCTTATTTAACAACCTATTTCAGTCTTATTCTTGGCAGTTACCAATGACCTGGCGTTGTTGACACATTTTCAGTGTGTGTGGCTATGTGTGAAATGCTGCCATGTTGCTATTTTCCTACACAGCTCTCCCCTTTGATCACCAACCTTGTCTTGTCTCCCACTCTCCCTTGCAGCTCTAATTGTTTTTTATTCCTTTGAAACCATCTGGAAAAAAAGAAGGTCCTTAAAGAATAGTCTCCTTTCCAGTCGTTGCTGCCAACTTAGAAATATTCCAATTTCTTTCTTGCTGAGTATTTTTAGTTTGCTAAGAAGATTTTTTCTTCCCACCTAGCCAAGATTAGTTAAAACCTAGGTCTACCCGATTGTTCTCCAGCGGTAACATCCCAGGGCCCTCAGGTGTCACAGTGGGAGGATTACAGGATTAAAAATAAAAACATTTTATTTTATTTCAAGTCATAATCCTACCACTTTCCCAGCTAGAGACCTTGGGCAATCACTGAGCCACTCTGGGATTCAGTGTCCTCATCTGTAAAATGGGGGTGACCATACCACCTAGTTTTCAGGGTTGTTTTAAGGATTAAATAAATGAGTGTACATGAATATCCCTTGAGAAGTATAATGCAGTGATGTTAATGTTTGCTCAGTTCAATAAACATTTCTTTAATAACTAATAGGGGTGGCAAACTCAAAGGACTACAGGTAACAGGTAACGTAAATGGATGCAGCAGGCAGGGCTCCATGCCTCAAGGACTGGGGAAGGTGTGTGTCTGCAGACCTTGAGCTCACAAGCCTGTCTGAGGACAACCTTGGCTCAGCTCCAGCCCACAGTCTCCATCTCAGAAAAAGATCTAATGTTGCCAGATGTTTTGATTTTTCAAGAAAAGCTAGAAAGTATGATAATTTCAATGTGAAATCTTTTTATTTTTAAATGTTGACAACTAATTTTTAAAAATCCCGTTGTGGGTGAAAAAACAATACTCATCTACTAGCTGAATTTGCCCTACAGACCTTCAGTTTTGCCTACTATGTGCCATATACTATGGGAGGCCCTAAGAAGGCAAAGAAAAAATATATAGTCCATGGTGGACACGGAGATGCAACTGCCTTGATCCCCTTTTGAGAAAGGATGTGCTGCCCAGCTGCGGGGAGTGTCAGCAGATGGCCCTCAGCTGTCAGCCTCTTCAGTTATTGCTTCAGCTGCAGAGCTGCATCACTCATGGTCATGCCCCTTCCTGGTTGGCCCATACCCAATAATGGGTGGTGGCAGGGGTGTAAAGACCTAGCTACCTCACACCAATTCAGAACAACGAAAGGCCATTCTAGCTCCAGAGCTCTTCATGGTGTCAGGTGAGGCAGCTGTCAGGTTTGCATCAGAGCTTCACTTCACCCTAGGTCCATTCCTGCTTCCTTCTCTTCCTTTCTACAGGTGATGATCCAAAGGCCCACATAAATATTTAGTACACTAAACTCCGTCTCAGAATCAGCTTCCTGGGGAATCCAGCATGCAGCATGATCCTTGAACTCACGGAACAATTTGTATGATGAGCCAGGTGGACAGATGAATACAATACTGTGTGAGACGTGCTAGAATAGACACATAAAGAAAAAGCTATAGGCAGGGAGGAGAAGTACACCAATTCAGTCAATGAGGCTCAAGTTCTTCCTGGAGTGGATAATCTTGAGATAATTTTGGAAGGTTTTTAAGCATATAAAGAAGGAAGAACAGGCCAGGCTCAGTGGCTCATGCCTGGGATTTGGCTCAGTGGTGCCAAATCCCAGCACTTTGGCAGTCCAAGGTGAGAGGATCACTTCAGGCCAGGAGTTCAAGACCAGCCTAGGCAACATAGGGAGACCTTGTCTCTACAAAAAAAAGAAGAAAGAAGAAAGGAGAAGTAGAAAGGAGAGGAAGAAGAAGAAGGAGGAGGAGGAGGAAGAGAGAAGGAGGAGGAGGAGGAAAGAAGGAGAAGGAGGAGGAGGAGGGGAGAAGGAGGAGGAGGAGGAAAGAAGGAGAAGGAGGAGGAGGGGAGGAGGAGGAGGAGGGGGAGAAAGAACAGGTATTTCAGGCAAAGCAAACACTGAAAGCAAGCAGTAAATGGACATCCAAGAAACAGAGACCCAATGTACATGGAGCATCAGCAGCAGTTTGGTACTAACAGAGCTTAAAACGTTAAGTTGGGAATGGGCCTGAGATGAAGTTGAAGAGAAAAGTTTTAACGTCAGAACTTGGCCTTGGCAGGGCGCAGTGGCTCACGCCTGTAATCCCAGCACTTTGGGAGGCTGATGGCGGGCGGATCATGAGGTCAGAAGATCGAGACCATCGTGGCTAACACGGTGAAACCCCGTCTCTACTAAAAATACAAAAAATTAGCTGGGCGTGGTGGCAGGTGCCTGTAGTCCCAGCTACTCAGGAGGCTGAGGCAGGAGAATGGCATGAACCTGGGAGGTGGACCTTGATAAAGTGAACTGAAAATTTTTCCTCCTAGTTTACTAAACACTTATTCTTTCTTTCTTCCAATAAGCTTTATATGTTGGTCCTTCCTGGAGCCTATTTTCATTCAATAGGCATTCCTTGAAAAATTTCATCTTCTATCATAATTGAAAATCTAGACATGAGCATCCAACTCGTCTCCACGAAAATGGCCCATAGGAATCACAAGTTCAGCATGTCCAAAATCAAGTTAATCACCTGACTCTGCTACACCTCATCTTTCCAGATTTCCTACCTTAGTGAATACTAGCACTGTCCACCCAAATGCTCAAGCTAGGGTCCTAAGCATCAGTCTTGGTTCCTTTCACTCCTTTATCCTCCAAATTCAGTCTCTTTTAATGTGCCCTATAAATAATCTCACTTTAATATAGTTCTGATCACTCCATATCCAGTGCCACTTCCTTAGTTCAGTCGGCTAATTTGCCTCTAGTCTTATCCCCTTTCAAGTCTATTCATCAAATAACTGCAAGAATAATCTCTCCAAAGCACAAATATGATCATGCCAAACTTCAACCTAAAGTCCTCCAGGGGTCTCCACAATCTTTGAGATAAAGTCCTCGACAAAATTCATCATCTGATACTGATTTCACACTTTCTGCTTCACACACAATATATTACTTTAAATTCCTCCAGCTCTTTATGCCCTCTCTCACTCCAGAACTTGTACCAGCTTGCACACATAGTCTGAAACTTCTTTCCCTGGCTGTCTCTCCTCCTTCTTTTCACCTGGTTAACCCCTGTTAGTCGTTCAGGGCTAAATGTAGGTGTTGCTTTCTCCACCACCCTTAGCTCTATTATAAGCTAAGTTCCTTGTTTATAATTCTGTCATTGCACCTATCAATCTGTACTTCTGTCTCTCTACCACGAGATACAACTGAATGCAGAGAACATATCTATTCATTCCCAAATGTCCAGTGCTTAGCACAACATCACTTCCAAATAAATGAATGAATGAAATATATTTTATTTCCAATGCACCCTCTGATAGCAATGTGACTAACTGTTTCAAGAGGGAACTCACTAGAGGCCAAGAGATGTGTTATAAGAGGCAGTGATGACCTAAACCAGAAAAGCGGGAGTGGAAAAAAAGTAGCTATATGGAGAAATAGTTTAGAGGTAAAATCAGCAGAGTTGATGATTGGATATTGGGGCTAAGGGAAAGATTATGGTATGAAATAATTTTTGGATTTCTGACTTGGGCACCAGGATAGTGATATCTTAACTAGGATACAGAATACGGGAGGAGAAGCAGGTTGGATGAAGGGCATGGAGATGATGAGTTTTAATGAGTTTGCTCAGGGCACGTTGAGGATTAAGTGCATATGGAAAGACCAGGTGGATTTATTTGGACTTTGGCATATGGACTGAGGGGAGTAGTAAAAACCATAAATGAAATGGCATGATTAGCCTGTAGTCCCAGCTAGTCGGGAGGCTGAGGCAGGAGAATGGCGTGAACCCGGGAGGCGGAGCTTGCAGTGAGCCGAGATCGCGCCACTGCACTCCAGCCTGGGCAACAAAGCCAGACTCCGTCTCAAAAAAAAAAAAAAAAAAAAAGGAAATGGCACGGGGGAGCGAGCGCGGTGTCTCACACCTGTAATCCCAGCACTTTGGGAGGCTGAAGCGGGCGGATCACCTGAGGTCGGGAGTTCCAGACCAGCCTGACCAACATGGGGAAACCCTGTCTCTACTAAAAATACAAAATTAGCTGGGCATGGTGACGCATGCCTGTAATCCCAGCTACTCCGCAGGCTGAGGCAGGAGAACAGCTTGAACCCAGGAGGAGGAGGATGGGGTGAGCCGAGATCGCGCCATTGCACTCCAGCCTAGGCAACAAGAGGAAAATTCCAGTTAAAAAAAAAAAAAAGAAATGGCATGGGGGAATAGTTGGTGTAAGAAAGAGGTCAAGCACAGTGCCCTGGGAACATCAACTTTGTTACAGGTTTTCCTAGATTTCTTCCTTTTGCCCCTCCAGATCCACTGTCCATCCCATCCCAGGAGATTGACCTATATGGACTATGCCAATGGGCTTCCTTGCCCTCTGGTTTTGCTTTGGTTTAGTTCATGAGAAAGGCTACCAGTAGGTAGAAGGAGCGAGGAGAATGACATCCAGTTATTTATTCTCCAGCTCACTCCCTGCTTCATCCCTCTACCAACTACCTCTTCAAGTTCCAGCAATGGCCCTTCCTACCTATCAGGGCCAGGTGTGGTAAGGAAGCCTCACTGATACTAGCCAGGGGTACTCTCCTAGTCCTTCTTGCTTTTCCTAAGCCATACACACTTTTTAAATAACTCTTTTATTAAAATCTCCCCAATTACCGCCAGGCACGCTGGCTCACACCTGTAATCCCAGCTCTTTGGGAGGCTGAGGTGGGAAGATAACCTGAGGTCGGGAGTTCGAGACCAGCCTGACCAACATGGAGAAACCCCATCTCTACTAAAAATACAAAATTAGGCTGGTGTGGTGGCGCATGCCTGTAATCCCAGCTACTCCAGAGGCTGAGGCAGAAGAATCACTTGAACCCAGAAGGCGGAAGTTGCGGTGAGACAAGATCGCACCATTGCACTCCAGCCTGGGCAACAAGAGTGAAACTCCATCTCAAAAAAAATAAATAAATAAATAAATAAAAATATCCCCAATTATTCAGCTTGAAAATGCCATCAGTTTCCTAAAGAGACCCTGACTGATACACAAAGGATGCTAGGAAAGAGAGGCAAACTAATCTGATGAACTAACTCTATCAAGGTGCTTTAGTAGATTACTCTTCCCAAGTAAACAGAGTTATCTGAAAACTAAAGAATAACCCTAAAAGTGGAAATCTCAGGCACCAGGATGAAGGAGGAAGTGGTTGTTAGCTAGAATGAATGTAATGACAAATAACTTGGAAATTCTTAAGGATTAAATTCCAATGAGGCATATTCCAAAGGGCTAAATAACTCTACATATAAGTCACTTCTATATGCCTATGGTAACATGGTCTCATATTATAATAACCTTTGAAAGAGTTAAATGGCAGGGGTTCAAAATAACTGAGTATAAAATACTGGTGTGTGGGGGATGGATCTAAAAGGATAGCAGTCTTGCTAACTTAATGGGATCCAACTAGCGGGGTCCAATAGCTGAGCATCAAAATAGCACAAAAGATATGCAAAAATATTAAGAGAAATTCAGCTGTCTGCTCCACTGGAACCACAAATAAGTAATATTAACATATTTGGTTGTATTAAAGATAGGATTTTGACATACATATATATGGCCTCAACATTATTTTGAATACATTCAAGCTGGATAGTAGCCTTTATTGGAGTTCTTCAGAATATAAAATAGGTCATGCTGACTCTGGGCCAGTTCCGTGATATCCCCTTCCCTGTCTGTATCCTCCTGGTCATCTTTACTGCTCCACAATGTATGACTCACTTCCTACATGAGCCCTCTAAACAGATTCCACTTCATTCTAGGCGGCTGTTGTCGTAGCTACAACCCCTCAGGACCCTTATACTGCCAGCTTGTTTACAGAAATCGGCTAGATTGCAAATTTAATTTGTTTTTTTATGATTTAGCCAATCAACCCTGCAAGAATGCAGGAAAAAAAATAGTGGGGGCAACTCAAGAACAATTAAAATGTCAGCTGGGCACATTACAGGCTTGTGCCTGTAATCTCAGTGATTCCGGAGGATCGATTGTGGTCAGGAGTTCGAGGCTGCAGTGAGCTAAAGTGCAGGTACCAGTGCACTTTAGCCTGGGTGACAAAGTGAGACCCTGTCTCTAAAAAAAAAAAATTTTAAGGAACAATTAAAATGTCAACGTGTTTAGAAAGAAACCCATTCGTAATGCAAATATGAAATACTTTTGATGTTGATATTCAGGTCATTAGAACTTAGTATCAGTCAGAGTGTTAGAATTTTGCTTTGACTTACCAATGAGGCAAAAAAAAAGGCAGCAGACCCAGAGCTTTTTTCCCCTACTTATCTCAAGTCAACAATTTAAAATCAAAGAAAAATCCCGAACTTCAAAATAACTCTAAAGTTCACCTCTTCTAACTTGCTTCTCAATTTGCTAATATCTTGTATGTACGATGTCCCTGACAAAGTCACTTGTTCATGCATTCAACAGACACAAATTGAGCACCTGTTCTTGCCAAGCACCACTTATTTAACTCCAAAGATGAAAGCACTTTGGTCGCCACTTCCAAGAAACTCACACTAAGCCTGTCCTTGAATGGCGACTTCATGACATAAATCGTTATGATCAAGTTCTCTTGAATCGAAATTGCCTCTGCACTACTTCCAGAAGAGAAAATTTTGTTCTGTCTTCAAATATTTTTAGGGAGTATTAAGTTTTTGTGCTATCCACCCTGACCTCAAGATATTTTGGCAAAACATACCAAGTTCACTCAATTACTCCTCATATGATTTAGCATCTAAAACCCTCAGAACCCTGGTCACGCTCCTCTAAACACATTCAAGTTTGTCAAAGCCCCTCTTGAAGTGAGGAGATCAAAATAGAAAATCTATCACAGATGTTTTCTAGAATGACCTGGGTACTGACTTTTTTTTTTTTTATTTTTTTCTTAGACGGAGTTTCACACTTGTTGCCCAGGCTGGAGTGTAATGGCGCGATCTCAGCTCACTGCAACCACCACCTCCCGGGTTCAAGTGATTCTTCTGCCTCAGCCTCCCGAGTAGCTGGGATTACAGGCACGCACCACCATGCCTGGCTAATCTTGTGTTTTTAGTAGAGACAGGGTTTCTCCATGTTGGTCAGGCTGGTCTCTAACTCCTAACCTCAGGTGATCCAGCCACCTTGGCCTCCCAAAGTGCTGCGATTACAGGCATGAGCCACTGCGCCTGGCTGGATACTGACTTTTTCTAATGCAACTACAATTCCTTGGCCTTTTGAAAACACTTGCCTTTGGAGTCAGACCCAAGTTCATATGGATAGATGATTTTGTAATCTTGGACTAGTTGCTTCACGTCTCTGAACCCTAACTTCATCTGTGAAACAGAGATAACCGTTATTTCCTTATAGATTTTTTTGGTGACGGTGAAAATATATGACATGTAAAGCCCCTTAGCGCAGTACCTGGTACATAGTAGATGCTCAAAAAATTGCTATTGGGCTGGACACAGTGGCTCACACCCAGCACTTTGGGAGGCTGAGGTGGGCCAATATTGTGAAACCCCATCTGTACTAAAACTACAAAACTTAGCCAGGTGTAGGGGCGCACGCCTGTAGTCGTAGTTACTAGGGAGGCTGAAGCACAAGAATCTCTTGAACCCGGGAGGCAAAGGTTGCAGTGAGCAGAGATCACGCCACTGCTCTCCAGCCTGGGGGACAGAGAAAGACTTCGTCTCAAAAAAAAAAAATTGCTAATTGATGCCCTTAATATAATTTTTACTTTCACAGACACGGCAATTGCTTTTTTTTTTTTTTTTTTTTGAAACAGAGTCTCTCTTTGTCGCCCAGGCTGGAGTACAATGGTGCGATCTCGGCTCACTGGAACCTCTGCCTCCTGAGTTCAAGCGATTCTCCTGCCTCAGCCTTCCGAGTAGCTGAGACTACAGGTGCCTACCACCATGCCCGAGTAATTTCTTTGTATTTTTTAGTAGAGACAGTGTTTCACTATGTTGGCCAGGCTGGTCTCGAACTGCTGATCTCAGGTGATACACCCACCTCGGCCTCCTAAAGTGCTGGGATTACCGGCGTGAGCCACTGCGCCCAGACTTGTTTTTAATTTTCCACAGAAACTGACACCAAATTCAGTCCCATCCTTCCTTTATTCAACTGATTTTCTCCCTGACATTTCAGACTTCACGTTTACTATTGTAACAGTTCATGTGTGTTCATCTTATCTTCCCAATGTATTGAGATTTTCTTTAGATTTATATACTGTTGTGTCACCTGCAGATCAGATACACCTGACCTTTAAGTCTTCATCCTGGTTGCTGGTCATGCTACAGATAGATGGACCAAGGACAGACAGCCCCATGACACACCAGGAGACCTTCATCAGGTTTATGCCTATTCCCAGTTTTCAGCAGTTGTTTAATGAGTTGTGAATAGACGTGCTGCATTGACACCTTACACAAATGCTATTATCTTTCCACAAGCACATCCTAAGAGAAAAACCGGAGGATCAATTTGTCTCTGGCATTCCCCAAATCTATTTGCCTAGTAACTCTGTTACATAAGAAAATAACTGCTATGATTTAATGAATTTATACTGGCTCTCGATGCTCATTTTCTTTTCTAATTATTTATAAGTCATCTCTCTAATAATTCACAGTATGTCTTTTCCTCCTCCTTCTTCTTTGTATTAGGCAAAATAATAATGGATACCCAAATATGTCCATATCCTAATGCCAAAGCCTGTGACATTGTTCTTTCTGTGGCAAATGGACCTTATGGATGTGATTTTAAGATTAAGGACTTTGACATAAGGAGAGCAGCCTGAATTATCCAGTTACCCAATCTAATTACATGAGTCTTTTTTTTTTTTTTTTTTTTTTTTTTGAGACGGGAGTCTTGTTCTGTTGCTCAGGCTGGAGTGCAGTGGCGCCATCTCAGCTTACTGCAACCTCCACCTCCTGGGCTTAAGCGATTCTCATGCCTCAGCCTCCCGAGTAGCTGGGATTATAGGAGCCTGCCTGGTTAATTTTTGTAGTTTTTAAAGTAGAGACAGGTTTTGCTATGTTCACCAGACTGGTCTTGAGCTCCTGGCCTCAAGTGATCTGCCTGCCTCAGTCCCTCAAAGTGCTGGGATTACAGGCGTGTGCCACCGTGCCCGATCTAATCACATGAGTCTTAAAAGCAGAGAACCTTTTTCAGTTGTGGTCAGAGGGTGATAAAGTTCACTGACAGAGGTGCAATGTTGCTGGCTTTAACAGAAGAGGTGGAGGGCCACAAGCCAAGGAAAGTGGGCAGTCTTTGGAAGTCAGAAAAGGCAGAAAACAAATTCTCCTCTACAGACTCCAGGAAGGAATGTAGCTGTGCCAAAAGTTGATTCAGCCCGGTGAGACCTGTGTTGGACTTCTGGTCTTCAGAACTGTAAAATAATAAATCTGTGTTGTCTGAAGCCCCAAAAGTGCTAACTTGTTATAGCAACCATAGGAAACGAATACCTTCTCATCATCTTTCTCCTGTTCTTTTGTGAATTCATACTTTGAGTTAACATAGATTTTTTTTTCAATTTCACTTTTGGCCAATTGGGGCTTAATTTGGCCATGATATAGGAGACCAGGATAAGTCTGGTGAATAGCAGGAAGTCATCAGTTAATCTCTCAATAACAAATCATTCTTGTCTCTCCATTCATGTGGATTGCAATGACATGCCTGTGTAGCAAAACTTTGTTGGAATTGTAATCACTATGACTACATAACTGTATTTCTTTTTTGACACAAGATCTCACTTGGTTATTCAGACTGAAGTGGCATGAATATGGCTCACTGCAGCTTCAACCACGTGGCCTTAAGTGATCCTCCCACCTCAGCCTTCCAAGTAGTGGGGACTACAGGTGCACCACCACACCTGGCTAATTTTTTTGCTTGTTTGTAAAGAGGAAGTCTCACTTTTTGCCCAGGCTGGTCTTGAACTCCTGGGCTCAAGTGATCCTCCTGCCTCAGCCTCCCAAAGTGCTGGGATTACAACTATATTTCTTTTTTTAAAAAAAATCTAAAAATTCATCTAGTCTTTACTCCCTTGCACTTCTGATGTAAATCAACAAAATTTGGTGTGGTTTTACTAAATATATTCTATCCTTACATCCTGTACAATAATGTTATTGTGGAAGCTACACTTGTGAGCCAGAGCCCAACTCTGTCACTTACCAGTTTTGTGACTTTCAATAGTTATTTCTTTCTGCACCTCAGTTTTCATACCTAGAAAATTAAGGACATTTGATGAGATAATCTCTAAAGTCTCTTTCTTCTTCTAAATTGCCATGTTTTATCAGAGTATAGACCAAAAAAAAAATTGTCCCTGTTTCTTTGCCAAAAGGATAAACTGATTAAAATACATTATTTCATTCCTTTGTTCATGCCAGTCTATTTACATGAAATGCACTCTCCTTCTCCTTTATTTTCTTTTACCACTTATATTTCCAGCTAGTAAAATTCTCCTCTGTTTTCAAGTCCCAAATCAAATGCCACTTCTCATGAAAACTTCCTTGATCACAGCATCAGGAGTTAATCTTGCTCTCCTCTGAAATACTACAGCACTCATTTCCTGTAGGCTTACCACACACTGAGTTATTCTCCTTTGCTGCCATGTCTTGCCACTCCAACCAGACTGCAGCCTTCTGGAGATGGGACCATGTTCCTTGTCTGCCAATCACAAGTGTTGAGTAAATATCCTGGCCGGGCGCAGTGGCTCACGCCTGTAATCCCAGTACTTTGGGAGGCCCAGGTGGGTGGATCACTTGAGGTCAGGAGTTCAAGACCAGCCTGGCCAACATGGTGAAACCCTGTCTCTGCTAAAAATACAAAAATTAGCCGGGCGTGGTGGCATAGGCCTGTAATCCCAGCTACTCAGGAGGCTGAGGCAGGAGAATCGCTTGAACCCAGGAAGCGGAGGTTGCAGTGAGCCGTGATTGTGCCACCGCACTCCATCTTGGGTGACAGAGTGAGACTCAGTCTCCAAACAAACAAACAGAAAAAAATCCTGCCTTTTCTCCTGTTATAACGGAAGTGGTGTCCTACTCCTCCTACTTAAAGCCCATCCTCTTACAGTCTTCTGATTCCTCCCCTCCTGCTTCTCACAGACTCCATGACATCCGTCATCTCCTATCTCTCTTTTTCCTTTAACTTTTCCAGCTTCAGCCCATCAGCTCAACTGTCTCCTATTTGATAAAAAAAAAAAAAAAAAAAAAATTCCTCCAAAGGCCCCATATCCGATTCCATCCCCATCCCCATCCCACTGTCACATGTCATGGAGGAGTGGAGGTGTGTACATCCACCCCCTCTACTTCACCACTGGCTTCTTGTGCTTCTGCCCACTGCCGTCTGCCTTCCACCCCATCACTCCACAGAACTTCCTCCAAGGCTATCAATGCCCCCTACTCACTATAGACAGTGGACACTATACTTATCCTCTAGGCGTCACTTTCTGCTATTGACCAAGAGCTCCTCCCTGAAACCCTTTCTTCTATGGCCCTCTGTGGCAGGACGCAGCTCTTTCTGCCTGGATGCTCCTTCAGTCTCCAGCGCCTGCTCTCCTTCTGTCATTCACCTCCTGCACACTTACCCTCCTTAGAGTTCTATCCTGGGCCTTCTCCTGCACTTGGTCTACGGGTTTCCCTGCACCCCTTCTATCCTCAAAGCGCCCATCATCATGCAAAAGAGCAAATTAGACTTAGCAAGGCCTTTGCTTTCCAGAAGTTTATATCCTAATATACAAACATAGACAACAGACAAGCAAACAAATAAATCCTAAGATAATTTCAGACAGTGATAAGTGCAATGAAGGAAATAATTAACTGGAGGAGGATATTTTAGGAAGGGGGGTGAGAGAAGGCTTATCTGAGGAGGTGACACAGAAGCTGAAAAAAAAATACCTCTGGTTACTACAAAGAGCCAGTTCTGAGATGAGCCAAGGAAAAGCATTCCAGGCAAAGGGAATTTACAAGTGAGAAGGTCCTGAGATGGAAAAGATTCTGCCCTGTTTCAGAGAGACAATAGGAGGTCATGGCATTTGATGAGGTGGCAGCAGGATGCTGGAGTCCAATGCAAAGGGCCTTGAAGGCTGAGATGAGGAATTTGGATTTTCATCTAAGTGCACAGAACAGCTATGGGTGATTGCAGCAGCCCTTCCTGCGAATTTCCTACAAAAGCCAAGTGTTTTTTTAAATGCAGATCTGTTCTTATCGCTGCCCTGAGGAAATCTCCCCAGTAGCTTCCTATGCCCTTAGGAAGGTCTGAATCCTTGAAATGACCTCCAAGGGCAATCATGCCTGCTGTGATCACTGCCTATACCCAGGCCTGTCCTTGCCACAACCCCCTTGCCCTTCACGTGCTAACCACACTCTAGTAGCTTTAGGTCTTTGGACATATTGGGCTCACCATAAACTCCAGACAGTGTTGTCCAAGAGAAATATACTGTGAGCCACATGTATAATTTTAAGCTTTCTAGTCGTCACATTATGCAAATAGAAAGAAACAGGTGAAACTAGTTTTTTGTTTGTTTATTTGTTTGTTTTTGAGACAGGGACTCATCTGTCACCTAGGCTGGAGTTCAGTGGTGCCATCTCAGTTCACTGCAACCTCTGCCTCCTGGGCTCAAGCAGTCTTCCCAGCTCAGCCTCCCAAGTAGCTGGGATTACAGGCATGTGCCACCATGCCCGGCTAATTTTTGTATTTTTTTGTAGAGCCCTATTAATGGGATTTGTAGTGTTCACCTGGTTGAAGGGATCACCTGGTTGAAGAGCAAAGACCATAGAGATAGGACCTCTTGGCACTGCCAGGAGACATAAGGTGCATCTTTCATTGTTGTTTTATTGACAGATGCATTGTTATAAAATAATGCATTTGCTTGTTACAAAATTCAAAAGGTACAGATGTGAAGAGTAAGTCTTTCTTCATCCCAGTTTCTAAGCCATCCCCTTTCTGGAGACTACGAATATTACTTGTTTCTTATATTGACTTCTGTTCTCTTCTAATGGAAAAAACAAAATCATCTTACAGACTAACATTTTTTAGTTTTCTCAACAATGCAAAGAATGAACCAACAACCCTTCCTTAGGAGGCACACTTTGGACTATTATCTGCTCTCAGGCATGTGCTACAGAATTAATGGATTTCTGTACTTTCATTTAAATGGGGAAGCAATAGAATTTGGAATTGAATTTTTTTTTCCTTGCTATGGGAATTGA
Organism: Hylobates moloch; assembly: GCF_009828535.3. Classification (NCBI taxonomy): domain Eukaryota; kingdom Metazoa; phylum Chordata; class Mammalia; order Primates; family Hylobatidae; genus Hylobates; species Hylobates moloch. The sequence goes on along the minus strand of NW_026652285.1, from coordinate 54,921,627 downwards.
AATATTTTTATCAAAACAATTATCCTTAGGTGAGATCTTTTCCACTGAAATATTACTAATCACTAAATGGAGTAGACAATTCTTTTTTTTTTTTTTTTGAGACGGAGATTCTTTCTTGTTGCCCAGGTTTGAGTGCAATGACGCAGTCTTGGCTCACTGCAACTTCCGGCTCCCGGGTTCAAGTGACTCTTCTGTCTCAGCCTCCCAAGTAGCTGGGATTACAGGTACCCGCCACTATGGCTGGCTAATTTTTTTGTATTTTTAGTAGAGACGGGGTTTCACCATGTTGGCCAGGCTGGTCTTGAACTACTGACCTTGGGTGATCGGCCCACCTCAGCCTCCCAAAGTGCTGGGATTACAGGCATGAGCCACTGCACCCGGCTGGAGTAGATAACTCTTTAGACTTATGTATCACTGGCCATGTAAGCAGCATTAAATGCCCAAGTCCATCCTTTTACATGGTGTGAGTGTTAGGTATTATTCTGTCTATATCTGAGAGGGAAATCTTCAATACAAAATGCCTTGACCAGTCAGGCACGGTGGCTCATACCTATAATCCCAGCACTTTGGGAGGCCAAGGTGGGAGGGTCATTTGAGCCCAGGAGTTTGAGACCAGCCTGGGCAACACAGGGAGACCCCGTCTCTACAAAATATAAAAAATAAAAAACAAACAAAAAAACCCCAAAATGCTTTGACCAAGGCTGAAAGGTCATGAAGGGAACACTTTAAGGCATATGATTATTGATTTTTATTTATATTCCATTCCAGTCTCCACAGCCCCAACCCCTTGCTTGTATCTCTCTGGGCCTAGCGAAGCCTCAGCAGACCCTACAAAAGAGAAGTCGAGCCAGAAACCAAAAGATTCTCAGGGCCCATATGTCCTGACCCTTCCTGTCCCCTCTTCCCCACCTTTGGCCACCCGGGTAGCTGGAGAAGAGACTCTAAAAGAACCCTCAATTGGTTCTGGCCCCTTTTATCATCACAAGAATGCAGGTCTGAAAAAAAAATGTCTGTTAAAGGTACATTTTAAAAATTGGTAAAAATCAGGCCAGGCACGGTGGCTCGCGCCTGTAATCCCAGCACTTTGGGAAGCTGAGGCAGGTGGATCACCTGAGGTCAGGAGTTTGACACCAGCCTGGCCAACGTGGCGAAACCTGTCTCTATTAAAAACACAAAAATGCTAGGCGTGATGGCTCACGCCTGTAATCCCAGCACTTTGGGAGGCCGAGGCAGGGGGATCACAAGGTCAGGAGATCGAGACCATCCTGGCTAACACAGTGAAACCCCGTCTCTACTAAAAATACAAAAAATTAGCCAGGCGTGGTGGCGGGCGCCTGTAGTCCCAGGTACTCGGGAGGCTGAGGCAGGAGAATGGCATGAACCTGGGAGGCAGAGCTTGCAGTGAGCCGAGATCTCGCCACTGCACTCCACCCTGGGCGATAGGGAGAGACTCCTTCTAAAAAAAAAATAAAAAAATAAAAACACAAAAATTAGCCAGGTGTGGTGGTGGGTGCCTATAGTCCCAGCTATTCAGGAGGTTGAGGCAGGAGAATAGCTTGAACCCAGGTGCCAGAGGTTGCAGTGAGCCAAGATTGTGCCACTTCACTCTGGGCTGGGCAAAAGAGTGAAACTCCGTTTCAAAAAACCAAATAAATTGGCCAAAATCTTTCAGATTTTGCTGTTTGAATGGCGTGTGTGTGTGTGTGTGTGCGTGTGTGTGACAAGGTCTTGCTCTGTTGCCCAGGCTGGAGTGCGGTAGCCCAATGTTGGCTCACTGCAACCTCTGCCTGCTGGGTTCAAGCGATTCTGTTGCCAAGGCAGCCAAGGACGGGGGGGAGATCGAGCGCAGCGCTGGTGGGTTGGCACTGCTGGGGTACCCAGTACACCCTCCGCAGCCGCTGGCCCGGGTGCCAAGCCCCTCATTGCCTGGGGCCGGCAGGGCCGGCCGGCTGCTCTGAGTGGGAGGGCCCGCCAAGCCCACGCCCACCCGGAACTCCAGCCGACCCGCAAGCGCCGCGCGCAGCCCGGGTTCCCGCTCGCGCCTCTCCCTCCACACCTCACTGCAAGCTGAGGGAGCTGGCTCCCGCCTTAGCCAGCCCAGAAAGGGGCTCCCACAGTGCAGCGGTGGGCTGAAGGGCTCCTCAAGTGCCGCCAAAGTGGGAGCCCAGGCAGAGGAGGCACCGAGAGCAAGCGAAGGCTGTGGGTACTGCCAGAACTGTCATCTCTCACTGGTAAGGGGGCCTTTGGCAGTCACTCTGAGAGAGAGGGGAGCCATTAGCAGGTGGGAAGAAGCGGGGTGACAGGATCAGGCTCAGGCTTGAGCAGACTCCCTCTGGTTGTAGGTTGAGAATGGACAGAGGGGTTGGCAGGAGCTGGGAGCTGTGGCTGTCATCCAGGCAGCTGAGAAATGGTGACTAAACCAGGCACTAAGAATAGAGAGAGTAAAAGCAACCGGACTCTGGATATATTTTGAAGGTAGGGCCTCTGGTGTTGTTAACAAGTTGCCAACATAAATTGCATAAAACTCAAATATGGGCCGGTGCAGTGGCTCATGCCTGTACTCCCAGCACTTTGGGAGGCCAAAGCGGGTGGATCACCTGAGGTCAGGGATTCACGACCAGCCTGGCCAACATGATGAAACCCCGTCCCTACTAAAACTACAAAAAATTAGGCATGATGGTGGGCGCCTGTAATCTCAGCTACTTGGAGGCCGGGGCAGGAGAATCGCTTGAACCTGGTAGGCGGAGGCTGCAGTGAGCCAAGATCACGCCATTGCACTCCAGCCTGGGCAGCAAGAGCGAAACTCTGTCAAAAAAAAGAAAAAAGAAAAAAGAAAAAAACAAAACAAAACAAAAACCCTCAAATATACTTTCCTCTTTCCTAAAACTTCTTTGGAAACTTAGCCTATGATGGAGTGCCGATGGAATAATGTGTGACCGTCTTTAAGGGAAAGACATTCTCATGGACCTCTGATGTCATCCCTAAGTGATTTTTATTAAAATATTATTTTTAATATATGTAAACTTTAAACTAGATACAAAGAATATTTTCATATAGACATCATGCCACAATAAAACCAAAACAAACTTATAGGTGAACAAATGTAGGAAAGTCATACAATTCAGATGAATACTTTTAATTTAATGGAACAAATACAGAATGGTCACTCCCCTCAACAGCATGAAAGTGGTGCTCCCTGCCCAGGCTCTCCTGAGTTCGGCCTGCTGGCCTCATGCTTCGCAGTGACTCAATGCTTCCACTGCTTGTCTCTATTTACATTATGCAGAACCTTCCTTTGTACATCCTGTGATGAGGTCATTGGGCCTTCACTTGGTGAGAACACAACATTCACATGTCTGTGCGTTTTGTTTTTTTTTAAATCATTTACAATGATTTTTCTATGACAAAGAAACTGTCACTCCCTGTCACCAAGAAAATCTTAAACACAGATAAAAACGCAGGCCCCGAAAGTATGCGGAAGCTCTCCGTTAAGTTGATCATCCAAATGAACTAAAATATGTTGATCTTCACTGATTATTAGCATCAAAATGAAAATACAAAATTGAATTCTCACAGAGAACTCAAGGCCCCTTGAGAATATGACCGAAGACTTTCAAGGATCTTCAGACCTTAATTTGAGAAATATAAATGAAGTGAAAAAGGTCCTTGATTAGAAGTCAGAAAAATCTGGCTAAAAATCGCAGCCTTGACATTTATAGTGAGTGGGCCTAGGATGTTTACCTCACAGATCTGTTAGAAAGATTAACTGTGATCTGATAAAAATTATTTCTGAAATCATCTTATAACATGTTAGAAGAATGCCTTGGCCAAGTATCCTGGAAAACAGTATGAGAGTAAGTGATACGTGCATGACAGTGGGCACTGCTGTCCGAGGGAAGCAGAGGAAAGAAAAGGGGAAAGGTCTGTTGTTCGGTCTTCATTATGGATAAGAATATTCCAACCTTCCCTTGCCCCCATCAGGGGGTTCAGATTTTGAATACAATTAGAAAAATACTAGTTCACAATTTTGCATTTAAATTACATACAGAATTATTCTGTTTTTAAAATAAAGCCAACCCTCACCCCAAATTTTTATTGTAAATAGAAAACATCAAAATCTTTTATTCCTAGAAGCCATTTTTGGATTTTATTGGAGTATAGTCTCACACCCTGATTATAGTCATGTGTACATGAAGTATATTTGCTGAAACTCGTTGCCTGATTTGAAATTCAAAACTTTAGAAATGCAAACATGCAAACATGATTGCAAATATGCAAAGTACAAGGTCTTATACGAATGGCCCCAATCAAGGCAAAGTCCTTTAAAATAAATACATAAAACAGAGTTTAGAATAGGCTAAGAAGCAGTAGTAACACATGCAAAGTAGCTAATTGCTCTTGGTTCACCATGAATATTAATCTTATTTAACCTGTAAAAGATAACTACAGGGAAAATACCAAAAGGCCTGCTCCATGTCCCATCATTTTTTCCACCCAGCCATTTTGCAGTTTTCACTTCTCAATTTCAGGCTCTGTGCCTATTCTTAGACATTCAATAATACCAAGTATAAGCCACTGCATGTTAGGCATGAATTAATTAACAATAATATCCAGGTTGCTGGCAACATACTGCCAGCAGGTAGGGTTAGGCAAGATGCGTGGTGGAGAGAAGGTGTGTTCTGTGGTGTTATGTCAGATACCACTGAGTTGAGTAAATGGACAATGGTGCATTTCATCCTGCCTATGAGTCTTTGGACATTTTACCCACCATCACAGCCCTTGCAGAGATAGCCACCCATGCAGAAAGAGATAGGACCCCTTGAGAGTGTGCTGACTGACTCATCCAGGTCAGGAGGCCACAGTGAGCACAGCCCGTCCAGTGAGCTAGCAGAGGCAAGTCTCCAAAATGACAGTCCTCCAGTAAAGAGTGGACATCTCAGCTCAGACCAAATCAAGCAAGAAAAAAACAACAGTGAGCATGCCAAAGAGAATCCAATCCACGTAAGCCTAGAAAACCCCCTTAGCTGCTTCAATCTGCAGTGGTCATTGCTTCCTTAGGGAGGAGAAACTAGAGGTGAATGTAAGAACTCATTGAAGTCCCATGCACTATGGTACATATAAATATGAATGTAACTGCTATGTATTAAGTTTGCTTTAGAGTGTGGGTCCAGTCATTCTCAATATATTCTGTCATCCTTGGAGTTTCGAGTTAAAAACAAACAAATAAAAGAATCTTATGGTTTTTGCCATGTAGATGCATCTGATTAGGTTTTTTATTTCTGACTTTTACCAAGACTCTGATTATTACCAAGATGGCCAAAATCCCTAAGAAACATTTCTCAAGTCCATATGCAAGTATGTTATGTATGTTTAGTAAATGGCTGCTGCTTTCTTTGATCAGAACCCATCCTTCCTTCCAAGAAAGAAGCCCCCTGTTTGGAATTGCTCCTTTCCGCCCTCTAAACATGTGGTTCAGGGGATAGGGGGAGTGTGGCCATGTTCTTACATGACCCTGCCTCCACCAACTAGAGTTGCCTGGACCCAGCTGGGGCCCTTGCCTGAAGCCAGCACAGTCAGAGCCTTCCCCAAGACTTTCTAACTAGAATTAAGAAACAAAATCAGGCTCTCTTTGGTGTTTTAACCCACAGTATGTAAGACTCAGATCTACAATGAGAGAGAAAGCCCTGGATACCAGGAGGGATAGAGCTGCAGACAGAGAGAGAAGGAATCCAGGGAGCACTTGGGAGTCTTGGTTCCAGTTTTATTTCATTTTATTGTTAAATTTCTGGCTGGTTCCTTGTCTTTCTCATAGATTGACCTCTTAACCCCGCCTTCAGTTACTTAAAATATCCTAATATTCTCCCAATAAATTCCTCCTTTATTCTTAAACAATTTCAATTCGGGTTTCAGTTGCCAGCAACCCAGGGGATCCTGAATAATAAAACAATATGTGGTTATTGTCTCACTCCTCAAAGGATAAACAGGAAAATGTACAACAGCTATAGGACTAGGTGGTGATTCCAGCTACAACTTTATTTTAGCTAACATGGATAGGTGGCTTACCACAAGTTTAGCCTCAAGGGTTAGGCTGATATCAAAGCAAAAAAAAAAAAAAAAAAAACTCGATTTCCACATTGTTGGATTTCCACACTAATGAAAGGGCAATCGCTGTAGGAGATAGTGGGAAACAGTAAGGATTTTCAAAGAGGGCTTCTTTCTTTCATTTTTTTTTTTTATTATTATATTTTTAAAAATCCTCTGCTTCTGAACCCTTTGCTCCACAGGCAGTGCAGCTGGGGAAGCCATGGGCGATCTCCCCCTCACTCTACCAGCAAGGCCCGAAACGACTTGCCTTCTGGTCATTGCCCCTAACTAAACAGGGCCCAAGGCTGGGAGAAATCAAAGAAGTTATTTTTACAAAGGAGGGTTTTTTTGCATGCTGTGCGGGTCCATTAGGAACTGTCTGGCTGGAAGCTGAACCGTCTGAAGCGACTGCAGCAGGAAGAAATGGCAATCGAGATCCCTCTGCCTAACTCTTCCCTCTGCTTTCCCTTCACTCCTGCCACCGTCGCCAAACCCACATCCAAATGGCAGCAGAGACATCAGCACCTGTCTGGTTCAGAAGAGCCTTTGAATCTCCCCTAGGGGTGCACAGTTGGGAAGCAAAAAGTGTTTGCTTGTTTGTTTGGTTTTGCTTTCTTGAAGGAAACCTTAAGATAACACAGCACTGCCCTCAACATCTCCCACCATGTCGGTGATTGGGAGATGAAAGGGACAGAGCACCACCCAGGGTGGAAAAGACAAATTAAGACTTGATCAACTGAGCAATCCCCTGCTGAGGCTCCCTAACTTGGCCGGACCTCGTAACAACACAGAGACAATCCCACAATGGACAGGCCGGCTTTGCTGCTGCCTGTGCAGTCAATTATTATTTTAAAGAAAATCTGAAATCTTCACCTCCCACACACATCTCCCAAACAATAGTCCTCCCCTCTGCTTCATCATGGAGGAAGTCTAAAAGGGTTGCAATTCAGTGATTCCTCTCCCTTCCTCCTATATGTGGGCATTAGCTTCAGTCCGAAGACTGGCCTGATGTTAGCTAAATGAAATCTAGAGGGTTAGATTTTCAGCTGTTGTGAGTGTGCATTCCTTCACAAAGACACATTAAGAACCACAGAAAGAAATGCCCTGAGATGAACGGAATTCATGTGTGGGTTTGCTCTCCTGTACCTTGGAAGAAAGGGCCGTGACTACGCAAAGAGAGTAGCTTCATTGAAAGTTGCACAACTTAGGCTAATGTTTCAATGTGTCATTGAGTCAGTAGAGTGAGAATTATTTATCTTTTAACCAGTAAAAATACTTTTGCTGAGTATGAAAACCAATGAAAGTGTTTTATTGCCTGAATTGTATTCAGATCTGTTTATTACTTTTCATTGTTTTTAAGCCCTTAATCAAAGACTTCACAGCACATGGACTGAGTCCTGTGGATTTGTTTTGCAAATGGGTTTTCACATGTGTTAACTGTGACTTCTGGTAAAGAAAACCAGAGCTAGACAGTGGATAAAGCGGTAAAAACAGATTTTATTCAGGAACTATTGCAATCAGGAAAAAGAGACCCCAGTGTAGAACTGAGCTCTATTGCAAATAAGACAAGAAGGGGTAGGGACTTATAGCCAAGGAGCAGGTTTGAAGAGTGGGGAGAGATTGGTGGATGGAAAATTACTAAGAGGAGACATCAAGGGTGAGGGGAGATTCTTAGTGCAGACAGGGCAGAGTGATCAGATATTGAAGGTAGGGGATGAGGAATTTGATCAGATATGGAAGAATCTGATATAAAAGCTGTGAGATTCTCTTTAACTTAACCGGACTCGTGCTAAAACTGAGCAATGCAGGCCCAACAAAATGTACACTGAAGCCCAAGATTGAGCCATGTTGAGAAGAGGGCTTAGAGCAGTCTCACTAGAGCTGGGTCAAGGAGAGAGGTTTTGTCATATTTACCATCCAGAATTTACAGGGCAGATGTATACTGTTCCCCTGAAAGCAGTCTTCTGAGGAGGCAACACTAACGCTGGCGTCACTTATAGTATTTCTGGATCCTCCTTAAACACTGCCTACAGAAAAAGCGAACCAGATCTGGGTTTGAATTCTTGCTTTACCACTCATTTACAATTTAACCTGATACTTAATTTCTCAGCCTGTTCTTTCATCCATGAAGTGGGGTTACTAATACCTACCTTTCAGGGTTGTTGAGAGGGTTAGAGAAGATAGCTGATGTGAAACACTGGTTAACTTTGGAAACACATAAAGCCTAAACAAATAGCTATTCTAAAGATCGCCTTTAGAGCTGCAATGTTCTTCTAAATGTCCCTAGTGGTTACAGACTTGGTTTTCTGGATTTTTGAAGTGGTCTAAATTTATCAAAGCCCATCCCTATGGGAAAGATATCAAACTGAGTAATACTGCTTTGGTCAGAAACAAAGTTTACCTCTTAACATTACGAGGCTGCTTTTGTCATATTACTTGGAAACTGGTTCTGAAGAAATGGCCAAAAAGAAATTCCTAAGTGGTTGCCATGGCCTTCCCTGGTGGTTGTTGGCTTCCACTCCAAGTCTGCACAGCTCTATCTACCACTGCCCCCTGCCCATGTATAGTCTCAGACCCAACACCCATCTCAACCTAGGCTGCCTGGCTTCTTGTCCATTCAGAGGCTTAATGTTTAGTCACCTTCCCAGACCTGGTTTCTAGTAACACATTTACAAGAGCTGGACTCCTGAATCAGCCCCTGAATCACTCTATTACCATACAGACTGCATGCCCAAGAATCAAACTTTTTTTTTTTTTTTTTTTTGAGACAGAGTCTCATTCTGTTGTCCAGGTTGGAGTGCAGTGGTACAACCTCAGCTGACTGCATCCTCTACCTCCTGGGTTCAAGCCATTCTCCTGCCTCAGCCTCCCAAGTAGCTAGTTCTACAGGCATGCACTACCACGCCCAGATAATTTTGTATTCTTAGTAGAGACAGGGTTTTACCATGTTGGCCAGGCTGGTCTCAAACTCCTGGACTCAAGTGATCCACCTGCCTCAGCTTCCCAAAGTTGTGGAGGCGTGGCCAGCCATACATGTTAACTTCTTTTTTTTTTTGAGATGGAGTCTTGCCCTGTCGCCCAGGCTGGAGTGCAGTGGTGCAATCTTGGCTCACTGCAACAACTGATTCTCCTGCCTCAGGCTCCCAAGTAGCTGAGACCACAGGCGCCTGCCACCACATCCGGCTAATTTTTTGCATTTTTAGTAGAGACTGGGTTTCACTGTGTTAGCCAGAATGGTCTCGATCTCCTGACCTTGTGATCCACGGGCGTCGGCCTCCCAAAGTGCTGGGATTACAGGCATGAGCCACTGCGCCCGACTGATGTTAACTTCTTGTTTTTGTTTTTGTTTTTTGAGATGGAGTTTCAAGCCCAGGCTGGAGTGCAATGGCGCCATCTCAGCTCACCGCAACCTCCGCCTCCCGGGTTTAAGCGATTCTCCTGCCTCAGCCTCCCGAGTAGCTGGGATTACAGGCATGCGCCACCATGCCCAGCTAATTTTGTATTTTTAGTAGAGACGGGGTTTCTCTATGTTGGTCAGGCTGGTCTCGAACTCCTGACCTCAGGTGATCCGCCTGCCTCAGCCTCCCAAAGTGCTGGGATTACAAGCGTGAGCCACCATGCCCGGTATGTTAACTTAAGAAGCTATTTTTACCTTCAGATTCCAATATTGTCCCAGTTCACTGACCTGGGCTCTTCCAACTCCCAGCCCTGACACGTGACCACGCTGAGCTCTGTATCACCCTGGTGCTCCCTCAGCATGCCAATACTCCTGCTATTTGAAGTGGGCCTTGCTACACAGAAGAAGAATCCCTGTATAGAAGATTCATCAAATTCTTTTTTGCAAGCCATAGAATCAAACTGACTAGTTTTAACAGAAAAGTAATTTATTGAAAGATACTGGGACTTGAAAGAAGATCAGGAAGGGCTAGACAACCAGGCTCAGTAAATGGGCAAGAAGAAGAAAAACTAGAATCAGCCACAGCCAGAGCCAAAATCATACCCAAGCCCTTACTGGTGAGGACACCACTGCCACCAGCACTGAGTGCTGGACCTCATGGCCACCACCTCAGCTCTGTACATCAGATGCAGCACCCCTCAGCTCCTGCCACTACAGGCATCCCCCAAAGGGATTCTCTACTGTGCTTCTTGGTATAAACAGCCTCTGCTGCAGTCTGGAGGGAGCCAATTGGATCGGTCTATCCCAGGTCACAGGGCAGTGCCCCTGCTTCAGGAGATCCTGGGAAAGTATCTGGCATCGTCAGCTTCCACAACAGGTGTCCAAAACAAGTATCCATGAAGCCTCACAGGCTGTGTCTGCTATGATGAGGACATTAATCTCAATGTAGTAAATTTTAGCTCACTGGAATTTTAAAAGTTTGGAACACTTTTCTGGAAAGCTTTAAAAGAGGTTAAACCTTTGCATTATAAAATTTCATTGCTGGGTGCAGTGGATCACGTCTGTAATCTCGGCACTTTGGGACACTTAGGCTGGTGGATCACCTGAGGTCAGGAGTTGGAGACCAGCCTGGCCAACATGGTGAAACCCCGTCTCCACTAAAAATACAAAAATTGGCTGGGCATGGTGGCGGGCACCGGTAATCCCAGCTACTCAGGAGGCTGAAGCAGGAGAATCGCTTAAACCCAGGAGGCAGAGGCTGCAGTGAGCCAAGATGGCGCCATTGCACTCCAGCCTGGGCGACAAGAGCGAAACATTGTCTCAAGAAAAAAAAAAAAAGAAAAAGAAACAAGAAATATCACTTTTAAGAGTCTAGGATTAGGCTATAATGTGAAGCAGACTAAAATTTCTTCAAAAATATGTTTATTTTTATTAACAATTACAATTGGAAAAAACTAAATATTCAACAGAAGATGTTTGTTTATAAAATTAGCATAGTCACTTAATGGTACAATATGCAGCCATTAAAAATATAATTACTGGCAAGTTGTGGTGGCTCATGCCTGTAATCCCTGTGCTTTTGGAGGCTGAGGTGGGAGGATAGCTTTAGGCCAGGAGTTTGAGACCAGCCTGGGCAACAATGCAAGTGACCCCATTCTATAAAAACATTCTTTTAATGAGCTGGGTGCAGTGGTATGCATCTGTAGTTCCAACTAGTTGGAAGGCTGAAGCAGGAGAATCACTTAAATCCAGGAATTCAAGCTGTTGTGAACTATGATCATGCCACAGCACTCCAGCCTAGCTTGGGCAACAAAGTGAGACCCTGTCTCTTAAAAAAAAATTATAATCATATTAATTTTAAAGATACAAAGCAAGATATAAAACTGCCTACAGTAAATGCAGAGTTACATACAGAATGGTCTCACCTTGTAAAAGTATTGACAGATAGGGAGCTAGACAGAGATAAATGTATCAGGAAGGTAGTCATGCTCACAATTGGTAAAAGCCATAAAAATATTTATTTTCTTATTTCTACTTTTTGTATCTTTCTGATTTTTCTTATAAAGGGGATGTACTGAATATATTCCTTATATATTTTTAAGAGTGCTCTTTAAAATATCTGTTTCATTTCCTATGGTCACTCCTGACATAACAATTTATCAATTAAGTTAGCTTATTTTAGATTTTAAAAGACTAAGAGCCATACAGTTAAATGCAATGACACACACGGTTCTTTTTTCTTTCTTTTTGAGATGGAGTCTCACTTGTTGCCCAGGCTGGAGCGTAGTGGCACGATCTTGGCTCACTGCAACCTCCACTTCCTGAGTTCAAGCAATTCTCCGCCTCAGCCTCCGGAATAGCTGGGACTACGGGCATGCACCACCATGCCCGGCTAATTTTTGTATTTTTAGTAGAGATGGAGTTTCATCATATTGGCCAGGCTGGTCTTGAACTCCTGACCTCGTGATCTGCCCGCCTCGGCCTCCCAAAGTGCTGGGATTACAGGCGCGAGCCACCGCGCCTGGCCGACACACACAGTTCTAAAAGTCACGTTATAAACAACTGGAGTTAGCTGAGTGTGGGCTCGGTGTTAGATGATATTAAGGAATTATTTTTGGAGATGTGTTGGTTTGAATAGTCACAATGTCTATAATTTTTAAAAATCAGCGAAAATATATGTAAAGGAAATATTAAAAAATTAAGGAGGCTGGGGGCGGTGGCTCACGCCTGTAATCCCAGCACTTTGGGAGGCCGAGGTGGGCGGATCACAAGGTCAGGAGATCGAGACCATCCTGGCTAACACGGTGAAACCCCGTCTCTACTAAAAATACAAAAATTAGCTGGGCGTGGTGGCAAGTGCCTGTAATCCCAGCTACTCCAGCTACTCGGCAGGTTGAGGCAGGAAAATCGCTGGAACCCAGGAGGCGGAGGTTGCGGTGAGCCGAGATGGTGCCACTGCGCTCCAGCTTGGGTGACAGAGTGAGACTCCGTCTCAAAAAACAAAACAAAATGAAAACAAACAAAAAAACCGGATGCAAGCATTAACCAGAAGAAAGAAAGTGTAGCTATATTAATATTAAATTAGTGGTTACAGCAGAAAGTATCGCTAGAGATAAATAGGGAAACTTTATTATGAGAAAAAGGTTAAGTTTACCAGAAGATACAAGAATTCTAAATTTGAATTCATCCTAATAACCTAGCCTCAAAATATTTATAGCAAAAACTGAAGAAAGAAATGAAGTCATATTTTCAGTGAGAGATTTTAACACCCCTCTCTCAATAAATGATATAATAAGCAAACACTCAAAACAAGCAAAAAATAAGCAAATCATTAACAATACAGAAGGCTTGAACAAGGTTAATAAACTTGACACAATTGACAAGAGGAACACTCCAACCAACAACTACAGAAAACATTTCCTTTTCAAGTGTATTTGGAACATTTATGAAATTGATGTATGCTGGACAACAAAGCAAGTCTGAACAACTTTCACATTACTGAAATCATACAGAATCTTCTCCCTGGGCTTCACAGAATTATGCTAAAATGTCACTTGTAAAAGAAATACAGGGCTGGGCACAGTGGCTCCCAGTGCATTGAGAGGCAGACGGAGGGTCGCATGAGGCCAGGAATTCAAGACCAGCCTGGGCAACAAAGCAAGATCCCGTCTCCACAAAAAATAAAAATTAGCTGGATGTGGTGGTACATACCTGTAGTTTCAGCTACTTGAGGGGGAGTATGGTTTCAGGCGAGAGGGTCACCTGAGCCTAGGAAGTCGAGGCTGCAGTGAGCTATGATCGCACCACTGCGTTCCAGCCTGAGCAGTAGAGAGACACCCTGTCGAAAGAAAGAACGAAAGAGAGAAAGAAAGAAAGAGAGAAAGAAAGAAAAAGGATAGAGAGAAAGAAAAGAAAGAGAAAAAGAGAGAGAAAGAAAAGAAAAGAAAGAAAGAAAAAGAAAGAAAGAAAGAAAGAAGAAAGAAAAAGAAAGAAAGAAAGAAGAAAGAAA
>NW_026652285.1:54903885-54908037 GCF_009828535.3 Hylobates moloch | reverse complement strand
AAGAAAGAAAGAAAGAAAAGAAAGAAAGAAAGAAAGAAAGAAAGAAAGAAAGAAAGAAAGAAAGAAAGAAAGAAAGAAAGAAAGAAAGAAAGAAACTGTTAGGAAAAAGGTAACTAGAAAATTCACAAATTGACCTGGCGCGGTGGCTAATGCCTGTAATCCCAGCACTTTGGGAGGCCGAGGTGGGCGGATCACCTGAGGTCAGGAGCTCGAGACCAGCCTGACCAACATCATGAAACCCCGTCTCTACTAAAAATACAAAAATTAGCCGGGCATGGTGGCATGAGCCTGTAATTCCGGCTACTTGGGAGGCTGAGACAGGAGAATTGCTTGAAGCCGGGAGGCGGAGGTTGCAGTGAGTGGAGATCGCACCATTGCACTCCAGCCTGGGCAACAAGAACAAAACTCCGTCTCAAAAAAAAAAAAAAGAAAAGAAAAGAGAAAATTCACAGATTAAGTGATCTAGTTTTAAATATCTTGTGGTACAAAGACTAAATCACAAAAGAAATTAGAAAATATCTAGAACCGAATGACGAATAACTCAGCCCCCTCTAAGATATTTTTATGCCACACTACCAATTTACTAAACCGAAGACGTTCCGTTTTTGTATAAAATAGCAATACTTTTCTTATTCCAAAAAGAGCTATACATGACCAGGCAAAAAATATCAAGGTCAACTTTTTTTTTTTTTTTGAGACGGAGTTTCGCTCTTGTTGCCCAGGCTGGAGTGCAATGGCGCGATCCCGGCTCATGCCTGTAATCCCAGCACTTTGGGAGGGCGAGGCAGATGGATCACCTGAGGTCAGGAGTTCACCAGCCTGAGCATAATGGCGAAACCCCACCTCTACTAAAAATACAAAAAATTAGCCGGGCATGGTGGCGCATGCCTGTAATCCCAGCTATTCGTGAAGCTGATGCAGGAGAATCGCTTGAACTCTGGAGATGGAGGCTGCAGTGAGCCAAGACTGCACCACTGCACTCCAGCCTGGGCAACAAAGCAAGACTCCATCTCAAAAAAAAAAAGGTCAAATTAAGAAAACTAAGAAAAGCGGAGAAATTGCTCCATATTAGAGGAAACAAAGGAGACACGGGAACTCAGTTTTTTATAATTATAATTTATAATTAGTTTATAATTATTGGGACATCATTGGAACAATTGAGAAAATCTGAATTTACATTTGAACTATGGCTTACATAGATAATACAAAGCAAGACAGCAAGTGGGGCAAGATATAAATAATGAATGAATGTAAAGGGCATATAGGAGTTCCTTGCACAGTTCTTGAAACTTTTCATGAGATGAAAGGAAATAATTGTTCCTGAACCATCATAACGGAATGGGCAGAAACAAACCCTGTGTTGTTCCCTTTTTGGCCTTTTAATTTAAAGTCAATATTTTAATAATCTTTTTGATGCTCCAGTTGGTTGCCCCCAGCCTGCAAATGGACCACTACCAATATGTAATTAAAGGAGAATAACAAATAGAATATAGATTACACAGGTGCTGACTTACAAATGCAAACGTTGTAGCAGAAGATTAAGCTCCCCGGAGGCTAGAGGTGCGCATCTTTGCTTATTGCCATCATAATTCATTAATGGTCAAAGTAACGCTGAGATCAATATTCCTGCAGTCATGGGAATGAAAAAAGTGATCACCACCAAAACAAGATACAAAGACAGTCTCAAAATGTTTCTCCCTACATAATTAAGAAACCAGTCATTGTCATGAATTTTAAAACTTAACAGATTTTCTTAGCTATTTTGTGTTCAAGAGGTGGCTTACATTAAAGGATGTTGAAAAGAATTATTGTTCCCTTACATAGAAGGGTATGCAAGAGAGAGAGAAACAGAAAGAAACAGTTGCATATGTTTATCTTGTTATCTTCTTAGCTCCTCAAGAACAAATATTTTCCTTGAAATCTTTTTTTCTTTCTTTCTTTTTTCTTTTTTTTCTGAGACGCAGTCTTGCTCTGTCAACAAGCTGGAGTGCAGTGGCGCGATCTTCGCTCACTGCAACCTCTGCCTCCCAGGTTCACGCCATTCTCCTGCCTCAGCCTCCCGAGTAGCAGGGACTACAGGCGCCCACCACGACCCCCAGCTAATTTTTTTTTTTTTTTTTTTTTTGAGATGGACTCTTGCTCTGCCGCCCAGGCTGGAGTGTAGTGGTGCCACCTCGGCTCACTGCAAGCTCCGCCTCACGGGTTCACGCCATTCTCCTGCCTCAGCCTCCTGAGTAGCTGGGACTACAGGCGCCCGCCACCATGCCTGGCTAATTTTTTGTATTTTTAGTAGAGACAGGGTTTCACCATGTTGGCCAGGATGGTCTCAATCTCTTGACCTCATGATCCACCTGCCTCGGCCTCCCAAAGTGCTGGGATTACAGGCATGAGCCACCACGCCTGGCCTACATTTTTCCTATTGGCCATTTGTGTGTCTTCTTTTGAAAAGCGGCTATTAAGGTCTTTTGCCCATTTTTAAATTGGATTATTTATTTTTCGCTATTAAGTTGAATTCCTTATATATTTTGCATATTAACTCCTTGTCAGATGCACAGTTTGTAAATATGTTCTCCCATTCTATAGGTTGTCTTTTCACTCTGTTGATTGTTTTGCCTGGTAATTTTTTTGTTTTTTAGTAGAGTTGGTTTCGCCATTTGCCAGTTGGTTTGAATTCTGACCTCAAGTGAACCACCCTTGGCCAGGCATGAGCCACTGCTCCCGGCTGTGCTTTTGAGTTCTCATCCAAAAAAATCTTTCCCCAGATCGATGTCATGAAGTATTTCCCTTATGATTTTTTTCCAGTAGTTTTATAGTTTCAGATCTTACATTTAAGTCTTTAATCCATTTTGAGTTGATTTTTGTTTATGGTGAGAGGTTGGTGTCTAGTTTCATTTTCTGCATACGGACTTTCAGTTTTTCCCACATCATTTATTGAAGACACTGTCCTTTTTCCAATGTATGTTCTTGGTACCATCACAGAAAATCAGCTGGCTGTATGTGGATTTATTTCTGTGTTCCCTATTTAGTGCCATTGATTAATGTGTCATGTTTATGCCAATACCATGCTATTTTGGTTATCATAGCTTTGTGTAGTATATTTTGAAGTCAGGTAGTGTGATGTCTCCAGTTTTGTTCTTTTTGTTCAAGAATGCTGTGGTTATTTGGGAACTTTTGTGGTTCCATACAAATTTTAGAATTGATTTTTTTCTATTTTTGTGAAGAATGTCATTTAAAGTTTGACAGGGATTGCACTGAATCTGTAGATCACTTTGAGTAGTATGTACATTTTAACAATATTAATTCCTTCAGTCCATGAACACAGAATATCTTTCCATTTATTTGTATCCTCTTCAATTTCTTTCATCAATGTTTTATAGTTTCCATTGTAGAGATACTTTACCTCCTTGGTTAAATGTATTCGTAGATTTTATATATTTATATATATTAGTTATTATAAATGGGATTATTTTCTTGATTTCTTTTTTGGATAGTTCATTATTGGCATAAAAAAACACTACTGATTTTTGTATGTTGATTTTGCATCCTGCAACTTTACTAAATTGGTTTATCCATTCTAACAGTTTTTTTGGTGGAGTCATTAGGGTTTTCTATACATAATATCATGTCACTTGCCAACAGGGACAATTTGACATCCTCCTTTCCAGTGTGGATGTCTTTTATTTCTTTCCCTTGCCTAATTACTTTGGCTAGCAGTTCTAGGACTATGTTGAATAAAAGTGATGAAAGTAGACATCTGTCCTGATCCAGATCTTAGAGGAAAACTTTTCAACTTTTCCCCATACAGTATGATATTAGCTGTGGGTTCGTGTGAGACTTTCTGTTAAACATTTCTTTTTTTTTTTTTTTTTTTTTTGGATGGAGTCTTGCTCTGTTGCCCAGGCTGGAGTGCAGTGGTGCGATCTTGGCTCACTGAAACCTCTGCCTCCTGGGTTCAAGTGATGCTCTTGCCTAAGCCTCCCGAGTAGCTGGGACTACTGGTGCCCACCACCACACCTGGCTAATTTTTGTATTTTTAGTAGAGACGGGGTTTCATCATGTTGGCCAGGCTGGTCTGGAACTCCCGACCTCAGGTGATCTGCCCTCCTCGACCTCCCAAAGTGCTGGGATTACAGGCATGAGCCACCGTGCCTG
>NW_026652285.1:54671789-54898885 GCF_009828535.3 Hylobates moloch | reverse complement strand
GCTGCGGTGGCTCACGCCTGTAATCCCAATGCTTTGGGAGGCTAAGGCCGGTGGATGACCTGAGGTCAGGAGTTCAAGACCAGCCTGGACAACATGGTGAAACCTTGTTTCTACTAAAAATACAAAAATTAGCCAGGCATGGTGGTGGGCACCTGTAATTCCAGCTACTTGGGAGGCTGAGGCAGGAGAATTGCTTGAACCCGGGAGGCAGAGGTTGCAGTGAGCCAAGATCGTGCCACTGCACTCCAGCCTGGGTGATAGGAGGGAGACTCTGTCTCAAAAAATAAATAAATAAGCTGGGCATGGTGGCTCACGCCTGTAATCCCAGCACTTTGGGAGGCCGAGGCGGGTGGATCACAATGTCAGGAGTTCGAGACTAGCCTGACCAACATGGTGAAACCCCGTTTCTACTAAAAATACAAAAATTAGCCAGGCGTGGTGGCGTGCACCTGTAATCACAGCTACTCAGGAGGCTGAGGCAGGAGAATCGCTTGAACCCAGAAAGCGGAACTTGCAGTGAGCCAAGATGGTGTCATTGCATTCCAACCTGGGCTATGCAGGGAGACTCCATCTCAAAAAAAAAAAAAAAAAATTAAATTAAATAAGTAAATAGATAAAAATAAAAAGTTGTTTTTTAAAAGCTGCACAATTTCAAAACTAAGAGGCAGTAAGAATGGCAACTGTCTTAATCTTTGTGGCTATGTGGCATGCCACTTTAGCTGGTAATCAGAAGTACAATGGAACTTGTAATTATGTGCTCTTTGATAACATGAATTTGGATATGACGAGTTTGGTGATTGGCTCCTGTCCTTTTGCAGCAGGATCATCTTGGTCATTTCATTAACTTTGTACTAAATTGGCGTCACATGTTATGGAATTGAATATTGTAGACCCTACTTACTGAGTTACAATGAGATTTTACTTGCACCCGCCATCATTTAACAGTGGGTTGTAGATCATGCTGTTATTTAAAAGTTATGTAAATTTAAATCTAGAAGTAGTTCAGTGGATTTTTATGTTGTTAGCTTATTATTATTATTATTATTATTTGAGATGGAGTCTCACTCACTCTGTCACCCAGGCAGGAGTGCAATGGCACGATCTTGGCTCACTGCAACCACCTCCCGGGTTCAAGTGATTCTCATGCCTCAGCCTCCTGAGTAGCAAGGATTACAGATGCCCACCATCACGCTCGGCTAATTTTTGTATTTTTAGTAGAGATGGGGTTTCACCATGTTGGTCAGGCTGGTCTTGAACTCCTGGCCATAAGTAATCCACCTGCCCTGGCCTCTCAAAGTGCTGGGATTACAGGCATGAGCCACTGCACCTGGATGATGTTGTTATTTTAATTTCAATTGTAATTTTAAATTATAATTAATTTTTTAAGACAGTGTCTCACCCCGCATGATCATAGCTCGTCTCAATTATTTAAAAATGTATTTAAGGGGCCAGGCGCAGTGGTTCACGCCTGTAATCCCAGCACTTTCGGAGGCTGAGGTGGGTGGATCACCTGAGGTCAGAAGTTCAAGACCAGGCTGGTCAACATGGTGAAACCCCGTCTCTACTAAATATACAAAAATTAGCCAGGCTTGGTAGCAGATGCCTGTAATCCCAGCTACTTGGGAGGCTGAGGCAGGAGAATCACTTGAACCCAGGAGACGGAGGTTGCAGTGAGCCGAGATGGCGCCATTGTACTCCAGCCTGGGCAACAAGAGCAAAACTTTGTCTCAAAAAAAAAAAAAGTTCTTTAAATAAAAAAATATGTAATAATATTTTGTAGAGATGAGGTCTTACTTTGTTGCCCAGGCTGGTCTCAAGCTCCTGGGCTCTAGTGATCTTCCCACCTCAACTTCTCAAAGTAGTGGGATTACAGGTGTGAGCCACCACCTCTGACCTATTATTTTAATTTTTAGAGTTATAATTTTTAAATAGTTTTTATTCTATAACAAGGTCATCTAAGGAGTAAGTTCCAGTGAGCATTTAATTCAGTGAGAACAAAAACCCAATCTTGAAAATATATTCTTTTGGAACAGAAGTCAGAGACAATAAAACACTAGATAAAGGCCACATGGCCACGTACCAAGCTATTAAATTTTGGAGACAGTACTCTGTGAAATATCAAAGATAATTCCGGGAAAATTTAAGAGAGTATTAAAGCAAATACAACTTTAAGTTTGCGAATACAATCTTATAACTGGGCATGGATAATGAAATGGAAAAAATGCTATGGCTGCAAGATCATTCGTAACACAATGTGTCCTTATGCTACAGAGATTGTCTGCACCTGTGCTCTGAGATTATACCCCCATGACCATACAGATCTGCCTATAAAAAAACTACTCATGAATTATGCATGCTTTGAATATATGAAGAGTTTGGAAAAATCACTCTTCTTTCCAATTTCTTGGTTATCTAATGGCCTCCAGGTATAAAACATAAGAATTTAGCTCATTTATGTTTTCTTCTTCCTCCCAATTCCTTCAGTGTTAGGTAGTTATGTCATTATTTTTAAGTTTTATTGTGGTTACCCTTTAACTTTAAATACTACGTTACACATCAATTTTTCATTCCAAAAACTTGAGTCAGTATCCTGACTTCAGATTACAGAAGTTGCAGGTATCTATGATACTATCCTTCTCTTCATATTTCCTTAACTTTCCATTTCCCACCTTTTGTCAGCTATACTTTTATATTATGAAGAATAATGCTTGCCTTTCTTTGCAAAATAAACAAGATCTTCCTTTCTTTGTCCTTAGGTTGACTGTAAAGGATGAACTTTAACTTAGAAGATGAATACATTCTAGAGATCTAATATACAGGATGGTGACTGTAGTTAACAACAACAACAAAAAGTAATTACATTAGTAAGACTACATCAATATTGTGCACTGCTGAACTAGGTAGCATATTAGGAATGCAATTTTCCTTTCTATGAGGGCAGTGTCATATCCTTCATATGTTTAGCATACCCTTCATATATTCAATGAAAAATATCTTAGCACCATGTATTAGTCTTTTTCTTACACTCCCTAAATTACTGAAAATTATATTCTTCTAAATTGGGCCATAACATACTCAATTGGCTTTTTGTTTTTCTGGAATTATTAATTGCCTATCTTTTTATTGACTAAATATATAGTTTATCTTATACTAAAACTTTTGTTGTTGTTGTTCTCCTAGTAACACTATGGACGGCATACAATTATTTTGCCCCAGAGTCCTTCTCTTTGGCACTCTTTGTCCTCCTACTTCAAAATGGATGATTTTTTTTTTTTTTTAATCACACACTACTTTCCTTTCTTGTGTTAGAAAGATCCCTTGCCTTAATCTTTCTTAGATAACTTCTTCATCCTGATGGAATACATGCTCAAATAACTTAAAAAAGGAGTCCTTCCAAGTAAATTTTACAAGTCCTGGTTTGTATGAAACACCAACATTCTACCCTCACAGTTGATTGATAGGTAGGCTGGATATGTAAATTAGTTTCAAATTTAATTTCCCCCAGAACTGAAAGGACTACTCTATTATTTTCCAGCAGCCAGAGATGTTAATGAGAATTGAGCTGTTCAATTTACATTCCTCTATAGGTGGCCTAATTTTTCCTTCTGAAAGCTTTCAAAAACTTTTGTTTATTCTTAGAGTTCTAAAATTTTACAAAATTATGTCCAAGTGGGTTATCTTCCCCATTTATCACAGTTGGCACTTAGAGGGTTATTTTAATGTAAAAATGTGTCCTTTTCTGGGAAATTTTCTTATATAATTTCTCGAGTAATGTCTCTTATACCGTTTTGTCTGTTCTCCACTTCTGGATCTCATATTACTTAGCTGTTGGACGTCTTAAATGGGTTTTTACATCTCCTATTTTCTGTCATATTTCTCATCAGTGATGGAGAATGCCATCTTCACCTCACTACTGTCATCTTTGTCTACATCAATTGATTATAATAATAATAACAATGGCTGGGAGCAGTGGCTCACGCCTGTAATCCCAGCACTTTGGGAGGCCGAGGTGGGTGGATCACGAGGTCAAGAGATCGAGACCATCCTGGCTAACATGGTGAAACCCCGTCTCTACTAAAAATACAAAAAATTAGCTGGGCGTGGTGGCGGGCGCCTGTAGTCCCAGCTACTCAGGAGGCTGAGGCAGGAGAATGGTGTGAATCCAGGAGGCGGAGATGGCAGTGTGCCAAGATCGCACCACTGCACTGCAGCCTGGGAGACAGAGCGAGACTCCGTCTCAAAAATAAAAATAAATAATAATAATAATAATAATAACTATGTCAGCCTGGAGTAGAATCCTTGTTTTTACCGTTTTAAGTGTTTTACCCAGAATCATGCCTGCCCTTCTGCTGTTCAAGTAGCATCCTCTCAGAAGATTGATGCTGAAAATGCCAGGAAGTGGAATATTTTAAATAAAAAAATAAAAATAAAAAACCTTTTTTGAAGTCCAGTTGTAGATATTGCTTTCCCCTCTTCTGCCAGGCTCATCACTCTATCATAGATAAAATTAAATTGGTGTGGCATAATTTGCACTTCACAAAATCATGTTGATTACGACCCAGTACCTTGTACTCTTCTAGGTGGTTGCAAATTGATTGTTTGATGATTTGCTCTTGTATCTTCCCAGGTATCCAAGATAAGTTGAATAGTCTATAATTACTACAGCTGTCCTTTTCCCTGTTTTAAAAAACAGGTACTCCATCTGCTGATTCTACTTGTCAGGACCTTCTTCTGTCCAACCTTCATTTTCTAAAATAAAGGCTGGTGGTCTTGCAATTATATTTGCCAATTCCTTAAGTGTCCTGGGATGCGAGTAATCAAGCCCTGCTGATTTGAATGTACCAAGCTTTCTGAAGTGCTCTTCAATCACTTCTTTCTCCTTGTTTGCCTTTGCACCTCCAAGATGATAGCACTTAATCCAGTTTAGTTTCCTTATCATTGCTGATTAAAAAGAAAAATGAAACAGGTTAAAAACACAGTGAAAGCCTCTGCTATTACAGTTCTTTGTTAATAGTTTTTATTTAGCAGTATCTGTTGATAGTATTGTTTTGTTAGTAGTTTTAGTGGTTGCATTTTACATCCTATAGAGCAAATTCCTTTTGGTATTCTTCCTTCCATTTTTTCTCCCTTCCTGCCTCATTCATTCCTTCTTTTCTTCCTCCCGCCCTCCTATTTTCCCTCCTTCCTTCTGTTTCTCTCTTTCTTTCTTTTAAATTTCTTACAGAGGATGAGATAAGGGGAAGGGAGGAAAAAAAGAGGCCAAGAATCCCACATAACATTATGACCAAGACATTTACTAAACACCAAATGCCCACATGCTCCCCGCAATTTCTCAGGCTGTTTGTAGCTGGAGTGAGGGGGCACATGACTAGTTCTGGTCAATACGTACTGAAGACCTATGAGTCCCCCAGGATCTCCTTCCTCTGCACCAGTTAGCTAGAAGTCACATGTTCTGGATGGTGAACCAACAAAAGGCAAGAAGCGTGGACCCCAGTCACCATTAGAAGGCCGCAGTCCTGGAGAATCATCAGATCCCCAGAGGACTATGTGTTAAGCCACAGATATTTGGGGGTTTGTTTTTTCTAGCTTATCATCACTAATACAGTATTAATTTCTGGATTAATCAGATTAGGCTAGGTTTTTGCCAAGGGAACAAATTAACACTGAAATCTAAGTGGCTTAACATGACAAAGGTTTGTTTCTTACTCATGGTATGTGGTAGCTAGTCTCCAAAAAGGGTTCCCAATGACTCTTCCCTCCTGGTAATCACACCCTTGGAAAGTTACCTCCCACTCTGACTCTGCACGATCCCATGACTCACTTTAAACAAGGAAGTGTGCAGAAATAAGTGTGGCAGAAGTGACACTGTGGCTCTCCCCAGTGCCTTAGATATCCGGGCACTTCCTGATACTGCATTTGGAGCCATTCACAATATAAAATATCTGGAGAATGAACCTCTATTCAGAGGAGCACCAAAGTGCCAGACATAAGCAAAGAAGCATCTTTAGTTCAATCCCAGTCAAGCTTCCTAAGCACCCCAGACCCAGGCACTATCTGACCACAACCACAGGACAGACTCTAAGTGAGGCTGTAAGAACTCCCCAGCTGAGCCCAGCCAACTCACAAAATTGAAGAAGTAACAACAAATTGTTGTTTTAAACCATTTTGTATGGGACAGCTTGTTAGGCAGTGGTAGCAAACTGAAGCATCGTACATACCCAATGTGGGTGAATGGGCATTGGGCTCCACACAGACATTCATGGAACCAGGTTGATATGGGTTCCACCATCTTGTATCTGCACCATTGGGAATGCGACCTCTCTGATGGCAGCAGTAAGGGAAGAGAGGGCTGAGGGGTTGCAACACAACTTTTAAATGTTTTCATCTCTGCTCCCAGTCCACTGGCCAATGAGAATTGTCAGGGAGTAAATGGAGATTCAATGCACATTACATGACTCTGCCACAGACCTTGCCAATAAGATTTGCCCTTGTTTCCTATAGTATTATAAGAAGGCTTATCCAAGTACCTACCACCCAACTGGCTTTCCAAGAATTATAAACAATGATGTAGGACTCACTCATACATCTCACAGAACCAACTGGGTGTATCTCCTCCCAACTTTGCATTCTGTGATGCCATGTGGTAGCCAGAAGTCAAACATGGTAGAAATATTTGGACCATATAGCTTGGCAAATGCTACAAATTAGGGCTTTCTTCCCATGTATCTAGTTACACCAGCTCCAAAATATACCTACTATTCAGGCTGCCTCTATATTCATGCATATTTGTTAAACTAGCCATTGATGGTCTCATTTCTTTCCCTATTGCAAACAGACCAATCTATGAATTGAAGACGTTAACATAAACCTGATTAACCTTTTATTAATAATAAAAAGATGGCAGTTTGAAGTTTCTTCTATATAACCAGAATGTGCATATTTTAATACACAGACACTAGGTTAATATTCACATTAGTACAGTATTGGAAATGTTGCTATAAAAGAAGTATTAAATGTACCTATTTTCAGTCAGCATCAACAAGGTTTTCACCCCTCCAGTAATTATTGCATCTAATAACACTGTCTTAGCTACTGATTCATTCTGGAAGCTTCAGTATCTTTTAGGCTTTAGAGTTTGTAAGACTAAAAACTCCTTTATTTTAAGTCTTGCTGAAAGAGTTAATTCAGTGTCCTGTTCTAGTTCACCAACTCTTTATTTCCAAACCTTCACCCTCCACATACAAACAATCAGGAGAAAGGCCATCAATAAGGTTTCAGCTTCTATTACGGGATATGAAGCAATAACATTTTAAATAGCACCTTGGAGGCCTGGAGGAGTTAATACATCTTTCAGCAGTCCCTACTTTATAGCTCTGAAGTATTTTGAACCCTGAAAATCTGGATTATTTATGAGGAGATTGAGAAGGGTCCAGCTGGAGGGAAACCTCATTTCTTGTTTCTCATACAAACAAGAAAGGGTATACTTTGATAAGGTTTGAATCCGTGTCCCTGCCCAAATTTCATGTCAAACTGTAACCCCCAATGTTGGAGGTGGGACCTGGTAGGAGGTGATTGGATTATGGGAGCAGTTTCTCATGAAGGCTTTAGCACCAACCCCTCGGGGCTGTTCTTGTGATAGTGAGTTATCATGATATCTAGTTATTTAAAAGTGTGTAGCACCTGGCCAGGCGCGGTGGCTCACGCCTGTAATCCCAGCACTTTAGGAGGCCGAGGTAGGCGTATCACAAGGTCAGGAGATCGAGACCATCTGGCTAACGTGGTGAAACCCAGTCTCTACTAAAAATACAAAAAATTAGCCAGGCGAGGTGGCGGGCGCCTGTAGTCCCAGCTACTCGGGAGGCTGAGGCAGGAGAAAGGCGAGAACCGGGGAGGCAGAGTTTGCAGCGAGCTGAGATCACGCCACTGCACTGCAGCCTGGGCGACAGAGCGAGACTCTGTCTTAAAAAAAAAAAAAAAAAAGGTGTGTAATGCCTCCCCCACCCCCAGCTCTTGCGTCTGCTCCAGCCATGTAAGGTGTGTCTGCTTTCCCTCCACACCTTCTGCCGTGATTGTAAGTTTTCTGAGGGCTCCCCAGAAGCAGAAACCACCTTGCCTCCTATACAGCCTGTGAAATCATGAGCCAATGAAACCTCTTTTCTTTATAAATTACCCACTCTCCAGTCTTTTTCTTTCCTTCCTTCCTTCTTTCTTTCTTTCCTTCCTTCCTTCCTTCCTTCCTTCCTTCCTTCCTCTCTCTTTCTCTCTCTCTTTCTCTCTTTCTTTCTTATTTGAGACAGAGTCTCGCTCTGTTGCCCAGGCTGGAGTGCAGTGGCGCAATCTGGGCTCACTGCAACCTCCTCCTCCCAAGTTCAAACGATTCTCCTGCCTCAGCCACCCGAGTAGCTGGGACTACAGGTGCCTGCCACCATGTTTGGCTAATTTTTTGTATTTTTTAGCAGAGACGGGGTTTCACCGTGTTAGCCAGGAGGGTCTCGATCTCCTGACCTCGTGATCCACCCACCTCGGCCTCCCAAAGTGCTGGGATTACAGGCGTGAGCCACCGTGCCCAGCCTCCAGTATTTCATTATAGCAATTCAAGAAAGAACTAATACATGCTTACAAGTAACATTTGAAAACAAGATGACTAGAAACCTTTCATTACAAATAACAAGGGATTTGAACTTAATTCATGCCAAATTATGTAGTAAAATAAAACATAGGACAATTACAGAATGAAAGACCAGTCATCTTTAAAATGCTGCTTCTTGGGTAGAACTCAGTGAGACTACCTACAGATGAGTTTGATGTTCATCAGTTCAGAGCAGGAGGATAAAGAAAGAATTCTCATTATACCCACCAACCCATTTCCCATCACAATACTGATAATTTTCTAGGAATTCTAATGCCTTTTTTATTTTT
Organism: Hylobates moloch; assembly: GCF_009828535.3. Lineage (NCBI taxonomy): Eukaryota > Metazoa > Chordata > Mammalia > Primates > Hylobatidae > Hylobates > Hylobates moloch. The sequence goes on along the minus strand of NW_026652285.1, from coordinate 54,889,966 downwards.
GGGGATTAATCTACTTTTTTTTTCTTTTTCCTTTTTCTTTTTTGAGACAGGGTCTCACTCTGTCACCCAGGCGGGAGTGCAGTGGTGCGATCATAGCTCACCGCAGCCTCGATCTCCTGGGCTCAAGTGATCCTTTCACCTTAGCCTGGAACTTCAGGCATGTCCCACCATACTCAGCTAATTAATCCACGTGTGAATCAACATTCATTTGTTTACAAGTATCACTGATTGTATTTTCCAAAGATGGACACCTAATATACATTCTGGCCACATGCTCATTTTAAAATGTAATGCTGGCCGGGTGCAATGGCTCACACGTGTAATCCCTGCACTTTGGGAGGCCGAGGCGGGCAGATCATAAGGTCAGGAGATCGAAACCATCCTGGCTAACATGGTGAAACCCCATCTCTATTAAAAATAGAAAAAATTAGCAGGGCACAGTGGCAGGAACCTGTAATCCCAGCTGCTTGGGAGGCCTGAGGCAGGAGAATCACTTGAATCCGGGGGGCAGAGGTTGCAGTGAACTGAGATCGCACCACTGTACTCCAGCCTGGGCAACAAGAGCAAAACTCCGTCTCAAAAAAAAAAAAAAAATGTGATGCTGACATTCCTTCACTGAGAGATGGGGTCCCCCAACCAAGGTGGATCTTTGTAACTGCTTCCACAAATAGAATGAGCTCAAATGACATTGCATGGCTTCAGAGGCTGGTACTAAAAGGTGATGTGGCTTCCACCTGTCCCTCTCTCCTTGGGACCTGTGCATTTGGAGCTCTTAGCCTCCATGGGAAAGTTCATCTATCCTGAAGCTACCATGATAAAGAGACCACAGAGAAACAGAGAGGTTCCTATGCAGCCCCAACTCTTCCAGCCCCAACTGCTTGAGTCTTTGCAAGCCAGGAATCAGGCATGTGTGAGTGTCATACAGTGTCAGCCCCCAGCCTTCAAGCTGTCAGCTGAAACCAAGTTGGAGTGGAAACGAGCTGTTCATGCTAAGCCTTGCTCAAATTACAGATCTGTAAGAAAAGTAAGTGTTGCTCTTGTTTTAAGCCACTGAATTTTGCAGCCATTGTTTCTGAAACAGCAAGTAACAGATGCCCTTCAAGCTAGCATCAGCAAAATGTTGAAGAAAGTTACAGTATTAAGGTCTACAATCATCTGAGGAGCCCAAAAATAAGAGGCACAGCTGGGTCTCATGATGGGTTGACCAGAACCTAAACCAGAAGACCAGCAGAAGTCAAGTCAGCTACTTTGCTCCAGTGTCCTCTCTGTGCCTCCATGGTCTTCTCTGGTCTCTTACTTTATGGCCCACCTCTCTGCCTCTCAGCACGTCTACTTCCTTCCTTCTCTCTGCAGTCTGGTGTTGTGTGTTTCTTCTTGACTGTGATGCAAAGCCAAATCTCTTCAGTTGAGATGCCCTTAGTTTAAGAGACCAGCCTATACTAACTTGCATCCTTTCTCTCCAGTGAAAAATTCTTGGGAGAGATGATCTAATTGACCAGCCTGAGTCAGATGTCTCTTTCTGGTCCAATCAGATGACTCTGGGGGTAAGGCCACATGGTACCAACATGGCTGCCACTCCCGCTGCCCAGCTCCCTGTGAAAATTCTTATAAGGGGGCTCAGAGGCTCGCAAACATAGCAATACATCCAATGCTTGAATATTAGAAGGCATTTTGGATAGTCTTATCCATGTGTAAAAACCTACCACAGCCAGGCACAGTGGCTCACACCTGTAACCCCAGCACTTTGGGAGGCCGAGGCGGGCGGATCACCTGAGGTCTGGAGTTTGAGACCAGCCTGACCAAAATGGAGAAACTCCATCTCTACTAAAAATTCAAAATTTGCTGGGCATGGTGGCGCATGCCTGTAATCCCATCTACTTGGGAGACTGAGACAGAAGAATCGCTTGAACCCAGGAGGCAGAGATTGTGAGCTGAGATTGCGTCATTGCACTCCAGCCTGGGCAACAAGAGTGAAACTCCGTCTCAAAAACAACAACAACAACAACAACAACAAAACCCTACCACAGACTCCCCTTTAAATTGCTTTTTGCTTTATTTACAAATATACTTAGATCTAAGTGTATGCCAACCCCTTCCTCATTCCCAGCCCATTCTCACAGGTATTTGAAAGGGCACTTCTGGATCTCCACAAGAAGGCGGTGGATCTGAATGATGTAACCTCAAGAAATGGAACTCAATGATTGATTTCTCTTACATTTATTGTTTTAGGTTTATCTTATAATGTGAAGTTGGCATCTTACCTTCTTTTTGTGGGGACAGAGTCTTACTCTGTCGCCCAGGCTGGAGTGCAGTGGCACAGTCTCTGCTCACTGCAACCTCCGCCTCCCGGGTTCAAGCAATTCTCCTGCCTCAGCCTCCTGAGTAGCTGGGATTACAGACGCGCGCCACCATGCCCAGCTAATTTTTGTTTTTTTAGTAGAGTTGGTGTTTCACCATGTTGGCCAGGCTGGTCTCAAACTCCTGATATCAGGTGATCTGCCCCCCTCAGCCTCCCAAAGTGCTGGGATTACAGGCGTGAGCGACCACACCCGGCCGAAACTGGGGCTTCTTTATGATCTTCGACAATTTTCCCACATTAAAAATTTTCTGGCCAGGCACAGTGGCTCATGCCTGTAATCTGAGCATTTTGGGAGGCCAAGGCAGGAGGCTGGCTCAAGGCCAAGAGTTCAAGATCAGCCTGGGAAACATAGCAAGTCTCTGAAAATAAGAAAAAGATTTTAAAATTTCCCATTGCTAAGTAATCTATGGTGTCAGAAGTCAGGATAGAGGTTGCACCTAGGGGAGGGAGAGACTGGACCGGGTCTCTGGAGTACTGGGAATGTTTTGTTTCTTGTTCTGGGAGGTGGATGCATGAGTGTATTCCAGTTTGTGAAAACTCATGAAGCTATACACATATGATATGCACATTTTTCTGTAGGTATATTATCCTTCAATAAATGTTTAAATATACTTCACTAATTATAAAAGATTGCTCAAACTAGCGTCACTATCACATGTTGCTGATTAGTTTGTAGAAATATAGATAAAAATATATGGTGTATATATATACATATGATTTAACAGTACAAATAACATCTTCTATAAATACATACATGTTTGTTAGGGTGCAAATTCCATAATTTCTTCAGGATGCTGTATAGATATACCACCTCTCACAGAAAACTCAGGCCCCTAAAATGCTCCATTTGAGAGACAGTGGAATAGTGAATGGCTCCAGAGTCAGACTGTTGGGGCTCCAATTCTACCGCATGCTAGGTTTTTGTTGTTGTTGGTGGTTTTTTTTTTTTTTTTTTTTTGAGACGGAGTTTTGCTCTTGTTGAGGCTGGAGTGCAATAGCACAATCTCCGCTCACTGCAACCTCTGCCTCCTGGGTTCAAATGATTCTCCTGCCTCAGCCTCCCAAGTACCTGGGATCACAGGCACGTGCGACCACACCTAGCTAATTTTGTATTTTTAGGAGAGATAGGGTTTCTCCATGTTGGTCAGGCTGGTATTGAACTCCCGACCTCAGGTCATCTGCCCACCTTGGCCTCCCAAAGTGCTGGGATTACAGGAGTGAGCCACCACGCCCACCCTTTGTTTTGTTTTTGAGATAGGTTATCAAACTTTTTTTTTTTTTTTGAGACAGAGTCTCGCTGTGTAGCCCAGGCTGGAATGCAATGGCGCGATTTCAGCTCACTGCAACCTCTGCCTCCTGGTGTGTCTGGAGTTGGTTCTTGCTGGTGGGTTCCTGGTCTCAGTGAATTCAAGAATGGAGCCACGGACCTTCACGGTGAGTGCTACAGCTCTTAAAGGTGAATGTTACAGTTCTTAAAGATGGCATGGACCCAAAGAGTGAGCGGTAGCAAGGTTTATTGTGAAGAGCAAAAGGACAAAGCTTCCACAGCGTGGAGGGGAACCCTAGTGGGTTGCTGCTGCTGGCTGGGGTGGCCAGCTTTTATTCCCTTATTTGTCCCCTTCCATGTTCAGTTTCTGTCCTATCAAAATGCCCTTTTTTCAACCCTGTGATTGGCTACTTTTAGGATCCTGCTGATTGGTGTGTTTTACAGAGCAGTGATTGGTGCATTTTACAATCCTCTTGCTAGCTACAGAGCACTGATTGGTGCATTTTTACAGAGTGCTGATTGGTGCATTTTACAATCCTCTTGCTAGACAGAAAAGTTCTCCAAGTCTCCACTTGACCCAGGAAGTCCAGCTGGCTTCACCTCTCACTGGGTTCAGCAATTCTCCTGCCTCAGCCTCCCGAGTAGCTGGGATTACAGGTGCCTGCCACTATGCCCAGCTAATTTTTGTATTTTTAGTAGAGATGGGGTTTCACCATGTTGGTCAGGCTGGTCTTGAACCCCTGACCTCAAGCAATCCACCCGCCTCAGCCTCCCAAAGTGTTGGGATTACAGGCGTGAGCCACTGTGCCAGGGGAGCAGGGTCTCGTTCTGTTGCTCAGGCTAGAGTCCAGTGGCGTGATCACTGCAGCCTTGACCTCCCAGGCTCAGGTGATTCTCCCACCTTCTCCCAACTTAGCCTCCCTAGTAGCTAGAACTACAGGTATGCACCACTACACCTGGCTAATTTTTTAATTTTTATTTTATTTATTTATTTATTTATTTATGTATTTTTTTTTTTTGAGACGGAGTCTCGCTCTTTCACCCAGGCTGGAGTGCAGTGGCGCGATCTCGGCTCACTGCAGGCTCCGCCCCCCGGGGCTCACGCCATTCTCCTGCCTCAGCCTCCCTTGTAGCTGGGACTACAGGCGCCTGCCACCTCGCCCGGCTAATTTTTTGTATTTTTAGTAGAGACAGGGTTTCACCGTGTTAGCCAGGATAGTCTCGATCTCCTGACCTCGTGATCCGCCCGCCTCGGCCTCCCAAAGTGCTGGGATTACAGGCGTGAGCCACCGCGCCCGGCTTAATTTTTATTTTTGTAGAGACAAGATTTCACTATATTGCCCAAGCTGGTCTTGAACCCCTAGGTTCAAGCAATCCTCCTGCCTTGGCCTCCCAAAGTGCTGGAATTACAGATATGAGCCACCAAGCCTAGCCTGCATGCTAGTTTTATGACCTTGGGAAAGTGATTTAACTTCAGCTTTCTTATCTAAAATGGAAACATTAAAAATACCTACTTCATGGGAATGTTGTATGAATTTTTAAAAAATGCAAGTAAAGTGCTTGAAAACAGGCCTGTCCCATAGTAAACACTTCATAGGTATTAATTATTATTGTTGTTGTTATTAGACTACCTGAAAATCAAAGAAGACAGCATCACACCTTTTTCTACCTTTTACTATCCCATCCACTCTAACTCAATAGAACTCACTTCAATTCAGTTTATATTGATTGGGCCAAGCACCATGCTCAAATCTGGGCAGAGTGGATGCTTAAAGCATATTTCTGGCTGTACAGAGTCCCCTACTGCAGAGACCTAAACTCCTGGGAAGATTCTATGCTGGTAGCATTTCCCAAAGGTTCTGTGGCTCATTTCTCCCCAAGTTCACTTCTGGTGCTATTAGAAATTCTACAGATTTCAGGCCGGGCGCGGTGGTTCACGCTTGTAATCCCAGCATTTTGGGAGGCCGAGGCAGGCAGATCACGAAGTCAGGAGATCGAGACCACGGTGAAACCCCGTCTCTACTAAAAATACAAAAAATTAGACGGGCGTGGTGGCGGGCGCCTGTAGTCCCAGCTACTTGGAGAGGCTGAGGCAGGAGAATGGCGTGAACCCGGGAGGCGGAGCTTGCAGTGAGCCGAGATTGCGCCACTGCACTCCAGTCTGGGCGACAGAGCAAGACTCTGTCTCAAAAAAAAAAAAAAAGAAATTCTACAGATTTCAGTCTTGAGCCAGTGCGTGAACACAGGCAAATTCTCTCTGGTGGGGTTCTCATCAGAGGAGCCTGGCAAGGTGAAAAAGAGGAAGCAGGATGAAGGCTGTGTTTACTTTTTGTTGTGGATATTGTGTTGTGTTTCACTGGGGTGCCAGTCTACTTGACGTAAACAGAAACAACCTGTGTAGTCTTGTGTGACACTGGTATTGTTTTAAGTCAACATTAGCAGGTGGGACAAGAGAAAATGGCTATTAATTAGAACTTAAGCCCCAAGCTCTCTCTATATACAATGGGGCACCTATGGAGCTGTCCAAGCTGAACAGCTGTTTGGAGGTCACTTGTAACCAAGGTAATCTGCTTCGGACAGTATCGAAAACGATAGTCACCTCCTTCAGAATTCACTGTCACCGTTGTCTTTAATAACTCCTTTTTTTTTTTTTTTTTTTTGAGACGGAGTCTCGCTCTGTTGCCCAGGCTGGAGTGCAGTGGCGCAATCTCGGCTCACTGCAAGCTCCGTCTCCCGGGTTCACGCCATTCTCCTGCCTCAGCCTCTCCGAGTAGCTGGGACTACAGGCGCCCGCCACCACGCCCGGCTAATTTTTTGTATTTTTAGTAGAGACGGGGTTTCACCGTGGTCTCCATCTCCTGACCTCGTGATCCGCCCGCCTCGGCCTCCCAAAGTGCTGGGATTACAAGCGTGAGCCACCGCGCCCGGCTAATAACTCCTATTTTTACTGTTCACATCTAGCACTGCACCAATGGATGAGCTGAGAACCTCTTGAAAAGGAACTTGTGAAAAATGTAAAGGAAAGATTACTGCTAAATAGGCAAGGCTAATGTTCTCGCAATTGTGGAAAACAAAACTGAAAACAAAACACAACACCGAAGTCCTAAAGCAGTGTTTTTGTATTCATTTTCTCCCTCCATCCTTCCTTCCTGAATAAGTAGCTAACGGAGAACAGCTTGATAGGCATTCCTCTTCCCTTCCAGATAGAGAATTGGGTGCTCTGCAGCTGGGCTTCTGTCCTGTCCATACCCGGCAGGACACAGCTGGTAAAAGAGGAAGAAGAGACTAGGTGTAGTGGCTCACACCTGTAATCCCAGCACTTTGGGAGGCTGAGACGGGCGGATCGTCTGAGGTCGGGAGTTCCAAGACCAGCCTGACCAAGATGGAGAAATCCTGTCTCTACTAAAAAAAAAAAAAAAAAAAAAAAAGGCCGGGCGCAGCGGCTCACGCCTGTAATCCCAGCACTTTGGGAGGCCGAGACGGGTGGATCATGAGGTCAGGAGATCGAGACCATCCTGGCTAACACAGTGAAACCCCGTCTCTACTAAAAATACAAAAAATTAGCTGGGCGTGGTGGTGGGTGCCTGTAGTCCCAGCTACTCGGGAGGCTGAGGCAGGAGAATGGCGTGAACCCGGGAGGCGGAGCTTGTAGTGAGCCGAGATTGCGCCACGGCACTCCAGCCTGGACGAGGGAGTGAGACTCCATCTCAAAAAAAAAAAAAAAAAAAAAGGAAGAAAGAAGAGCAAGGGTAGAGGAGGCAGGAACAGGAACTCCGCAGTGAGCAGGGAGGGGCCGTCTCTCCCTAGGTTAGGCAGCCCTGTGCCATGTACCCTGGCATGTGGGAGGTAAGGACCCTTCCCCACTTGATTGTTGCTAGGCAGAATCCAGCATGGTTAATAACATGGGCTGGCACCCAAAGTGCTTGGCTTTGAGTCCTGGCTCAGCCATTTACCTTGCATAAGTAATTTAGCCTCTCTGTGCCTCAGCCTTCCCATCTGTAAAATGGGGATAACAGTAGTACCTGCCTTCTAGAGTTGTGATGAAATTAAAGTAGTATGTGAAAAACAGTTAAAATAGAGCTTAGCACATATAAACCACCCAATAAATGTTAGCTGCTATTATTATCTCCTTTAATTAGCTCCAAATCATAATTACAGTGAACATCATTGTATTATTTTGTTCTCCAGTTGCATCCCATGAACCCACAATATAGGCAAAAATTACCAAGTCCTTTTCCTGTTTTAGTGACTAAATACTTTATCAGACTCAAGATGAAACACTTTGGGCTGACTTAACAGTGATGACTAAAGTGAGGTCCAGGATGCTATTTTACTAGAAATCTTACCTCTAGGAGTATCTTCTAAGGGAATTTTCAGATATGCAAATCCAAGGTACAAAGTGGATCACTGCAGTATTATTTATGGAGTGAAAAACTGGACCCGACCTAAGTGTGGAACAATCTGAGAATGATTAAATATGTTATGGTGCAGAAATAGGCTTTTGAAGAATTTTTAATGACTAGGAAATGCTCATGATATAAACCTAAGTAGAAAAGCAGGCTTCAAAACTGTTTACCATTGGATCACATTTGGTAACTATGTAAGCACATTTGCAGAGAAAACAAAACCCTAGCGAAATCTATCAAGATGTTCACAGTGGAGTTTCTGAGGGTGAACTTAAGCATGGTTTTTGTTTACATTTTCTTTATATTTTTTGGTGCCTTCCATGTTTTACACAGGAACACACACAATTTTTATATTTGGGAAAAACATTAAGTCATGAAACCAAAACTTTTAAAGAAAGGAAGAATCCTTCAGAAGACATACAGTGGACTGAGAGGAACTAGGAATTGAACCCATGTTTCCTAAACTCTAGTTTTTTGGGTTTTTTTTAAAGCCCAGAATGCCACATAATAGAGACAGGTGTTGCTACTTTTTTTTAATTAATTAATTTTTAAAAAAAAAATTTTTGAGACAGAGTCTCGCTCTGTCACACAGGCTGGAGTGCAATGGCACGATCTCGGCTCACTGCAACCTCCACCTCCTGGGTTCAAGCGATTCTCCTGCCTCGGACTCCTGAGTAGCTGGGATTACAGGTGCGCAGCACCACGCCCGGCTAATTTTTTGTATCTTTAGTAGAGACAGGGTTTCTCCATGTTGGCCAGGCTGGTCTCAAACTCCTGACCTCGTGATCCGCCCCCCTCAGCCTCCCAAAATGCTGGGATTACAGGCGTGAGCCACTATGCCCAGCTGGTGTTGCTACTTTTCAACTTACTTTGCTCTGGGAAGAAAAGCTACGTGAAATCTGTGGGTTAAAAAATTATAGACACAGCCCAGCGCAGTGGCATGTAACTGCAGTCCTCAAGAGGCTAAGGCAGGAGTACTGCTTGAGCCCAGGAGTTTGAGGCTGTAGAGTGATATGATTGAGTCTGTGTACAGCCACTGCACTCCAGCCTGGGCAATACAGCCAAGACCCCGTCTCTAAAATTAAAAAAAAAAAAAAGATAAACGAAAAGATACAGGGCTGGGTGTGGGTACAGTGGCTCACCCCTGTAATCCCAGCACTTTGGGAGGCTGAGGCAGGCGGATCACCAGAGGTCGGAGTTCAAGACCAGACTGATCAACATGGAGAAACCCTATCTCTACCAAAAATACAAAATTAGCTGGGTGTGGTGGCATGAGCCTGTAATCCCAGCTACTTGGAAGGCTGAGGCAGGAGAATCACTTGAACCCAGGAGGTGGAGGTTGCGGTGAGCCGAGATTGCACCATTGCACTCCAGCCTGGGTAACAAGAGCGAAACTCCATCTCAAAAAAAGAAAAGAAAAGAAAAGATACATAGATATGGATGACGACAGCTGGGGAAAATAACAGGGACTTCTTAAGGTATAGAATACAATTTGATATTGAATAATCACAACCATTTGTTTTTACATGGGGGAGAAACATCCTTGGCCCACAGCAGAATGGACGAAAGCCATCCATTCACTCCTTTGGAAGAAGTTTTTAAAAAAATTTCATGGTTTAGCCAGGCGTGGTGGCTCACGCCTGTAATCCCAGCACTTTGGGAGGCTAAGGTGGGCGGATCACAAGGTCAGGAGTTGGAGACCAGCCTGGCCAACATGGTGAAACCCCGTCTCTACTAAAAATACAAAAAAACCCACAAAAAACAATTAGCCAGGCATAGTGGCAGGCACCTGTAATCCCAGCTACTCAGGAGGCTGAGGCAGGAGAATCGTTTGAACCCAGGAGGCGGAGGTTGCAGTGAGCCGAGATCACGCCATTGCACTCCAGCTGGGCGACATGGCAAGACTCTGTCTGGAAAAAAAAAAAAAAAATCCGTGGTTTAAAAAAAAAAGAAAAAGAAAAGCTAACTAACACAAACAAACAGGACAAGAGATGTATCTAAATAGACAAGTAACAGAATTCCCAGATTCCCATGCCTCTGCACACAGGACCTTGCTAATAAACCTCCGATTTGGAGTCCTACGCCTCAAGGAAGATTACTAAAAGAATTCAACTTCTCTTTTTTTTTTTTTTTTTTTTTTTGAGACGGAGTCTCGCTCTTTCACCCAGGCTGGAGTGCAGTGGCGCAATCTCGGCTCACTGCAAGCTCCGCCGCCCGGGGTTCACACCATTCTCCTGCCTCAGCCTCCCGCATAGCTGGGACTACAAGCGCCTGCCACCTCGCCCAGCTAGTTTTTTGTATTTTTAGTAGAGATGGGGTTTCACCGTGTTAGCCAGGATGGTCTCGATCTCCTGATCTTGTGATCCGCCCGCCTCGGCCTCCCAAAGTGCTGGGATTACAGGCGTGAGCCACCGCGCCCAGCCTGAAGAACTCAACTTCTAAAGGGCTTGGAGTGCTCACTTTGGCAGCACGTATACTAAAACTGGAACAATACAGAGGAGATTAGCATGCCCCCTGCGTAAGGATGACATGCAAATCTGTGAAGCATTCCTTTTTTTTTTTTTTTTTTGAGACAAAGTCTGGCTCTGTCACCCAGGCTGGAGTGCAGTGGAATGACCTCGGCTCACTGCAAGCTCCGTCTCCCGGGTTCACGCCATTCTCCTGCCTTAGCCTCCCAAGTAGCTGGGACTACAGGTGCCCGCCACCACGCCTGGCTAATTTTTTGTATTTTTAGTAGAGACAGGGTTTCACTGTGTTGGCTAGGATGGTCTCGATCTCCTGACCTCGTGATCCACTCGCCTCGGCCTCCCAAAGTGCTGGGATTACAGGTGTGAGCCACTGCGCCTGGCCCATATTTTTTTAAGAAAGTTTTTTTAAAGAAAAATAAAAGAATGAAACAGCTTGGAAAACAGAGAAAGCCAGCAGACGATACAGGTCACTGGATCCTATTCAGCCAAGCCTGGGATCCTGCCCCTGTGCAGCTGTGTGCCTGGGCCTGCAGCTCAGCAGGAGAGGGAACTTGCAGGACTCATACCTTGGCCTGAGAGGGCAGAGTAATAAAATTAGGATTATTTATGATGCAGAAGTGATTTAATAACATTTTTCAAGAACCTGAAGGATTTATGTAGAGGAACTGCTGTTCTAGTAACTAAACCCTTTTGGGTGGACTCCAATATAAACCAGGCTTGTCTAGCTTCCGCCCTGAGCCCCTCCACCTCTTCCAGTTGCTTTTGGCAAATAATCTCTTCCACTTTACTGGAGGGTGATGGTCAAGGAGATGACCTTCTTGGCTGCTTTATCCACTCTCCTCCCCACCTCAAAATATCTCTCAATATCTCTCTTTGTTCCTTCACTTCACAAAGGAAGAATCAAAGGAGGAGGGAGCTAACATTTATTGACTGCCTGCTATGTGCCAGCAGCTTGCAGAAACATTACCTCATTTAATTCCGACAAACACCCTGTGAGGTAGGCATAATTATCCCTGTTTTGCTTGTTAGGGGATGGAGGAACTCATATTCTTTTAGCAGCTGGTATGAGAATTTCTCTTGGGGGTGAGGCGTGGTGGCTCAGGGCTGTAATCCCAGCACTTTGGGAGGTGGGTGGATGACTTGAGGTCAAGAGTTTGAGGCCAGCCTGGCTAACATGGCAAAACCCGTCTCTACTAAAAATGCAAAAAATTAGCCGGGTGTGGTGGTGCACGCCTGTAATCCCAGCTTCTCAGGAGGCTGAGGCATGAGAATAGCTTGAGACCAGGAGGTGGAAATTGCAGTCTGCACTCCAGCCTGGATGACAGAGCAAGACTGTCTAAAAAAAAAAAAAAAATCATCTTCATGGGAAAATGCCTTGATCAGCCTCTTTGGACAATGTTGGGGGAGAGGAGAGAGATGAGGAAATATGTGTGGAATGGGCAGGGTGAGGGGATGGTGGGCTCCTCACTCAGAAAGAAGAGGGGAGGGGCAGAAAGAAAAGAGCAGGAGCTTTAGAGAAAGGCTTTGTGTGGCACAATATGCCCCTACCCTCAAAAGCATAAGTCTTAAAATCTCAAGTAAATTTACTAAGCTCATGAAATGCTGAAAGAGAATTTTTGAATGGGCTTTCTGGCATAGGGTGAAACAGAAGCCACGTGTGTTTCACCTGAGATGGTGACAGGCAGCACTATAAAGGAAGTACATTTCCTAAATTCAAGAGCGGGAAGGATCCCCACCCCCACCCCTTGACATCTGAGTTCCATAGAGAGGGGAAAACTGAGGCTCAGAAGTTAATCAACTTTACTAAAGTCACACAGCATCACTAACAAAGGGAATTGATCCCAGGTCTGTTTATCTCGAATGCCTATTGTTTTTACTCTATTCCACATGCTGCTCAAAGAAAGATAGATTTTTCCTCTCCCAGGCCAACTCTTCCTCTGTTGTACTCCATCTAATCATAGTAATTAATAGCAGTGAATATTTATTGAGTGTCTACCATATGCCAGACATTGTTGATGCATTAGCTCATTTGCTCCTCACAACGACACTATATATTTGACCATACAATTATTCACATTTTATTATATGGAAACTGCTGCTCAGAGAGGTTAAGACACTTGCTCAAGGTCCCACTGCTGTAAGTGGTGAAATCAACATTTGAATCAGAGCCCATGGTCTTAACTCCATCCCGTTCTCTCATTTCATCCCTTCTCACCTCTTGAAAGAATAGTTCCTCAAATTAGCCCATCTAATTAACCTGTTCTCTCCCTACCGCTCCTAGGATGGGACCTGGTGGGGTTTGCAGAGGTCACGCAACACTGAACAGGGAAGGTGTTCTGATGGGCTTGGGTCAAAGCCGCTGTCACAGCTCAAACTAATAGTAGAACTTGGGGGTTGGTAAATTTTTTCTGTAAAGGGCCAGACAGTAAATATTTCAGGCTTTACGGGCCATGTGGTCTCTGTAGCCAACTACTCAACTGTGCTGTTGTAACATGAAAGTAGCTATAGTCATAAGTGAATGGGCAGGACTATGTTCCAATAAAGCTTTATTGATGGACACTGACATTTGAATTTCCTAAAATTTTTATGTGTCACAAAATACTATTCTTCTTTTGATTTTTTTCTCCAATCATATAAAAAGGTAAAAACCATGCTTAGTGTAAAAGTTACATAAAAACTGGAGGCAAGCTGGATTTGGCCTGCAGGTGACAGTTTGCTGACCCTAGTTTTACCAAACCTTCCCTTCTTTTGGATTCTACATCCAGCTGGGCCACCTTCAGACTAAACAGCTTCTAGGCCGGGCTTTGAGCCTGCTCTCCTTTGCCCACTCCTCTCACCTACGAAACCACACAGGTCCAGTCCACAAGCCTCTGCTCATTGCTGCCCCATCAGGAGCTCTCCTCCAGTCTTCCAGCATCTCCTGACCAACCACAAGCAGTTGTCTGCTGTCCCTGCAGGAGGTGGCCATAAAGAAAGATGGAACTACCATCATTTAGATGACCCTGGTGAAGCAAAGCCCCAAGGACAGGTTAAAGGGGCGTCACCCAAACACTATGACAAGGCTTGCAAATAATATGCTTCAAATAGACTGAACATCATAAAAGGAAATCTCCAGGAAAGGTGGAGAAGAGATTGCTAACAATCTGGGTCCAAGGAAGGAGTCCTGAAGACAGAAATGGAAATCCCTTTCTCCTCCAGGAGACCAAGGCCAGAGGACAAGATATGAAAGACAGGAGTGCACCAGGGTCAGAGGACAGTTTAGTCTAGTACAATAGAGAGGACTAAAAAGCACTGACAGCTGGTCGTGGTGGCTCACGCCTGTAATCCCAGCACTTTGGGAGGCCGAGGTAGGTGGATCACCTGAGGTCAGGAGTTCGAGACCAGCCTGGCCAACATGGCAAAACCCCATCTCTACTAGAAATACAAAAATTAGCCAGGCATGGTGGCACATGCCTGTAATCCCAGCTACTCGGGAGGGAGGCTGAGACAGGAGAATCGCTTGAACCCAGGAGGCAGAGGTACAGTGAGCTGAGATCACACCACTGCACTCCAGCTTGGGTGACAGAGCAAGACTCTGTTTAAAAAAAAAAAAAAAAAAAAAAGCCCAGCACGGTGGCTCATGCCTGTAATCCCAGCACTTTGGGAGGCTCAGGTGGGTGGATCACGAGGTCAGGAGTTCAAGACCAGCCTGGCCAAGATGGTGAAACCCCCGTCTCTACTAAAAATACAAAAAATTAGCCAGGCGTGGTGGCAGGCACCTGTAATCCCAGCTACTCAGGAGGCTGAGGCAGAGAATTGCTTGAACCCGGGAGGTGCAGGTTGCAGTGAACCAAGATCGTGGCACTGCACTCCAGCCTTGGCGAGAGACCGAGACTCCATCTCAAAAAACAAAAAAAAAAAAACAAAAAAAGCACTGACTAAGGAAAGGCCGAGAATAACAACAACAACAAACTGCTAACATTTATTTTTTATTAAACACCTACTGTGTTCTAGGCATACGTTGCTGGTTTTTAAAAAATAATACTGTATCTTATTTAACTCTTTCAACACTCTGGCAAAATAGTCATTTAAAAAATCTTCTTGCATTCACTCTTTTAAAATAAATATTGTGCATCTTTTATGTGGCAGACACTATGCTAGATGCTGAGGATAAGCAAGTAAGCAAAAATAGACCTTGTGCTTGCTTTCATGGAGATTATACAGGGATTGGCAATTTTTTTTTTCATAAAGGACCAGATTGTAAGTATTTTAGGTTTTGTGGGCCATAAGGCCTCTGCTGCAACTACTCAACTCTGCCACTGTAGTGAAAAAGCCACCATATACAATATGTAAAAAAGTAGGTGTGGCTGCGTGCCAATAAAACTTTTTTATAAAAACAGGCTTCAGGCCAAAGCTGGCTATGGTTTGCTGACCCCTGTTCTAGTAGGAGACAAACATTAAGCAAATAATTACACAAAAAGCAATCATTAAGTGACATCAGGTAGAAGTTCCTGATACTAAAAAACACTATAATCAGAGAGATTTAACCTATTCAGGGAGATCAGAGGTTTCCCTGAAGGAGTAGGTCTTAGATCTAATGTAGTAGTTAATTAGCGAGGTGAGGGCAAGACTATTGCAGACGAAGGAAACAGCGTGCGCAAAGGCCTGGGGCAGAAAGGAGCACAGTAAACCCAAGTTAAAAGAGGTTTATAGGCCGGGTACAGTGGCTCACGCTTGTAATCCCAACATTTTGGGAGGCCGAGGTGGGTGGATCACAAGGTTAGGAGTTCAAGACCAGCCTGGCAAAGACGGTGAAACCCCATCTCTACTAAAAATACAAAAATTAGCTGAGCGTGGTAGCGGGTGCTGTAATTCCAGCTACTCCGGAGGCTGAGCCAGAGAAGTGCTTGAACCCAGGAGGCAGAGGTTGCAGTGAGCTGAGATCTTGCCACTGCACTCCAGGCTGGGTGACAGAATGAGACTCCGTCTCAAATAAATAAATAAATAAATAAATAAATAAATAAATAAATAAGGTTTATGTAGTTGAGGCAGAAAGAGTCAGTGAGTGTGAGCTCAGGCTGAAAACAGCAGGGAGTGCAGGGCCCTATAAGGTCTTTTGGGTCTTGTTAGGGGATAAGGTCCCTATTTAAATACAGACAGCTGCACACGGAGTTAAGTAACATGCTCAAGGCCATGTAGCCTGCAAAAGGTGGAGCTAGAAGCCTTATCTCTAGACTTATGTATTCTCTTTGTGTTCATTTTGGTTCTATGTTTGCCCAGTGTCTTTACAAATTTCCCTCTATGAAATTCCCAAATCATTCAACGAAATTAAAAGGAAAGAGAAAGCCAAGTCCTGCACCTAGGCTAGGAGGCTAGCAGGGCCCTGATACCAGCGGGAAACCGGAGTGAACTGGGCAGATAAATCCTACTGTGGAGGACCTAGAGGTCTGGGGAGAGCTATGTTTCTCCTTCTCCTTTTTTCTCTGATGACCCTTTATATGGAGTCTTACCAAAGCTTCCTCTGTCCTCGATGTCAAAGAAGCCTTCAGAATATCGCCCAGACTCCTCCCCCTGCGTTGCCATGCCCTCTGGATCTCGCCCTGCCCACCTCTGCACCCTGTCCTCACTGCCTCACTTGCACGCTCCCCTTGGGGACACTTGCATGGCTTGCTGCTCTGTGAACACTCCACATTCCCTCCTCAGTTCCATGCTGTTCTGCTGCTGGAAGAGCACATGCCTCGCCTTGCCCCTGTCTGGAAACCTTCTCTTCTCAAAAAATCCACAAAAATGTGGCACATATACACAATGGAATACTATGCAGCCATAAAAAAGGATGAGTTCATGTCCTTTGCAGGGACATGGATGAAGCTGGAAACCATCGTTCTCAGCAAACCAACACAGGAACAGAAAACCAAACACCACATGTTCTCACTCATAAGTGGGAGCTGAACAATGAGAACACATGGACACAGGGAGGGGAACATCACACACAGGGGCCTGTTGTGGTTGGGGGGCTAAGGGAGGGGTAGCATTAGGAGAAATACCTAATGTAGATGATGGGTTGATGGGTGCAGCAAACCACCATGGCACGTGTATACCTATGTAACAAACCTGTACATTTTGCACATGTACCCCAGAACTTAAAAGTATAACAAAACAAAACAAAAAACCTTCAAAGAGGAACCTCCAAAAGCAAAAAAAAAAAAAAAAGCAAAAAAAAAAAGAATCCACCCAGGAGGCTGGGCTCAGTGGCTCACACCTGTAATCTCAGCACTTTGGGAGACAGAGGTAGGTGGCAGGTGTCTGTAATCCCAGCTATTTGGGAGGCTGAGGCGGGGGAATTGCTTGAACCCGGGAGGTGGAGGTTGCAGTAAGCCAAGATCGTGCCACTGTACTCCAGCCTTGGCGACAAGAGCAAAACTCCATCTCAAAAAAACAAAAATAAAACAAAACAAACAAACAAATCCACCCAGGAATGGTTCCTGATGCTTCCAGGTCTGCAGGAAGCTGTGCTCCCCTTCAATGCCCACACAGTTCTTGGTGTGAATGGCTAACATCCTAAACTACTGTTCACGTCGGCCTCCCACACTGCATCTTGAGCTAGCAAAGGGCTTATGTGATGGGCGTTTGGCACTTTCCATATGGCGGTTAACCCTGTTTACTTGTTAACTCCACTTATTCCCACCTCTTGGGTATCTGCATATTTCTATCTTTCAGATTTCCTAGCACTGATAGCAGCAGTTCTCGAAGTGGGGTCCCCAGTCCAACAGCATTGGCATCACCTGGGAACTCTCTAGAAATGCAAATTCTAGAGCCCTCCTTGGACCTCTGAGATCGGAAACTGGGGGCGTGCAGTGATCTGTGCTTTCATAAGCCCTCCAGGTGACGCTGATGCAGGCTAACATTTGAGAATCACGGCCTCACCAGAAGTTATTGCTCATTAAATTGTTGATTCCCTGAGGATGGTAACTGGTTATTTTCAGCCTAGAAAAGAAAAAGAGTAACTGAGAAAATGACAAGAAAAGCTTTTACTAGGCTGGGTTTTTAGAAAAGAAATTTTCTGACACGGTATTTCAAATATGGGACTTTCAAAGAAGGTTCTGCTTTGTAAGCATTGAAAAACAAGATAGATTCTCCCCTGCCTGGCTTGGGTGTGGTCTTGCTGAAAGGCAGGGGTTTGGACGAGATAACCTTGCCACATGCCCTCCACTGCTCAGATTCTCTGCTTCTGGATATTCTATGCTCTAGGAAAGAAATATAAGTTAGGGAGCAGGGCATTATTGCTAGGGGACTTTGGGCTTTCAGCCCACAAGGAAGTATATACTTCTTTCCTCTTCTAAGGTGAGTCTTTGCCAGTCTATACTCATAAAAAGAGATGACCAGGACCTTTGAGAAAGGTAATTGTTTGTTTTTAGGTCATAAAAATGAATCCTTGCTTTGTTTTCAAAGGAACATGCTCTTCATGCAATCTATACAATCTGAATGACAAGTAGGTGAGGTCCAAGATTGGAAAGATAAAACTTCATTGTTGGTTTTTGGCCTGGAGCTGAAACAATGAGACAAAGGAGTGGCTTGTTGGTATAAGCTCTATAAAACACAATAATATTAGTCATGTAAACAGGAGAAAATAGGAGAGGCTTAATGAGATAAATTACACCAAGTCACCACATTAGGGATTAAAATATTCTGATTAAGCAAACGCTAAAAGGTACAAAAGAAAGGATAAAGGGAAGAGTGGTAACTAGTTTTAGAAAACAATGGGTCCTTCTATCGTGGGTGCTGTTTGACAAGGGGAGCTTTCAGAGGCTGCCTGAGCCGAGCGTGAGCGTCCATTAAGATCCCACTTTTCATCAAAAAAAAAAAAAAAAAAAGAAATCATCCTATACTCAAACCAGGGCTCACAAAGTCAACACATTCTTCTTTTCTTCCTTATTCTTTTTTTCCCTCTTCACAATTGCAAAGCAATCTATTTTGCTAGATGAGTCTGAGAAGGGAATAAAAGCACTCCAGGTTTCTGACTCTATTTGCATTCCCAGATTTGCTGGCCTAACTTCCAAAGTGTGACTGGCCGTTCTTAGGCTAAAGCGGAAAACAGCCAATTCATTGATGTTTAAGATTGCCTGTGTACCTGTGAGAACAGCCACTTTTTCATAACTATTTTTGTAAGGACATTTGAACAACTGAAGTAGAGGGTACAGATGTGTACTATTTCAACTAACAGAGCTGCTGAACCTTGAGTCAGTATTACATGCTTATCATGTAGCTGTCGTATTAAAGTGCACATCTACAAATGAGAAGATATAAAACTGTCAAAACGTAGAACGGGGAAACTCTCACTGGTTCACACTTTCACACACTTCTTGGGAATGGTAATAAGTGCAAGGTTGCCAAAGGCCAGCGAGCCTTTATATATATGTATATTGTGAGACAGAGTCTTGCTCTGTCACCCAGGCTGGAGCGCGGTGGCACCATTTCGGCTCATTGCAACCACTGCCTCCCAGGTTCAAGCGATTCTTGTGCCTCAGCCTCCTGAGTAGCTGGGATTAGAGGTGTGTGCCACCACAACTGGCCTGGAACAAATTTTTTTTACATAAGTGTAAAAAATAAGCTCCCAGAAGCAGAATTGCTTTCAATGGGTAGGAATATTTTTAAATTTTTGACATTACTTACACGTGCCTTTCAGAACAGTGATACTAGGCCAGGAACAGTGACTCACGCCTGTAATCCCAGCACTTTGGGAGGCCAAGGCTGGCGAATCACTGGAACCCAGGGAGTTCAAGACCAGCTGGGCAACATGGGGAAACCCCATCTCTACTAAAAATACAAAAAATTAGCCGGGTGTGGTGGTGCACACCTGTGGTCTTAGCTATGGAGGCTGAGTTAGGAGAATCACCTGGGCCCAGGGAGGTACAAGCTGCAGTGAGCCAAGATCCTAGCCTGGGAGGGCACTTCAGCCTGGGAGTGAGACCCTGTCTCAACAACAACAAAAGAAAAGTGATACCAAATTCATTTCTACTAACAGAGAATGACTTTGCTTAGTTCCTTGATTCCCTGAGCCATACTTTTTCATACAAGTATTTGCCAATTTGAGGAGCTAAAAATGACATTTCATTTTTGTTTTAATAAGTATTTCACATTCATGTTCTATATATATATAGAGAGAGAGAGAAAATTGTTTTTTCTTTTTTCTTTGGGAATTGCGTATTCATGTGTTTGCACATATTTTTTACTGAAATAGCAGTAGTTTTCTGCACGGATTATAAAAACTTCATATATTAATGATACTACTTTACTTGCTCGTATATGCTGTAGGATTTCCCTCTAATTTTTCATTTTAATTTTTTTGATGGTGTTTTTGACATGCTGAAGTATTTAACATTCATGTAGTCAAATCTGGAAATGCTTTGTTTTCTTCCTTTGCTTTTAAGCTTACAAAATTCTCTACTGGCTAGGTATGGTGGCTCAGGCCTGTAATCCAGCACTTTGGGAGGCTAAGGTGAGAGGACAGCTTGAGGCCCAGAGTTCAAGACCAGCCTGGGCAACATAGCGAGACCCCCCCCATCTCAAATTTTAAAAATTAAAAATTTAAAATATTAAAAATAAATAAGTAGGGCCAGGCGTGGTGGCTTACACCTGTAAAACCAACACTCTGGGAGGCTGAGACAGGAGGATCACTTGAGCCCAGGAGTTTGAGACCAGCCTGGGCAACACAGCAAAACCCTGTGTCTATGAAAAATAGAAAAATTAACCAGGTGTGGTGGTGCATGCCTGTAGTCCTAGCTACTCAGAAGGCTGAGGTGGGAGGATAGCTTGAGTCCAGGCGTTCAAGGTTGCTGTGGGCTATGATCATGCCACCACCCTTCAGCCTGGACAACAGAGTGAGACTCTGTCTCTAAATAATAAATAAAAAATAAATAGAAACAAAGTTCTCTCTCTTGTGAACAGGTGAAAAAATGTACTTATATATTCTTTTTTTTTTTTAATTTTTTTTTTTGAGACGGAGTTTCACTCGTGTTGCCCAGGCTGGAATGCAATGGCATGATCTCGGCTCACTGCAGCCTCCGCCTCCCAGATTCAAGCAATTCTCCTGCCTCAGCCTCCCGAGTAGCTGTGATTACAGGCATGCACCACTACGCCCGGCTAATTTTTTGTATTTTTAGTAGAGACAGGATTTCTCCATGCTGAGGCTGGTCTCGAACTCCTGACCTCAGGTGATCCACTCACCTCGGCCTCCCAAAGTGCTGGGATTACAGGCGTGAGCCACCGTGCCCGGCCATGTACTTATATATTCTTCTGTTATTTTATGGTTTCTCCAAATTTTTTTTTTCTTTTTTGGTTTTGTTTTGTGTTAAGAGATGGGGTTCTCTCCTGCTATGTTGCCCAGGCTGGAGTGCAGTGACTAGGTGACTATTCACAGGCGTGATCGTGGCCATCATGGTGCACTGTAGCTTCAAACTCCTGGCCTCAAGTGATTCTACAGCCTTAGCCTCAGGAGTAGCTGGTACTACAGGAGGGCCCATCACCCGTGACTGTTGGCATTCCTTGTTACATTTATGCCCTTGTTACTTCTCCTGTCCTCTCAGCGGCACTCCACAGGGCTCTGCAGGGAAGTGCTGTTCCTTCCTGGGAAGCACAGAATGCCCTGGTTCCCTCTTCTGCTCTTGCTTCTCCAACTCTTCTCAGCTTCCCATAGTGGCTCTTGCATTTCACAATCCCTTAAATAAGTATTTATTTTTATTTATTTTTTTGAGACAGGGTCTCGCCCTGTCACCCAGGCTATCGTGCAGTGGCAGGATCATGGCTCACTGCAGCCTCGACCTCCTGGGCTCACATGATCCTCCCACCTTAGCCTCCTAAGTAGCTGGGAATACAGGCATGTGACACCACGGTGAGTGTCTTTTGGGCTGGATGCGGTAGCTCATGTCTGTAATCTCAGCACTTTGGGAGGCTGAGGCAGGAAAATCACTTGAGCCCAGGAGTTTGAGACCAGCCTGGGTAACGTGTTAAAACCCCATTTCTACAAAAAATACAAAAATTAGCCAGGTGTGGTGGTGCACACCTGTAATCCCAGCTATTCAGAGGCTGAGGTGGGAGGATCATGTGAGCCCAAGAAGTTGAGGCTGCTGTGAGCCATGATCCTGCCACTGCACTGCACCTGGGTGACAGAGTGAGACCTTGTCTCAAAAAAAGATTAAAAAAAAAGTAACTATTTCTTAAGCTGATATGTGCTTTAAAAAGTCACTTGGAGGCCAGGCGTGGTGGCTCACGCCTGTAATCCCAGCACTTTGGGAGGCCGAGACGGGCGGATCATGAGGTCAGGAGATCGAGACCATCCTGGCCAACATGGTGAAACCCCGTCTCTACTAAAAATACAAAAACATTAGCCGGGCATGGTGGCGTGCGCCTGTGGTCCCAGCTACTCAGGAGGCTGAGGCAGGAGAATGGCGTGAACCCAGGAGGCGGAGCTTGCAGTAAGCCGAGATCGTGCCACTGCACTCCAGCCTGGGCAACTGAGCAAGACCCCGTCTCCAAAAAAAAAAAGTCACTTGGAGGCTGGGCACAGTGGCTCACGCCTGTAATCCCAGCACTTTGGGAGGCTGAGGTGGGTGGATCATCTGAGGTCAGGAGTTTGAGACCAGCCTAACCAATATGGTGAAACCCTGTCTCTACTAAAAATACAAAAATTAGCCGGGCACGGTGGCAGGTGCCTGTAATCCCAGCTACTTGGGAGGCTAAGACAGGAGAATCGCTTGAACCCGGTAGGCAGAGGTTGCAGTGAGCCAAGATCACGCCACTGCACTCCAGCCTGGGCAACAGAGCAAGACTCCGTCTGAAGAAAAAAAAAAAAAAAAACAAAAAAAGTCACTTGGAGAACATCAAAACATCTTTAAAATGCAGTTGCCTCGTCCTCTGAGGTGGGACTGAGAAATCTGCATTTTCACCAAGCATCGGAGAGAATTCTTCTGCAAGGTGGCACAAGAAAATTTTCAACATGGGTTATCTGATTCGATACACAGGTATAAATCGACATCCACATCTGTATAGTACCACTGATCATCTCCAGCTGTACATCTCCCAGGTACCTACAGCTCAATCCAAAATAGAATTCAACACCTCTCTCCCCAAAACTGTTCCTCCTCTAAGTATCATTTTCCTTTCTGACACACACCACGAGGTTTCCTTGCCCCAGATCTGAATCAGCCATGTCTCCAAGGAGCTCTGGTACCTTCGCATGGGTAATGGCATTCAGATACTAAGATATTGGCACTAGGTATCATTAGAATTCTCTTGTCTTAATTTGAATTGTTTTCTCAGGATGCAGTTCCAACAGTGGGATTATTCAATTAGGAAAGGTAAAATATTTTATGGCTCTTAATTCAATATTGACAAAGGTACAGCCAGTCCACTGTTGGGCTCTGTTGGGACTGTATTCCTTTGCCTCTCCTTCGCCTGTTAGTGTCAGTCGCTAATATTAAAGCAGTAGCATTGGCTGACAGTGTCCTCAAATATGAGAGCTTCAGAGAAGAGTTCTGACACACAGCTCCTGTCCTTCCCCTCTCTGGTCCTCTAGGGATCTTTGCTGAAGAGACACATTCTGAACTAGAGCCAGAGGGGGAAGAAAGAACTAGCTTAGTAAGTGTATAAACAGCTCGACTTCTACCTCTTCCCCAAATTAATGCAGCTCTGGTTAATTTTGTGTGTGTGTGTGTGTGTGTGTGTGTGTGTGCGCGCGCGCGCGCGTTGAGATAGAGTCTAACATTGTCACCCAGGCTGGAGTGCAGTGGCCTGATCTAGGCTCACTGAAACCTCTGCCTTCCAGTTTCAAGCGATTCTCCTGCCTCAGCCTCCTGAGTAACTGAGATTATAGGCGCCCACCACCACGCCTGACTAATTTTTGTATTTTTAGTAGAGACAGGGTTTCACCGTGTTGGCCAGGCTGGTCTTGAACTTCTGACCTTGTGATCCACCCTCCTCGGCCTCCCAAAGTGCTGGGATTACGGGCATGAGCCACTGCGCCCAGCCAACTCTGGTTAATTTTTTTTTTTTTTTTTGAGACGGAGTCTCGCTCTGTCACCCAGGCTGGAGTGCAGTGGCGCGATCTCAGCTCACTGCAAGCTCCGCCTCCCGGGTTCATGCCATTCTCCTGCCTCAGCCTTTCCGAGTAGCTGGGACTACAGGCGCCCGCCACCACGCCTGGCTAATTTTTTTGTATTTTTTTTTAGTAGAGATGGGGTTTCACCGTGGTCTCGATCTCCTGACCTCGTGATCCACCCGCCTCGGCTTCCCAAAGTGCTGGGATTACAAGCGTGAGCCACCACACCCGGCCTCTGGTTAATTTTTAGGAGAAGATCGGCCAAGGCCGGAACTCCTGAGCAGGGCATTCCACGCCTGGCTAATTTTTGTTTTAGTAGAGACAGGGTTTCACCATGTTGGCAAGGCTAGTCTTGACCTCCTGACCTTGTGATCTACCCACCTCGGCCTCCCAAACTGCTGGGGTTACAGGCGTTTTTGAGCTACCACACGGGCCTGTTTCAACATCTTTAAGGACTAGAAGTGAAGAAAAAGATGTTAGGTAAGAACCAGAGCATAGGCCGGGCGCGGTGGCTCACGCTTGTAATCCCAGCACTTTGGGAGGCCGAGGCGGGCGGATCACGAGGTCAGGAGATCGAGACCACGGTGAAACCCCGTCTCTACTAAAAAATACAAAAAATTAGCCGGGCGTGGTGGCGGGCGCCTGTAGTCCCAGCTACTCGGAGAGGCTGAGGCAGGAGAATGGCGTGAACCCGGGAGGCGGAGCTTGCAGTGAGCCGAGATTGTGCCACTGCACTCCAGCCTGGGCGACAGAGCGAGACTCCGTCTCAAAAAAAAAAAAAAAAAAAAGAACCAGAGCATATATTGTTCAACTTGACAAATCTTGTACTTAATCTAAAATGTGCTAATACTATGTTGCTTCTACTGTCTGTAAGCTCAAGAGAGAGAGTGCTTCCTTCCCAGGCTTTTCTGGTGCTCCTGGGTAATAGAGATCCTAATATCTTCTGATTGACCTTCTCTTTTTATTCTATTTATTTATTTATAATTTAATTTTAGAGACAGGGTCTCACTTTGTCTGCAACCTCGAACTCCTGGACTCAAGCCATCTTCCTGCATTAGCCTCCCAAGTAGCTAGAAATATAGGCGTGTGCCACCAAACTCAGCTATTTTTTTTTTCTTTTTGTAGAGATGAGTGTCTCACTCTATTATTGCCCAGGCTGGTCTTGAACTCCTGGCTTCAAGTGATCCTCCAGCCTTGGCCTCCCAAAGTGTTGGGATTACAAGTGTGAGCCACCTCACCTGGCCCAAATTAGGTTAATAAATAGAAATTTTAAATTTAAATTTTCATGCCATAAGTTTTTATACCTTTAGTGCTAAAAAGTATTTGGAAAGAATTTATACGTAGAAAACAAGTATTATTAGAAAAGCTCAGAAACAGTTGCTTAGGCCTAGCACAACAGCCAGATTATTTTTCATGAAAATGTATCCGTGGTTTTTATTTTAGACTGCATCTCAAAAATAAATAAATAAATAAATAAATAAAATAAAAATAATAAATAATAAATAAAATAAATTTTAAAAGTTTCCCAGTTCTAGCCTGGTACAATCGTGGACCTTCCAGTCCATGCTGTTCCTAATGCCTGCTAATGTATTATTATGTGAATATACATATTGAAAAAAGAGGAATATATTCCAAAGAATATATCTGAAAACATTGGATAACATTTAACAAACTACAAATCCTAAGGATGCCTCCCCATTTGACACTGAAGAAATTCTTAGTAAGTGAAATTTAAGAAGAAACTAAATACCATCTTCTCCTCCTCCTTGTTCATTATTCCTTTCTCTTCTCCCCTCCTCCAACTCTGAGAGCTAGGCGCTGCTTACAGCATAAAGATAGGCTTTGTTCTATCTTCCCAAATAGAACTTTTCTTAAATGGCTGCAATGGGGAAGGAGAGTAATAGCAATGTAAAAGCTGGTAGAATTCGTCTAGGGATACAGCAGTGCTAAGCAATCTACGGTTTTTGTTTGTTTTGTTTTTTGCTTGAACTGTGTAGCCAAGATTGATTACCTGATGGTCTAATATTTCCTTACTGAAAAAAGCTAAATCTAGGGAGAAAAATCTCTTCTCCTTTTCTTTCATTTTTCACAAATGAAGGTTTTGTATTTTGATTTTTTTTTTTTTTTTTTTGTCTTTCTAAAGTAGGCCTGATTTCAAAGGAAAGATTTCAAATGAAAAAAGACACGTAGAAGAGGTTCTAGGAGTCTCCTGGTAGACAGAGAATTGTTGAATTAAAAGATAATTGGGGCCGGGCGCGGTGGCTCACGCTTGTAATCCCAGCACTTTGGGAGGCCGAGGCGGGCGGATCACGAGGTCAGGAGATCGAGACCACGGTGAAACCCCGTCTCTACTAAAAATACAAAAAAATTAGCCGGGCGTGGTTGCGGGCGCCTGTAGTCCCAGCTACTCGGAGAGGCTGAGGCAGGAGAATGGCGTGAACCCGGGAGGCGGAGCTTGCAGTGAGCCGAGATTGCGCCACTGCACTCCAGCCTGGGCGACAGAGCGAGACTCCGTCTCAAAAAAAAAAAAAAAAAAAGATAATTGGGTTAGGCCAGCGTGGTGGCTCACACGTATAATCCTAGCACTTTGGGAGGCTGAGGCGAGTGGATCACTTGAGGCCAGGAGTTCAAGACCAGCCTGGCCAACGTGGCGAAACCGCATCTCTACTAAAAATACAAAAATTAGTCGGGCATGGTGGTGCATGCCTGTAATCCCAGCTACTTGAGAGTCTGAGGCAAGAGAATTGCTTGAACCAGGAGGTGGAGGTTTGAGTGAGCTGAGATCCTACCACTGCACCCCAGCCTAGGTGACAGAGAGAGACCTTGTCTCAAAAAAAAAAAAAAAAAAAAAAAAAAAAGATAATTGAGTTTGACTTCTACCACATAGCGGCAACCCATAGCCATTAGAATTCTTATTTAACCAGGGCTCATCAATTCTCACTAAACCTTATTCCCAGATTTGAGAGACCCTCAGCCATCACTAATAAAATTGATGTGAAAGGAAAGTCTCAAGGAGGAAAAATGCAAGTTCCCAGTTGAAAACTAATACTAGACCAGATCATATTCCTTTTTTTTTTTTTTTTTTTTGAGACAGGGTCTCGCTCTGTCACCCAGGCTGGAGTGCCGTGGCGCGATCTCGGCTCACTGCAAACTCCGCCTCCTGGGATCATGCTATTCTCCTGCCTCAGCCTCCCGAGTAGCTCTTTTAAAAATGTCATGTAGGCCCGGCACGGTGGTTCATGCCTGTAATCCCAGCACTTTGGGAGGCCAAGGCGGGCAGATCACCTGAGGTCAGGAGTTTGAGACCAGCCTGACCAACATGGAGAAACCCTGTCTCTACTAAAAATACAAAATTAGCCGCCATGGTGGTGCATGCCTGTAATCCCAGCTGCTCGGGAGGCTGAGGCAGGAGAATCGCTTGAACCCGGTTGCGGCAAGCCGAGATCACGCCATTGCACTCCAGCCTGGGCAACAAGAGTGAAACTCCGTCTCAAAGAAAAAAAAAAAAAAAAAAAAAAAAAAAAAAAAAAAAAAAAAAGTCATGCCATGCATAAGTTTAGAAAATGAATAGGGGCCGGGCACGGTGACTCACACCTGCAATCCCAGCACTTTGGGAGGCCGAGGCGGGTGGATCACTTGTCAGGAGTTCGAGACCAACCTGGCCAACATGGTGAAACCCCGTCTCTACTAAAACTACAAAAAATAAGCCAGGCATGGTAGCATGCGCCTGTAATCCTAGCTACTCAGGAGGCTGAGACAGGAGAATTGCTTAAACCCAGGAGACAGAGGTTGCAGTGAGCCAAGATCGTGCCACTGCACAGTCTGGGTGACAGAGTGAGACTGCATCAAATAAATAAATAAATAAATAAATAAATAAATAAATAAATAAAATAAAAAGAAAGTGAATTGGATGAGAATCCAAAATAAAACTGGTACATGAAAAAAGGAATCCTTTTTTTTTTTTTTGATTGCGGTAAAATATAGATAACATAAAATTTACCATCTCACTTGTTTTTTTTTTTGAGACGGAGTTTTGCTTTTGTTGCCCAGGCTGGAGAGCAATGGCGTGATATTGGCTCACTGCAACCTCTGCCTCCTGGGTTCAAGCGATTCTCCTGCCTCAGCCTCCTGCGTAGCTGAGACTACAGGCATGCGCCACCATGCCAGGCTAATTTTTGTACTTTCAGTAGAGACAGGGTTTCACTATGTTGGCCAGGCTGGTATCCAACTCCTGACCTCGTGATCCGCCCACCTCGGCCTCCCAAAGTGCTGGGATTACAGGCGTGAGCCACCGCGCCCAGCCTAATTTACCATCTTACTAATTTTTTTTTTTTAAAGACATCTCATTTTGTCATCCAGGCTGGAGTGCAGCGGTGTGATCTGGGTTCACTGCAACCTCTGCCTCCCGGGCGTGAGCGATTCTCCCACCTCAGCCTTCCCGAGTAGCTGGGACCATGCACGGCTAATTTTTGTGTGTTTTTTTGTTTTTGTAGAGACGGGTTTTCACCATGTTGGCCAGGCTGGTCTCAACCTCCTGGTCTCAAGTGATCGTGCCTCGGCCTCCCAAAGTGCTGGATTACAGGTGTGAGCCACCGCGCCCGGCCATCTTACCCATTTTCAAGCATACAGTTCGGTGCCACTGAGTGTTGTGCAACCATCACTGCCATCCATCCACAGAACTGTTTCACCCTGCAAAGCTGAAGCTCCATACCCATTAAACAAGAACTCTCCGTTACCCCCTACTCCCAGCCTTGGGCAACCACCATTCTACAGTTGCCTCCAAGAATGTATTACTGTAGGCCCCTCACGTAAGTGGAAGCATTTGGCATTTTCTTTTTGTGACGGGCTTATTTAACTTAGCACAACGTCCTCAAGGTTCATCCATGTTGTAGCACGTGTCAGAATTTCCTTCATTTTTTGGGCCTATTGACTTTTAATCTGTCAATTCTTTTTTCAAATTTTCATAAAGTTAAGATGTAAATATGATAATCCTCTCTTCTCTCCAGCAAAGGCAAAAATCACTTCTCTTCAAACACTCACTGCATTTACCTGCACATAGAAATGCTAATTGAAAACTGCTTTTCTTAAGAAAGGTATCATTCCTTGAGGCAGGCTGTTTACATTAATCAATGTTTCTCTAATACTTGTCAGTGTTCTGTAACACTTTTTCAAGTGCCAATTGCAACTTGCTAGCTCTTCTGAAGTGTGGAGGCTGCAAATGGGGGAAACCACGTTGGGAACTCTGTTCCCCTGGGGCATCTACTGCCATGGAGAAGCATCAATTCTTTTCATGGTTTCGTTTTACATAATAATTAGTTATGTGGATGGTGGCTCGAAGTATTGGATGGATGGATTATCACAGTGTGTTAAAAGTCCTGGTTTCCCAGTATTTTCTTATTTGCCTCCCTAAACACTCAAATTTTACATCACAAATACAGGATTTAATCTGTTCACTCGCTAACTAGAATCTTGTTTACTAATGTCACAGAAAGTTTTCCCTTCAATAAACATAACAGTGATAGGAAAAACACAACATACTAAATAGCTATGATTAAAGGAAAAAAGAATTGATAGACGGGATATCCCAACTGTCATCTCTCAGATTATGCCTTGTCGTTTTTCACAACTTTTCTGGAAAACTGCTTATTTATTAGCACATCATGAATATGTGCCCTTGTGATTCTGCATGAGCACAACTTCAGTGTCCAAGATTTAGTGCCATTTTCATTTCTTTTTTTTTTTTTTGAGACAGAGTCTCACTCTGTTGCCCAGGCTGCAGTGCAGTGGTGCCATCTCTGCTCACTGCAAGCTCCACCTCCTGGGTTCATGCCATTCTCCTCCCTCAGCCTCCCAAGTAGCTGAGACTACAGGCGCCCACCACCACACCCGGCTAATTTTTTGTATTTTTAGTAGAGACGGGGTTTCACCGTGTTAGCCAGGATGGTCTCAATCTCCTGACCTTGTGATCCACCCGCCTCGGCCTCCCAAAGTGCTGGGATTACAGGCGTGAGCCACAGCGCCCAGCCATTTTCATTTCCTTTCATGAGTAATATTTAAAGCTTGATACACGCAATAATCTGTATCAGCATTACATTTCAAAATATTAAGGAAATTTAAAAATCAAACAATTTCTAAGTTTCACTGCTAGGTCAAATGATGAAAAGGCTAGCAAAACAACTATTCATAATAGAAATAAAGGGGCTGGGTGCCGTGGCTCATGCCTGTAATCCCAGCACTTTGGGAGGCCAAGGTGGGCAGATCACCTGAGGTTGGGAGTTCGAGACCAGCCTGACCAACATGGAGAAACCCCATCTCTACTAAAAATACAAAATTAGCCGGGTGTGGTGGCGCACATCTGTAATCCCAGCTACTCAGGAGGCTGAGGCAGGAGAATCACTTGAACCCGGGAGGAGGAGGTTGCAGTGATGGTGCCATTGCACCCCAGCCTGGGCAACAAGAGCAAAACTCCATCTCAAAAAAATAAAAGGCCGGGCGTGGTGGCTCATGCCTGTAATCCCAGCACTTTGGGAAGCCAAGATGGGTGGATCATCAGAGGTCGGGAGTTCAAGACCAGCCTGACCAACATGGTGAAACCCCGTCTCTATTAAAAATAGAAAATTAGCTGGGTGTCACCACATGCATGCCTGTAATCCCAGCTACCTGGCAGGCTGAGGCAGGAGAATCCCTGGAACCCAGGAGGCAGAGGTTGCAGCCAAGATTGCACCATTGCACTCCAGCCTGGGCAACAAGAGTGAAACTCAGTCTCAAAAAAAAAAAAAAAAGAAAGAAAGAAAGGAATAAAGGAATTAACATTTATTTGCTGTTGCCTTATTCTTAACATAAAACAGTTTTCCTCTTTATTTTATAATAGATTTTCTGGTGATTCTGAGATTTATGGATCATAAAACAATGCTTTAGAGGATTATTAATGTAATAACCTAATGTATTTAAAGATTTTCATTTTATATTAATTGGTAACTAATGGATATTTGGGACTCCTGAAGAAAACCAAACAAAAATAAAATATCATAAATAATAAAATAAAACTACTAAAAGATCCAGAGCAAAAACACTGGGTAATACTTTGGTTATTAGTAGGACAGCTTTCCCATGATCAGGGGAAAAAATCATATATATATATATATATATATATTTTTTTTTTTTTTTTTTTTTTTTTTTTTCCTAGGGCGGTGTCTTTTTCTGTTTTTGTCACCCAGGCTGGAGTGCAGTAGCATGATCTCGGTTCACTGCAACCTCTGCCTCCTGGGTTCAAGCAATTCTCCTGCCTCAGCCTCCGGAGTAGCTGGGATTACAGGCACCCGCCACCACACCTGGCTAATTTTTTGTACTTTTAGTAGTGACGGGGTTTCACCATGTTGGCCCGGCTGGTCTCGAACTCCTGACTTCGCGATCCACCAGCCTCGGCCTCCCAAGTGCTGGGATTACAGGCGTGAGCCACTGCGGCTGGCCTCATACTTTTTTTTTTTTTTTTTTACTAGAAACATTACAAGTAAATCTTTTAACTATGAAGTGAATTCCATTATAATACATGAAAAAAAGAGATGTAGACAATGAACCTAGAATTGTTTTCCCAGACTTTTCATCACGAAAAATTTTCAAACATAGAAATATTGAAAGAATAGTAAAATGAATAGCTATAGACATTATCCTGAAATTCTGTAATGGTTAACACATTGTCAAATTCACTTTCTCTTTCTCTCTCTACATACACTTTTTATTTGCAGTTGCAGGTGTTATTTGAAGTTGTATGCTTCACCATCTATCTTCTCAGAATAACATCCTCCAAAATAACCACAATATTCTAACATCAAAAAGAGAACCATAATTCTATACTATCTATAAATATCCAGTCAAAATTAAAGTTGCCCAAGACATCTTGCATGTTTTTCTTTTAATCCAGGAGCCAATAAAAATTTATACATTGCATTTTCATTATATATCTTTGTTTTTAAGGAATAGTTCTTCCCCACTTCTCTCCTCTCTGTCTCTCTTGACATTAACTTTTTAAATAGCTCAGGCTAGCTGTCTTGTAGAATGTCCCAACATTCTGTATTTATTCCATTTAACTTGCTCATCTAGACTTAAACTTTCTATTCTGGAAACGTGAAGGTATCTGGAACATACACTTGCACTCTAGTCCCCTTCCTATCCCGAGAGTTCACCTGCCTTCAGCTCTGAAGAACATCTAGAGATCATCAATTAGTTGAACTCAAGCTTTAACCCTTCAATGATATGGCTGGCTTCAGGAAGAAAAGTTATTTAAATGATACTGCCAAAGTGAAAGCTTTTAAAAGAAGAGGAAAGATGTCTCAGTTTAAAGTTGATTTCCTAGCCAGTCCTTGGCCTGCAGCAAAGGTGGCTCAAGCAGAGAACATTAAGGGGCCCAGGTATGCTCTTGTTATGTGAATATGTAGGAAGGAGCATCAAAGGTGCTTCCTTTACTTTTTTCTTTTTTCTACCAAATGCTCTTCAGCTTCAGTCGAGCTAAATGCTAAACTGAATGAATTTTTTTAAAAAGTGTAGGATCCCAACTTTTCTCAGACTTTAGAACGGGTTAAAAAAATAAAAAGAAGGCCGGGCGCGGTGGCTCACGCCTGTAATCCCAGCACTTTGGGAGGCCGAGGTGGGTGGATCACGAGGTCAGGAGATCGAGACCATCCTGGCTAACACGGTGAAACCCCGCCTCGACTAAAAATACAAAAAATTAACCGGGTGTGGTGGCGGGCGCCTGTAATTCCAGCTACCCGGGAGGCTGAGGCCGGAGAACGGCATGAACGCAGGAGGCGGAGGTTGCAGTGAGCCGAGATGGCGCCACTGCACTCCAGCCTGGGCGACAGAGCGAGACTCCATCTCAAAGAGGGGGAGGACAAACTTCACTGAGATCTCTTATTATGGTCTGAACTCCAGGCAGTGTTTCATCAAGCCCCAAAATACTGTCCTTGCTTTTCTGGGGCATCTCGCTGGTAGACAGGGAAAGCTCTGGCAGAAAGGCCCGCTGCTTGAACTACTTCAAAGAAACTAATCATGAATATATCCTATTGGTGTGAAAATCCCAAATTAATCAGGTAACATTAACACATAGGAGTGCGTCGTACATGTGCATTAGTTGTAAACAGACTTGGTCGGGCGTGGTGGCTCACGCCTGTAAACCCAGCACTTTGGGAGGCTGAGGCAGGCGGATCACGAGGTCAGGAGTTCGAGACCAGCCTGGCCAACACGGTGAAACCCCGTCTCTACTAAAAATACAAAAATTAGCCGGATGTGGTGGTGGGCGCCTGTCATCCCAGCTACTGGAGAGGCTGAGGTAGGAGAATTGCTTGAACCTGGGAGGCGGAGGTTGCAGTGAGCTGAGATCGCGCCACTGCACTCCAGCCTGGGTGACAGAGCAAGACTCCGTCTCGGGGGGAGGGGAAAAAAGATGTAAACAGACTTAGAAGGGGCATTAACAGGCAGAAGAACGTGGTACAATGGGATTTATATCTGCACTGCTATGATTGCTTCTAAACACATGCTATTTTGGACTGGTATCTTTCTCGACATATAGACTTAAATAAACAAACGTGCGGCCGCAGCTGAGGTGGTGTTCTTCTGCAGGCCTCAGACACAGTCAAGCGTTTTTTTTTTTTTTTGGATTTTTTTTTGGGGGGTCCCCGGGGGAAGGGGAAGAGGGGGAGGGGGGAGAGGGGAGGGGGGTGGAGGGAGGAGAGGGGAGGGGAGGGGAGAGGAGAGGAGAGAGGGGAGGGGAGGGGAGGGGAGGGGAGAGGAGAGGAGAGGAGAGAAGAAGAGAGAGGAGAAGAGAAGAGCAGTCAAGCGTTTTTAAAAACGTGATTGGTGGGCTAAGAAGTTTATCCACCTGGTTCCTCAAATTCTCAAACAGTTTATTTGAATACTGAGTGAATAGCTAATCTTGTACAAGTTCTGGGGCTTTAACAAGGTAAACGAATGGGTGGGCTGTGAAAGTAAACACTGCATTTCCTCCCAGGCTCACCCTAGCTTCCAAAATTCCTCTCCCTCACTCCTTTCACTCTCCCCAGCCTTGTGGTTCCCAAGCTTGGTCTCTCGTATCCTGTAAAAGTACTGAAATTGAAAAGGAGACACTTTTAATTATAAGTACTACAGTAATGAATTCAAGTACACTCGTTTATCATAAAGGGCCTTCCCATCTGTCTCTAAAGTATACTTAAAAATGCTGTGTATTTGATAACATTAGCACCAAGCATCTTCCACATGTTAATATCCAGCGTTTTAGATGTTCGCTCCCCGCATCTCAAAAGACCTCACAGTGCTGGTTCCAGAAACAGCATTTATCTCTCGGTGTTTGGGAGTGCCTGTGTGGCCTCTTTCTAATTTATTTGCACTCCAGTCCTTGGGGATCTCATCACAATCCCGGTAGGCAAAGGGAGATTAGGGAATAGGGCTGTCTGCTTCTCCCCACTCTGACAGAGAAGGGAAAACAACTTCCCCAAGTCCCTCAAGTTCTTCTGGCCACTGTACAAATTGTTCTTGAGCATGGAGGGTTTCCAAAAGCCCTAATTAGCAACTCACAGCAAACATTTCTTTGCATTAGCTAATGATCCGGCTGCACTTGTAAGCAAACAGAACCAACATATCTAATCAATGCTGAAAAACCAACCAAATGCCTATTAAACATCTGGATGTAATTTTCTAGTTAGAACAAAATGAAAACATATGCAGGTTCCTTTGATCTTCGTCTTAACAAAGAAATTGTTGATAAAAAAGCATACTGGTCAGTCAATGTGTCATTTTCATAAAGTCTGCTCATTTCTCTTCAAATGCTCCCAGTTTAATTTAGTTGGTTTCCTGCAATCTCTAATTTTACCATATTGTGTGAAACCGCAAGAGATTCTTTGGAAGTGATTTTATTTGAGGTTTTACTGCTGCATGGATCTGCTACTGATTTTTTTTTCCTTCTCTGCCTTCTTCCCTTAACCTCCATAACCATCTTGCCCTTTTCTTTGGTAAAGGAGTGGGGGAGAAAAAAGATTACAAAGCAATGCTGGGAAAAATTCTTCTGGATCCTACATTCTTAGGTTTAAGAAAACTCTCAATTAAAAAAAAAAAAAAAAAGGTGGGGCGGGGTGGCTCACGCCTGTAATCCCAGCACTTTGGGAGGCCAAGGCGGTCGGATCACCTGATGTTAGAAGTTCGAGACCAGCCTGGCCAACATGGTGAAACCCTGTCTCTGCTAAAAATACAAAAATTAGCCGGGCGTGGTGGTACACGCCTGTTATCTCAGCTGCTCAGGAGACTGAGGCACATGAATCGCTTGAACCTCGGAGGCGGGGGTTGCAATGAGCTGAGATCGCACCACTGCACTCCAGCTTGGGCGACAGAGCAAGACTCTGACTCAAAAAAAAAAAAAGAAAAAAAACGTCAAATGAGGAAATGTATAAGCAATAATTCTCAGCTAAAAGGAAGAGAACACAATAAAAGTGGTCTGTTAAAAACTATAATTATTGGCCAGACGTGGTGGCTCACACCTGTAATCCCAGCACTTTGGGAGGCTGAGGAGGGCGGATCACGAGGTCAGGAGTTAGAGACCAGCCTGGCCAACAAGGTGAAACCCCGTCTATACTAAAAATGTAAAAATTAGCCGGGTGTGGTGGCACACGCCTGTAGTCCCAGCTACTCGGGAGGCTGAGGCAGGAGAATCTTGAACCCAAGAGGCAGAGGTTGCAGTGAGCTGAGATGGCACCATTGCACTTCAGCCTGGGGGACAGACTCCGTCTCAAAAAAAAAAAAAAATTATTATTATTTCAAATAAAAAAGTAATAGATTTAAAAGGTGTCTAGTTGCTACGATCGGCATCCATAATTTTTCCTATTTTGTTTAGTATCTGTACTAGATAACATCTAGCTTTTGTAATTACTTAGGGTATTGCTGAGTTGAAAATTTGATAATCAGCAACAAATGAATGGGAATATATCCACATATGCATCAAAAGAAAATGAACAAGCTGACAATCTTTCTGTTTCTCTGCAGAGCATAAAAAGGATACTGTGTTTTTCAGAGAAAATTTCCAGTGGAAGCATCATACATTTCACGTAAAAACATCATTGACATATGAATGTTAAAGGTAAAGAAGATTATGGTTAACAGGCTTTAAATGGAAGACCAAAATTATAGATTTCACGAGGAGGACTATTTTCTTTTAAACAGGCTGTAGGCAATCTGCACATATATTATTTATTTAAAACATAAGATTAAAGCTACTTGACTGTTTAAACACCATCATTTGTAATGCAGTTTGATGAGAGTTTTGTAGCATAATTATTACAGCATGACAATCATGGAGAAAATATGACCTTGAAAAGGGCAGAGCCTTCTCCCACTCTGCCAGACGATGCTCTAAATGGGAAAAAAAGGCTTCAAAAACCAAAACCAACCATTTTTATGCACACAATTAAAGGCCTTCCAATTTTAAATTCACAATGCTCTGTAGATACTATAGATACTACATCATAAGGAAATCAGAAGGCCTGGTGTTTCAAACTCTATTGGCAAGGAAAGACTAGTTAAAAGAGAATTTCTAGTGTTTACTCATGGCAGACTGGGAAATATGGTGAGCAGACACATTGTCTGTGAGTAGTTATATTAGAGAACATTTAAAGATGCCTTAGAACTGATTTTGAGGGCAGCGGGGTGGGGAAAGAAGAGAAGTAGCAACATTTTTGCCCCATCTCAAAGCATATTTTAATGGCTCTGTTTAAACTTAATGAGAGTGTGCCAGTTATTCAACATACCACGTAAAACCTGGGTAAGCCGGGGAGGAGTATCAGTTGCTCCAGTTGTCACAGCATGTATACAAGCATACATGTGGCATCCAAGCACTTTCTATCCAGTCCTGGAGCTGATTATGGGATGAACTGGTCGCAGACTGGTATATGTGGCTCAATCACTAGATGATTTCAAGGAAAACAGGTTGCTAAAGGCCCTGGGATCCTATGATTCCAAAACGTCCTGTATGTCGAGCAAAACTCACATCATCACCAAATTTAACCAAGGAAAGTGAGGCAGTGCTTTCTTCTTGTTCGTTCTGCATGTTAGCAAAATGAATAATACAGCCGCCTTCCCAACTGTACTTAATGAGAACACCACAAAGCTACAATGCCCAACTTGTTTAAGAATTTACCATGGCTTCGTAGAGACTGGCTAAAATCGCTTTTTTATTTTTTCATTTATAATTGATATTTGGGAGTGATGCAATTATAGACAAATCAATATCATACATATTTAAAAACAACTCCAACGGTGAAATGTATTATCTAAAACGACTTCTAAAACTATTTCAAGAAAAAGATCTCTGTAAAAGCACATCTTTAAATAAAATGTATGTCTGTTTAAATAAGCTCCTTCCCATAAGCCTCTTGAAGGTAAAATAATAAAATAATAACGTGGGGGTTATTAATACCAAAAACTTAACTAGTTTCCAACATAAGATAAATAGTTGTCCAAGATGCGCCCTTATGGAAGAAGTTACCACCGTTCGGCTAAGCCAGCATTATTCACTCACTGCTCATGTGGAAGTAGCTCCATTGGACTGTTCTTCAAACAAAAGTATAAATGCAGCAATACTGACGGTTTTCTGCTGTGTATTTAGAGACATACACAAAAACCGAAGACTCTCAGCATTAATTATACAGCATGTCTTGATTATTACAATCTCAAAATCCCTTTTAACTCAAGTTCCACTTCATAAGAACCTTAGCCACGTCATTTACCTAACTCTTAGCTCTTCACACAGCTCAGCTCAGGAGTACCACCCAGACTATGGGGGTGGGGTGTGCGGGACAGGTTTTTCAGGTCTCAGTGCTGGTTTATTACATTGTCTCTCTTTGTTCCCAGGAATTGGAAACAGACTCGTGGTCTTGTAGCTGAGAGGCTCCTAAAAACCTCAGCCGCTCCCCTCCTCTCCCAACACAGCGAAGTCAGGACTTTTAAGACGAAGACCTGGGATGTCGCGCCCCGGGCAAAACGTCTCATCTGCGGACACGCGTGCCTTGTTCTGGCAGCACCCTGGGAATCCTTCCCGCCAAACGGGACAGGACGATTTTTTTGAAAAGTGGCTTGAAATCCTGCAATAAAAATCAAATCCTACCACTTTGGGTGCAAAGGGGGTGGGTGGGGTGGGAGGACATCATAGTCGTCTTTGCGGCTGGTGTACCTACGCCAACCGTGGGGTTGCTCATTTACGCATTTCCAACTAAGTGCACAGTCCACTCCCTCTCGTACATCCGTAAAAAGGCAGCTCAAGGAAAAACAAACCTCAGATAAATTTTTGAATGTGGCCTCACTCTAAGAGTAGCATCAAACAAGGGGTCCAGCACTGAAAAACACATTTGCTCGAATTACCTAAAGCCCCCCCCTCCGCCTCCAAAAAGAAACTCCGCAGCTAGTCTCTGAGTTACTTTCACTTAGATCTGAGGATTTTCATTAAAGGGAAAAGTGAGCAAGTGGCAGGATTTTTGCTAACTCGAGCCCCCAGCTTCCTCGGCTGCCTGCTCGCCAGTCCCTCCCGCTAGCGCGCGCCCGCGCGCTCTCTAGCCAGCCCCACGTTACTTTGATTGACAGCCCAGCCCCGCCGCTCTCCTTCCCACCGACCTTCCCATCATCAGTGCCAATCTCCGCGAATCGCCGCTTCCCATTGGCTGGTTTTGGCGTCCCGCGGCTCCTCCAGGAACAGTTCCTCACCAAGCCCGGGAGGACGCGGCTGGCGGAGGAGGGGCCGGGGTGGGAGGGGAGACCGAGGAGACGGCGGAGATGGAAGCGAGAGGAGGGGGGAGGGAGCACGCCCCGTCCGGCGCTGCGCGGCCATAGGCTCCGGGGAAGAGCGCGTCAGCGCCCCACGTTGGTTGCAGCGCACTCGATTGGCTGATGCGGGCCTCCTGCCCCCCCGCCCCCCCAACCTCCCGGGCCCACGTCCCCCGCCGGCTCCGTGCTCTCGCCCCCCGCCCGAGCGGGGCTGGGCGGGGCCGGCGCTGGTTAGCTCCGGAGTGTGAAACCGCGTGTTAATGTAACCGGCGCGAGAGGCGCGGGCGGCGGCGGCGGCGGTGGGAGCGGCGGCTGCAGGAGCAGCAGCAGCAGAAGCAGCGGCGGGTACTCTTGTGCCCCGCGTCCCGGAGGCAGCCGACTGCGCCACCCCACCCTCGCACGGCCGGGCAGGACCCGCGCCACCAGCTCGGACCTCCGTCGTCCCGCGGCGACCAAAACCCCCGCTGGCCCCACCGCTGTGACTACTCCGGACTCGCCCGCAGAGTTTGCCCGCCGGGGAGGGTGGCCGATTGGCGGAGCGCACTCCTGCTGTTTTCCCCACCATCTCCTGGATGTCGTCCCTCGGGTGGTGAGAGAACTTTGCAGTGGGCTGGAGCGCCCTTTGCGGAGAAGCACACGAAGGTGAAGGAAGGAAAGAAGACCGAGGAAGAAGGGGCTCGGAAGAAGGGTCCGGAGCGGCCGGGCCGGCCGTGCAGGGCGAGTGCGCGCGAGGCGCGGCGCCCTGATGCTCCCCGGGCTCGAGGAGCAGCGGGCACTTGCGGGACTGCTCTCGGTGGAGTAGCCCCGTCGGGCCCGGAGGGTTTGTGCAACCGCGGAGAACACCGAGTGTTGGTCGCACGGGGCGTGCCGAGCCGCCTCCCGGCGCGCCCTCCGCACTTTCCCCGCCTCGTCATCCCTCGCTCCCCGGCCAGCAGCCTCCGCCGCGTCCTCAACCTCGCTCCCCTTTGCGTCCCGGGAGCCTGCGAGCACCTGGCCGAAGGCGCAGCCGAGTCTTGCGGGAGTCGCCCCGAAAGCGTCGGGTTTGTGTGGGGTTAGCGGGGGCCGCCGCGCCACCTGCACCTCGCCCTCCGCCGCCTCGGGGAAAACCCGAAGAGGAGGCGGACCAGGAGAAGAGCAAAGAAAAGCAGCCCGTCTGGATTTGTTTGCCCAGGACTGGCGCCGCGCACGCGGATCGCCGAGGGGAGTGCGGTCGGAGTCACCGCGCCCCCGCCTCCCCGCCCGGGCGGCTGAGGCCGGGGGGTTGGAGCGCTGCCCCCGCGCACAGTCCCCGAGCGCCCGACGTCTGCGCGCAGGTTATTGAAGCAGTTGGGCCTGGGGCGCCCACTAATGTGGCCCTGAGGGCCAGAGCCCGCACCGACGGGAGCTGGAGCCGGAGCAGCTGCGGGCGCCGAGTGGCCGGTGCGCCCGGCCGAGCGCGCCTGCGTGCGTGGCCAGCGCGCTCCCCGCTTCTGCCTGGCTTTCCGGCTTCAATTTTCCTCGGCGGGATTAAAGTTGGAAATTGACCGGAGAATTGAGTTGCCGGGGAACAGAGCCCCGGCCGCCGCCAGAGCAATGTTCCCGCAGAGCCGGCACCCGGTGAGGCGCGGCTGGGTGGTGGTGGTGGTGGGGGGGGGGGGGCGGCAGGAGCGTTGGGGAGGCGCTTCTCCCGGGCGGTAGGGAGACTGGTGGCTTCTGCGGCCCGGCGGACCCTCTCGCCTTCAGCGATGTAAGGCTGGGGAGGTCTGGGGCCCTCTCTTCCTGGGGTGGGGAGTGGGCCGAAACTCTTAATTTTCTCCCTCCCTTTGGGCTCCTTCCTACTTGACATCTATACCGAGCGGACAGGGGCGCTGGGGAAGGCTGGGGTTTCTCTCCTGCAGCCATATCCCCCCGACCTTACCCGAGTGGGGGCAGGGCGCCCCCCCCCTTTGTTTCTCGTCTCGCCTATTTACATGTCAATGCGGCCCCGGTTCCGGTGCGTCTGGAGGTGGCCCTGGCGACTCGGGGAATGGGGAGCGTAAAGGAGTTGTTTTTCTCCTCTGGTCCCCGGGGTCATTATCGCCCCCGTGGGGGAAGGGGCGGCGACACCGACAATCTGGCCTGGTCTTCCCAGGCCGCCGGGGAGCCCCCTTCCCTTTGGCCTGGTGACCCGGGCGCACTTAGCGCAATCCGCCCTGGAGGCTGGGAAGAGCTTCCGAGAAGCCTCTTTACAAGCCGGGGCCCGGGGAGGGTCCACTTTCCCCCTCCCCAAAGTGAAGGGCAAACTCGAGTTTGGGGCCTCGTTTTCAGCCACTTCTAACTTTATTTTTTGTTTATGTCCCACCCTTTCTTGCCTTCTGTGACTTACTGCTTTATTCATCCGCCCGCATTCCCGTCCCTCGGTCCCCCTCGCTGGTCGCCCCCAGACGCCGCACCAGGCTGCAGGCCAGCCCTTCAAGTTCACTATCCCGGAGTCCCTGGACCGGATTAAAGAGGAATTCCAGTTCCTGCAGGCGCAGTATCACAGGTGCGTGTCCGGCCGCGCCAGGCGGGTGGTCGCGGGCGTCCCGGTGCCCCTGGTCGCCCAGCCGGGTGGCGGCGGCGCCTGTACTTAGTTCTTGCGTCCAGGCGGTGGCGTGTGGAGTCTCAGTTAAGACCTGTCATTCAAGTTACCCCCTTTCCTGGTTCTTCCCGGGCCGCCTCTTCTCTTGTCTCCTCCTCCTCCCATTGTTTCCCTTTTGCCGGTTTGCACTGTTCCAGGGAGTCCTTTTTCATGTCTTTAGGAGTTGCATGAGAATCGTCAATATTTACGCTTCATGTATTTATTTTTCAACAGACTGAGCTGAAACATTGGTTCAATCGATGTCTCAGTCCTGGAGTGTGGGTTCAGGGAAGCAAAGCCATGTTGAAATCACTGTTTGTCATACTAGAAAATTGGGTTTTCTGAGGCAAAGTCCGTTAAGGAAGGCTAGATGCTTATAACATTGCCCATCATTGGTGATGGTGAGGGAGGTGGGTATAATAGTATGCAGAAGAAAGCTCACCTGCTTTGGCGTCATTTCGGATTGGTTTGGACAGGATGAGAGAGGGGAGTCACATTTATATCCATCTCAGCCTTAGTTTCTTCGAGTAATGAGACTTACCTTCAAAGGACTTATAAATTTTTGTAAAATACTCTGCCAGTAGTGAACTTCCCAGAAAGGTTAGTTTCTTTCCCTTGCTCCTATGAAGTTTTACCTGATTCTAACTCAGAAATAACTGTATTGACATTTTTTGCTTTTGTCATGCTTGAGAAAAAGCACACAGATGAGGCCAAATGGCTTGGGTGTGAATTTTCTTACTTTGTCAGGGGATTTCTCATTATTGACCTTTTGTCTACTTGTAGATAATATCTCTGCAGCTTGAGGCATACTTGCACACACCGTGTTTACCCAGCAGGGAGAACTTCAGCCCACTTTATTGCAGTAGCTACTTGACATATTTTGGCAGGGATTTAAAAACCAAAGGTTTTGGAAGGGACCAGCAATTGTAGGAGTGACTTAACAGATAGGATTTTCAAACCTAGAGACCGTTTGAGTTGGCAAAGATGGCACAGCCTATGCCTAAGGGTGAAGATTGTGCAAGGGCCGGATTTTGGTGGAGTCCAGAGAAACAAACTGATGCAGGAAGGTAGGGCGCAGATGACCATGAGGAGGAATCAGTTAGACGTTCTGACAGATTTTTTTCATTCTTGTCATCTAACCAGATAGGCACCAAGAAGAATGGTAGCTGAATGGACACCTTGTATTGTTCACATTATTCCTTTTCCCTATTAAATGCAAGGACAAAGCTTTTGGGTGTTTACCTAGATAGTTTATGGCTTTTCCAAATTGGTCTGTGTTTCTACTTGAAGTGCAAATATGTGAGGCAGATGTTAAAACAAGTGACATAATGTTTACATTAAGTTGCCTGTTTTGTTTTCGTAGCCTTAAATTGGAATGTGAGAAACTGGCAAGTGAAAAGACAGAAATGCAGAGGCACTATGTGATGGTAGGTATCAAAGATTGGACTTTTTCCTTTTTCATATAATATTAGCAAACGTGTTAGCAGAGTACAAAAAACATGAGTTAATGAAGTGCTTGATTCTTTTTTCTCTTTACAGTATTACGAAATGTCTTATGGATTAAACATTGAAATGCACAAACAGGTAAGCTTCAAGCTGGAATGAGAAATCAGTTCATGTGATTTAATAATGCTGGCTTTGTTCTCAGTAGTGGGCTCTAGGGTTGGGGGTTTGTATGCTATTTTTCTGCCTTGGTTTCCTGTCCTGTGGATTGATGGTAGTATTCTGCAGCAAGGGTTACTTCTTGATAATTACAAGTGTTTAAATGACTAGGAGAGGGAGAGGTGTTTTGGAAATATAAACTAGCCTGTTTATTGGCAGATAGGAATTGAGACCTGAGTTTACTTTTCCACCTGTATAGATTTATCCTCTTGAAAGGGCTGGGTATCTTCTAGAGTTGCTGAAGTTTAGAATAGTTAATGTTTTTGTGCTGTTTTGCAAGGAAGTATGGACCTGTTGGGGGGAACGAAGGGTATTCAGGAGTTTCTTTAATCATAGTAATCAAGGTATATGACTATCTGTGGAGTATTCTTTATGCTTTGGGGCTGTGTGAAGCAACAGTCAGGATTAGTGGCTTATTAGCAAACAAATTTTTGAAAAATTTCTCAGTTGTTGCAGGTTTGGATGTGAAAAAAACATCTTTTTATGGCCAGAGCATATGTTGGGAGTTGCTTCAGTCCTAGTGGTTTTAAAAGCATGAGAAGATGAGTGACTGGAAAGCTCTAGCAATGACTATGAGTTTGCAAGTTCCCATAAAATTCACACTTATGGCTACTATAATGGTGTATAAAAAGAGTATTGAGCTGGAACAAGGCACTAAGGACCTCATAAGAGAAGAAAAGCTAAATGATTGCTCAGCCCAAAGGACCCTCGATTGAGTAGTCATTGTCTGCCAAAGAAAGCATTAATGGCAGGGTGTAAGTATTCTGGAGATATGCTGACATTCACTTTTTCATCAAGACGCTGGCACAATAAGTCTTTTAGAAATCGATTGCCTCTTAAAAAATTATCATCAGATGAAGTTGCACAGTTGGACACATTTCAAAGTGCAACAATACAATTCTTACTTGATGTATATGTGCTGTTTCATCTCAAACCCTTGTTTCATTAAATTAAAGAGCATGGCTGACCGGCTGGGGCACAGTGGAGAAATTGATTAGTTCAGCCTTCAGATCTTCCTTATATTCAAAGACTTTCATTAAGCAAGTGTGTTTCAGAGTTGAATTCTGCTTTTGTAACTCTGCACTCTTTGATTTTTAATTCATCATAGATTTCATAATGTTAAGTTATCGTGTACATTAGATCTGTTCTCAGATTTGTGTTTGGAAAGAGATTGTGATGTTCAGGGCCTTTTATTAATAATGTAATTGGGCCTTTAAAAATGCAGATTTTACTATGATTTACAAAGTTGGTAGCCTACTTTATGTTGGGT
The DNA here is from genome assembly GCF_009828535.3 of Hylobates moloch. Lineage (NCBI taxonomy): Eukaryota > Metazoa > Chordata > Mammalia > Primates > Hylobatidae > Hylobates > Hylobates moloch. The sequence continues at coordinate 54,846,091 of NW_026652285.1, read as the reverse complement.
TTATGCCTTTGTTTTTGGGTGTTTCTCAATGGCTAGTGCCTTATTCAGGCACTTGTAACTTGTTGATAGTAAATGGGCTAGAAGATCTATGGCTAACATCTATCGTCATTTAAGTGAATTATGCAAATAAACTTGGCCTAGGCGGTTTAATCTTTTTTTTTTTTTTTTAAGTTACTCTGAAGGGCCCTTTTTTTTGGATAACAGATATTATGGAAGAGTAAGAGGAGACTGAGCTTTTTCTTAAACCCATAAACTCAAAGGATTTAATAACCTCATTGACTCTTTTACAAGGGAACACCACCTCAGTGTGATGCTATATGCTGGTGCTGGGTTTATTGGAGGAGCTAAAAGAGGTGTGTAATTCTTCTGGGTTCCTGTAGGTTATGTGGCGGGATGACCTCTTCTTTATCATGTAGGGAGAAGGGGTGAAGTGGGTCAGAAGCACCATGGTGTGAGAATAGTTTTCTAATGAGTTTCTATACAGCATGAGGCATTTGTGGCTATATGCTATCTGTCCGTGAGCCTGTATACATTAATAATGTGCTGTGTATAATTGGCTTAGCAATTTGAAAAACGTGAAAAGCTGAGAGACACCATGTTCTTCATAGTAGGGTACTGAGCCTCCTGAAATTTAGTTGATATTGGAAATGCTGACAGACCCTTAACTAGAGTGCTGTGCAAAGTAGTGCTATAATTCAGTTTAAAGTGGCCTTACATTTGAAAAACATCCTTCTGAATGTCACACATTAATAAAAAGTTCTGAGGAGGCATTTGGTGCAGCTAGTAATCATAATTCTTATTAAAACTGGTGACGTCTGGCCCCCAGGGTGTAGCCAAGCTCAAATTGATGCTTTTTGCCGCCTGATCACCAGCATGGCCTAAGTGCTCATTATATTGTAGAGAGGGCCTTTGGAGCTCTCATTAGATTTGACAGGAATTCTCTCTAGGGGGAAACTGGGCATTAGTGAGACTCCTGACAGGCTGAAATTATTCCTGCTTTATGGCTTATAACCAAATGCTAGCAAGACATCATCAGGGGACACTAAAAATTGTCATTTCTGACAACATCTTTGTTACTTAAAAAAAAAAAAAAAATGCAGTGATGGGGAAACTTTCCATACAGAGAGCTTTAATGCTGTTAAGATTTGTCTCCAGTGTGACGACCACTCTCCCTTCCCACCTTTCAACGGGTTTGTCGAAGGAGTGAGTTCTAGAGATTTCAGTGTCAAATCTCACTGCTGATTTTCCTGTCTGGAAGTTTTAAAGTGAAAGTGCGTCCAAATCAAGAATGGTATAATTGTGGTTTCCTTCCCTGGTGTGGTGCCCACAGCCCATGTTTACGTTGTGTCAACACTTCCTGATAAGCCTTCCCCTTACTTTGTCTGCTCCCGTTTGTGGCGCGTTACCCGTTACCGAAAAGGCAATGAAACAGGAATGGTAATAGATACTTAAGTCTTTTATGGTAGCACTAAGAATATTTTTTTTTTAGAAGCTTTTATATATCCCTGCCTGCCCGTCTTTATCTGTGTGGATGGTAAACTCTAGATATCTCCATACAGTAGAGGTAGACAATGTCTCATGGAAAATTGAGGCAGTTCTGAGTGTCAGGGTGCATTAAAACCATCAGAGTGTTAGAGTGCATTGAAAAACAGCAAGTCGGTGTGAGCCTGGTGGTTTGCATAGCTGTGCCTAGTGTGTGTATGGTGGCGTGATCTTTAAATGTTTTTATCTGTCATATGGTTTGATATTACCTCATTTGATATTTTTGGGAACAAGATGTACTGTAAATGCACACATAAGCCTTATTTTAGCCCACTCGTGTATCTTTTCAGCGTGCTGATGAAGCCATGCTATAAATTGTCATTGGTGGCTTTAATTTGCACAGTAATGAACAGTTTTCAATGTGATTTGTCTTCTGTGACCTCCATAGGCATCCTCCAGAGTAGACTGAGTAGGTGTTTTGCTCTACCCACAGCTGTGTGCATGTGTTCAGAGTCTGGGACTTGCTCAAGGCCACGCATCTATTGAAGCTTGAGTTGGGTTGCCTCCTCCAGGGTTGTCTGTGCTGCTGCTGGTTTTTTTTTCTTTTTTCCTTTTTTTTTTTTTTGAGATGGAGTCTCGCTCTGTCCCCCAGACTGGAGTGCAGTGGTGCGATCTCTGCTTACTGCAACCTTTGCCTCCTGGGTTCAAGCAATTCTCCTGCCTCAGCCTCCCGAGTAGCTGGGATTACAGGTGTCCGCCACCATGCCCAGCTAACTTTTATTTTTTTTATTTTTTTTTGTATTTTTAGTAGAGAGAGGGTTTCACCCATGTTGGCCAGGCTGGTTTCGAACTCCTGACCTCAAGTGATCCACCTACCTTGGCCTCCCAAAGTGCTAGGATTATAGGCATGAGCCACCATACCCGGCCTGTCTGTGCTTCTTCCTGTCCCCTCATGCTGCCATCAGGAAGATGAGGTGGACCATGTCTCCCTAGTGCCCGCCTCTTCAGTTCTGACTCTTTGTGCTGATGAACTTCATGATTTATAAGACATTTCAGGGCTGGATGTATGTTCTAAAAGTTAGGAAAATCAGCAGTGCCGCTGACTGGTCTTTTTGGGGAGAGGAGGGTCACAGGCCATGGGTAGGTAAAACGTTGTATCCTACTGAGCAGTACTGTCCTCAGGTTAAAGTATGTTTAAGAAGAAACAAGTCAGGAATCCTGGTGGAGACCCAGTGATGGGGAGGTAGTTTGATCAGTCACTCTGTGCTTGTGTTCTGCTGAAGAACGGGCAGAGTGAGAGCATTGGGCTCTCCAGGATGGTGAAGAATTTTTTTTTTTTGAGACGGAATCTCGTTCTGTCGCCCAGGCCGGAGTGTGGTGGCTCAATCTCGGCTCACTGCAACCTCCGCCTCCCGGGTTCAAGCGATTCTCCTGCCTCAGCCTCCCGAGTAGTTGGGATTGCAGGAGTCCACCACCACGCCTGGCTAATTTTTTTTGTATTTTTAGCAGAGACGGCGTTTCACTGTGTTGGCCAGGCTGGTCTTGAACTCCTGACCTCAAGTGATCCCCCCCACCTCGGCTTCGCAAAGTGCTGGGATTACAGGCGTAAACCACTGTGCCCGACCGATAGTGAAGCATTTAAAAATAAATGAAAGGACTAGCTCTGAAAGGAAGGATGATATATTCTGCAATCCTGGTTTGGGAAGGGGAAAGAGCTCCATATGATATTTCAGCAAGCAACGTCTCCGGCCATGTAAATTTTGGAGTGAAACTGCTTTTACAGTTTTGATGTGTGCTTTAAAATTTCTCTTAGAAAAATGCGTCGTTCTTTAGTGGGTTTTTAAAAAAGTATTTAGATGGGACTGTTAGGGACTCACCTGTGGGATATTTCCTTAGATGTGATTCTTTTACTCTTTGCAAATTTTACCTTAGTGTTTTTTTTTTTTTTTTTTAACCATGTGTGTTTTTGTCTATAGTTTCTCACTTAGAGATTTTTTTCCCCCTAAGTCAACATCTCACACAGGGAAATGACTAGCTAGAGTATAGGCACTTGGAGTTAAGCTCCAGCAGGTGTTAATAATCTTGTCCTACAAAGAGGGTAGCTGTCATCAAGATTGGAGTGGTCCCCAAATTCATTAGCCAGGCCTGTTCTTTGCAAGCATAAGTTAAAAGAGATAAAGCTCTCTGTGCATTCAGAGCCTAGATTCCGAGGTGCAAGATTAGCCTTTGTTTCTTTTCTTTTTTTTTTTTTTTTTTTTTGAGACGGAGTCCTGCTCTGTCGCCCAGGCTGGAGTGCAGTGGCGCAGTCTCGGCTCACTGCAAGCTCCGCCGCCCGGGTTCACGCCATTCTCCTGCCTCAGCCTCTCCGAGTAGCTGGGACTACAGGCGCCCGCCACCACGCCCGGCTAATTTTTTGTATTTTTACTAGAGACGGGGTTTCACCATGGTCTTGATCTCCTGACCTCGTGATCCGCCCGCCTCGGCCTCCCAAAGTGCTGGGATTACAAGCGTGAGCCACCGCGCCCGGCCTAGCCTTTGTTTCTTATCAGCAAGCAGGACTGATCTCTCACCTCTCAGTCACCTTCCCCACCCTTCAGCGGTGGGCCAGTGGCTGGTTTTTGTCCTGGACTTGCACTGGAGTAAGGCAAGGGAGGCCCTGGGCACGGATTTTAAGGGGGTACCATCAGAAAACATAGTTATCACCATCAATACTTTGAAAATTCAAACGGAATGCCCCCAAAATCTTCAAGGAACAAAATGTCCAAATTTTGTATTAGGGCAGGATCCAACAGGGGGAGCTGGGAATAGGGTGAGGACAGGAGGTAGAGTCAGGCCATTGCAGGGCCACAGCGCCTCCCTTGCCTCCCCATCTTTCTGCGTTTGGTTACCTGTCCTGTGGGGAGTGGCCATGAACTATAGGCTCTGACTTGTTTCCGCTGTAGTTCATTGAAGTCATTTAATTGGGGATTTCCATTTGGGACTGGGCAAGTCACGAACACGTTCCCTGGCTGCAGTTCCCCTCTCTGTATAATGGGGGTTAGACTAGACAAAAGTCTGTTTGTTCCTCACATGGTGGGAGCCATCCCAGCATACACCCGCAGAACCCAGCACCTCGTGTGTGCAAACTGAGGAGCGTCCTTCGCCAGAGGGCTTAAGATGTTCTCCCAAATAGTGTTTATTAAGAAACAGAAAGAAAATCTGTTTCTTTAGTAAATATTTAAATAAATCATCTTGAGTGGTAGTTAAACTAAAAATATATTCAGTTACTGGCTCATGGAACCATTTTAAGTTTCCATGGATCTGAGTCTTTGCTGTTTTATTATTAAAACTTCTGTGGTCTCCAGAAGTGGATTAAAGGAGAGGAAACTGAGAAACTTACTGGCTTTCCTCAAAGCTTTGATTGATTCCATTTCCTACCCTCTCCCCTCCCCATTGCTTATTGTTGCCTCTGATTTTTAAAAATGGAAATTCTCACAACTAGTACCTTTACTGCAGGGTATTTAGTATAGTGGTTTTTAAGTAAATTTTAGACAGCTGTTTTTGTCGGTGGGCTTATTTGACAAGAATAGGCATCTATACCTTCAAAATACTCCTCACCAGAGTATTGTTCTGTGAATACGGTGTGATGTTTTAAGTGGAGCTAGGGTGCGCAGGTGTGGGCAGGGGGGAGAGACGTTTTCTGATTTTTTTTCCCCCCTGAGGTGTGGTTTGATCTGAAAAGTGAAATAAATTTGCACTGAAATTTTAACATAAATTAAGATATTCATGTATTGCCATTGACTTGATTTAACAAAAGTATGGTTTCTAAAATTGTTTGCAAAGGAATTATTTCAGAATTGCTGCTTGTATTTCTTCCTGAGCAGGGCCCACAGGGGAAAAAAAAAAAGAAAAAAAAATTGAAGAAAAATTTTTAAAATTACTGCTTGTAGACTACCCAGTCACCATAATATTTTTTAATGAAAATCCAGGCAGTGTTGATATGTGATTTTATCAAATAACCTGTTGTTTAGCAAAATTACATGTTTCATTATTTAACATTTAATTTTCTTCCTTTTTTTTTTTTTAATGGAGATAGAGTCTTAATCTGTCGCCCAGACTAGAGTACAGTAGCGCAATCTTGGTTCACTGCAGCCTCCGCCTCCTGGGTTCAAGTGATTCTCCTGCCTCAGCCTCTGGAATAGCTGGGATTACGGGCGTGCACCAGCACGCCTGGTTAATTTTTTTTAAATTATTTTTTGGTGGAGATGGGGTTTCTCCATGTTGTCCAGGCTGGTCTCAAACTCCTGGCCTCAAGTGATCCACCTTCCTCAGCCTCCCAAAGTGTTGGCATTACAGGTGTGAGACACTGGTCCCAGCCCCTAATTTTTTTTTTTCTTTGAGATGGAGTCTTGCTCTGTCGTCCAGGCTGGAGTACAGTGGCTCGATCTCGGCTCACTGCAACCTCTACCTCCCTGAGTAGCCGGGATTACAGGTGTGTGGGTTCAAGGGATTCCCCTGCCTCAGCCTTCCAAGTAGCTGGGATTACAGGCACGTGCCACCATACCCAGCTAATTTTTGTGTTTTTAGTATAGACGGAGTTTTGCCATGTTGGCCAGTCTGGTCTTGAACTTGTGGTTTCAAGTGAGCCACATGCCTCAGCCTCCCAAAGTGCTGGAATTAACAGGCGTGAGCCACTGCTCCCAGCCCCTAAATTTTTAATAATTACTAAGTTGCAAGCCAAGCATGTGGCTCATGCCTGTAATCCCAGCTCCAGAGGATCACTTGAGCCCAGGAGTTAGAGACCAGCCTGGCCAACATAGCGAGACCCTATCTCTACAATAAAAGATTAAAAAAAAAATAATTGGGCCTGGTGGTACAGACCTGTAGTACTAGCTAGTACTGGTGCTGAGTGAGGCAGGAGGATCTTTTGATCCCAGGAGTGGGGAGGTTATAGTGAGCTGTGATCACGCCTCTGTACTCTAGGATGGATGACACAAGCATGACCCTGTCTCAGAACATACAAACAATAAATTGTATTCTATTTACTTTCTTTGAAGCAATATAAAAATCCTAATGGTGGGCACAGTTGTTTATCCCCTCCCCTGTAAGCTCTCATAGTAGGTATAAACAGCTATTTATTTTAGTTTTTCTTGTAGTAGTATTTGCTACTTAGTCATTCTTTGACCGCAAAATACGTTAGCAGAAAAAGAGTAGGATACAAGTCACTCTTGGTAGAAGGAAAAAGCTGGGAGGAAAAAACAAATTCTGAAAATTGTATCCGTTGAATTAACTTTTTCATCTTCCAAACAGAGAAAAAACTAAGTGTGCTAGATGTACACCACTGTACGCTGGAAGGGATAGTTGTATAGGTAGCTTGCTGATCATCCGTGAAATCTATTCCCAGTGTACTAATGGATATTCGTTATCCATTAGATGAATTGGAATCAGTCTTTGAGAATGTAGGTGTGTTTGAGCTTGCGCGTCCAAATCTTGCAATTTGTCAAACTACTGAAATACATGTACCATGAGACTGGGTTTGGTATTAGCACCATGACTGATCTAAGTAGGTTACTAGTCTGTGATACTAGTCTAGGTATATGTACAACCTCTTGGTAAAAAGCTTGAGTGCGTTTACCTGAGTTGTTTACTTTTTTTTTTTTTTTTTTTGAGACGGAGTCTCGCTCTGTTACCCAGGCTGGAGTGCAGTGGCGTGATCTCAGCTCACTGAGGCAAGCTCTGCCTCCCGAGTTCACACCATTCTCCTGCCTCAGTCTCCCGAGTAGCTGGGATTACAGGCATCTGCCACCACGCCCGGCTAATTTTTTGTATTTTTAGTAGAGACAGGGCTTCACCGTGTTAGCCAGGATGGTCTCGATCTCCTGACCTCATGATCTGCCCGCCTCAGCCTCCCAAAGTGCTGGGATTACAGGTATGAGCCACTGCGCCCGGCCTGAGTTGTTTACTTCTAAATTTGTAAGGTCTTTTTTTTTTTTTTTGGGAGATGAGTCTCGTTCTGTCTCCCAGGCTGGAGTGCAGTGGCACAATCTCAGCTCACTGCAACCTCTGCCTCTGGGGTTCAAGCTATTCTCCTGCCTCAGTCTCGCGAGTAGCTGGGACTACAGGCACGTGCCACCACAGACGCAGCTAATTGTTATATTTTGGTAGAGATGGGGTTTCTCCATGTTGTCCAGGCTGGTCTTGAACTCCTGGCCTCAAGTGATCCGTCCACTTTGGCCTCCCAAAGTGTTGGGATTATAGGCATGAGCCACCACACCCGGCCAAATATGTAAGTTATATACGTACATTGTTGTATTACACTATTGTATACATTTAAAATAAATGGACATTTTAAACAGTGGTAAAATGAAATGTTCCTATTCTCAGCACACATTCCATCGGCTTGCCCAGTGTCCCCACTGCTCAGAGACTGCTAGCCCATATGTCAAACCTGGCCGCACCCTGGGAACTCCAGCCCTGGAAAGGGAGCATCTTTAAGATAGCAGATGCAAATTGTCTTCAGGGTCTTGGGATTACATCCATCCTATCCTGCATGTGTGTTCTTTTAAATTTTGACTTCCCCCTGTGATGACCTCTTTGTCCCTCACAGCCTGCTGTGTCTACCCCTGAGTACTTTCCCTTCCCGTCTTGGCCACTGCTTCTTTCTCTTCCTGCATTTCCTTTTATCCTGCCAAATAGGCCTCTTCTTGCTGAAAGTATGTTTTGAGTTTTCCTGTTTTCTTTATAAAAAGTCCAGGCTTTTGTATCAACCTTCAAATGGCCTTCCTCAGTCTCCGAGTCCCAGTTCAAACACCACCACCTGTTTACTTCGAGGCGGCTGGGGAGTGCCCAGTGGCAGGCTGTCACAGTACTTGTTTTGCTCAGTGTCCTGTAATAGTGGTTTTTCACGTGCTTCTTTCCTTACTCCGACTAGGTTGCAGTCTGCTTGAAGCTGAGTTAGGGACTTCCATCTACCCTTCCCAGTGAGTTATCCGGAGTAGGCATTGATTGTATTGTGTTTTGGGTACTCCTTATGTGTAGTGGTAGTTGTATCCATTTTGGAGCCTGAATATTTGAAAATCAGGTGAAAGCTACTTTGCAAGAAAAGTTTGTACATATTTTTACACACAAATACCCAGGATAGCTTTGCCCAACAATTTTGGCTGTTTGTGTGCATCTCAAGATCCTTCAACAAGTCCATGGAATTCAGATTAAAAACTAGAATCAAGAAAACTAGTGTGGTGGCTCACGCCCGTAATCCCAGCACTTTGGGAGGCCAAGGCGGGCCGATCACAAGGTCAGGAGATCGAGACCATCCTGGCCAACATGGTGAAACCCCATCTCTACTGAAAATACGAAAATTAGCTGGGCGTGGTGGCAGGCACCTGTCATCCCAGCTACTTGGGAGGCTGAGGCAGGAAAATCACTTGAACCAGGGGGTTGGAGGTTGTGGTGAGCTGAGATCGCGCCACTGCATTCCAGCCTGGAGACAGAGCGACACTCTGTCTCAAAAAAAAAAAAAAAAAAAAAAAAGAAAAGAAAAAGAAAATTAGTGTGAGTCCTTATGCTAAAATTAAAAATGAAATCTTTTCGCTTCTAATAACCTTATCTAACCAGTTTTGCTCAGTTTTTCTTTTGGGAGAGTGATCTGCAGTCAGTGACCACTGAGACTTCTTAGGAGTTTTATTATAGTAATATGTTTGGGTTTGGACTAAAAAAGAGAGATAAACAAAACTAGCATGTTGCTGGGGCTTAGGTTTGGTGTGAATTGAGCATGTGCGGGTATTACTGTCCCTGGAACTGCAGCTGCCAATAGAGTGTAGAGGAATTGCATGACAAGCTTCTCTCAAGGCATTAAACTTGACTTGTCACCAATTTCTTAGTAATGAGTATAACCATTGATTATTTACTTAGTCTTTACATTGTGTCTTCCATTCTCCCAAACATCTTATTATGAAAAATTTCAAATTACAGAATGAAAGAGAAATACACAGCAATACCCATATTATACCCACCTGTATGATACCTGGAGTCTATAATTAACATTTTATAATATCTGTCTGTCATATATCTTCCATAGGCTCCTCCTTCCCCCAAAATCAAGAAATAAATTAATAATGTGGGGAATTTGGAAGGGCTTGATAGAGGATTAGGCCTTTCTTTAGCTACCGACCTTGGTTTAGACGGATAACATGAAGCAGGGATTTCCATGTACTTTTTTTAAAATTTATTTTTTGATTTTTTTCAGTAGAGATGAGGTCTCACTATGTTGCCCAGGATGGTCTCGAATTCCTGGGCTCAAGCGATCCTCCCACCTCAGCTTCCCAAAGGGCTGGGATTACAGGTGTGAGCCACCACACCTGGCATCCATGTACATTTTAAGAATTCTGTCTTCACCTGTTTTTATAAGGTTTTCCTCCTAGACTTGCCCTTTGTACTTTTGGTGTGGTTGTACTAGGTGATCCACCATCACATGGTTTTTAGGTGCTTTCTTTCTCAACTGTCACTTGAGATTTTATTTAACACAGAAAAGCTGGACTCCCCTTACCAAGTCCTCCTCTCTTCGTTCTGACCCCTTAATGAAACTTGACTTATACTTTACCTTTAAGATGTAACCAGTGTATTTGCTGGGGGAAATATTGTTAGTAATGATAGGTAGGAAAATAGAAATAATTTTGCAGAAGGACTCTGATTTTGAACCTTGTGTGTATGGAATTGTCCTGATGGAGATTTTCAGTTGGCCTCAGGGGCCTTGGGTGGTAAGGGGGTGTAAAGGACCAGAAACAAAACCTCATTGAGGACCCCAGTGTGTGGAACCAGGCCCTCCAATGCTGTGGACTTCCGGTTGCTCCTCAGGAGCACAGTCTTTCTTCCTTCTCGATGCCCTCTGATGCCTTGAGCAAACAGCTGGTCGGAGCTTCTTATAAGTACAGTGGCCAGCCAGTGTATTGACACGCAAGACACAATAGAAAACTGCATTAGAAGGCAAGCCATTGGGATTTGCAGTAAATATATTACAGAACACAAGTGACTTGCCGATACTGCTTGTTTAGCAGTTTGCAAGGGCAATGGCAGTATGGATTTTTGAATTAGAAGGGAAGGGCTCTGTGCTTTCTCTGTGTGGGAACATCTAGTTGATGGCTGGGGAGAAAATTGATTTAGAGAACAAAATGCAGCCGCCATTATTTGTGCCATTTGAAAGGCCTCTGTGGATTAGTGAGTGAAAATAAAAAGGTTGATTTTGGTTTAGGAAAGAGGGTCTTAACATTGATCTGCGTCTTGGTCTGGTATGGAGAGAATAAAGGATGGACCACCGGATGGAGAAAGGACATCCAGTCCCCATGCAGCCTGCAGATACAGGTGCACACTCCATTCTCACATAGTTGTCTTTCTCAGTTCTTTGGCTTTCAAAAGTCGGCTTTTTGGGTTTCTTATTACAGTAAGCTTTTCCAATGACAACATTAGAGTTGTCATAGCCTCCATCCATGGAGCTCCCATGTGCCCTAGGAATTGTTCCTCTAGGAGCCGCCCCGCCCCCCCCCGCCCCGTCAACCTTCCCAGCCTCCCTTTGTGTGGATACTAATTATTCTACCTTGAAAAAGAGAAAACAGGCGAATGGGATTAGGGGATGACAGTAGCACCTACCCCATAGGGTAGATACCAAGGTTAAATGAGTTACCATATGCAGGAGCAGTTGCATAGTTTCCTGGCATGGGGGCGCTCTGAGGGATAGCTGTGATCTAAGTAGCAGTCCCTTTAAAACTCTACCCCTGCTGTTGGACTTCTAGGCCATGCTTCACTGATACTTCCATTTTGTTTTTGCAAACCCAGCTTCCTTCCTACCTCTGAATTGATTTTCCCATTACAGTGTTTTATTTATTTATTTCTAAGATCATAAGCATTTATCTTTAGGCTTAAAAGGAGAAAAAAAAAAAAGGACTTGTTGGCAGTCTTTTTTTTTTTTTGAAATGAAGTCTTGCTCTTGTCCCCCAGGCTGGAGCGCAATGGCGCAATCTCAGTTCACTGCAACCTCCACCTCCCAGGTTCAAGCGATTCTCTTGCCTCAGCCTCCCGAGTAGCTGGGATTACAGGCGTGTGCCACCATGCCCAGCTAATTTTTTTATTTTTAGTAGAGTCGGGATTTCACCATGTTGGCCAGGCTGGTCACAAACTCCTGACCTCAAGTAATTTGCCTGCCTAAGCCTCCCAAAGTGCTGGGATTACAGGCGTGAGCCACCGCGCCTGGCCTTGTTGGCAGTCTTTTTTTTTTTTTTTTTTTTTTTGAGACGGAGTCTTGCTCTGTCGCCCAGGCTGGAGTGCAGTGGCGCGATCTTGGCTCACTGCAAGCTCCGCCTCCCAGGTTCACACCATTCTCCTGCCTCAGCCTCCCGAGTAGCTGAGACTACAGGCGCCCGCCAACACGCCCGGCTAATTTTTTGTATTTTTAGTAGAGACGGGGTTTCACCGTGTTAGCCAGGATGGTCTCGATCTCCTGACCTCGTGATCCGCCCGCCTCGGCCTCCCAAAGTGCTGGGATTACAGGCTTGAGCCACCGCGCCCGGCCTTGTTGGCAGTCTTTATTGTCTAAGTAAAATGTCTTACTTTGGCCAAACAGCAGAATGTGTCCTTGGAAGGCAATAGTTTTAAGTAATGTAACTATCAGAATAAAGTTGTGTTGAGTTTTTTCATTTAAAGGGATAGAAGAACAACAAAGGATTTGGTTCATTCTATCAAAGTAAGTTTTGGCAGAATAAGGAGTAGGAGGTATATTTCAGAGTTTTTCTTTCTAATGTAACATGGAAAATTTGTCATTTTGAAAACAAGCAGGGTATGGAATTAGAGGGTCAAGTTGTTGCTTGGTTACAGAAAGAAAAAATTTCATTTTGATGAGGGGTATGTACACCTGTGGGGAGTGTGTGCATGTAGTTTTCTTTTTGCTCTGTAAAGTACTGCGCAAAAGTTGTGAGTAGATTAGTTGTGGTGCTATCTTTCTCCATCTACTCCATGGGTTTGAGATTTTTGTTGACCGTCAACGTTCACAGCTGCTGCTTATGTACTAATATTTGGGGAAGCAAAAAAAAAAATTGTTGGGAGGCTGAGGCGGGAGAATCACTTGAACCTGGGAGGCGGAGGTTGCAGTGAGCCAAGATCGCACCATTGCACTCCAGCCTGGGCAAAAAGAGTGAAACTCCATCTCAAAAAAAAAAAAATTATTGCAAGGGAGAAAAGCAGAGCCATTGGGATTGGTCAAACTGGAAGTTTAGGCTGTTTACTCTTAATCCCAAGCACAATGCAGTAGAAACTTCTTGTGTGTCTTTGTAAGTATTTGAGATAAAGCAGGGCACAGTTCAGACAAGTTGTGCCAGTACCTGCTCTCAAGCTCCAAAGTTGGCTGCCTTCTGATCTGGGTGTGCTGAGAAGCTCCGCGTTCATGGCTCTTTCTGCTTAGCTTGAGAAGTGGCCCTGACACCCTGAGGATCTGTAGGGGAAGCACTAGGTTCTTGACAACCCCCTAGCCTGCCAGTTGGCCTGGGTCCCAGAACCTTTTCCATTTGTAAGTGGGCTGGCTCTTTTACAGTGCCTGGGCCATGAGCTCCCTCAGAGCCAATGTCTCTGCACAGCTACTGAGGAGATTGGAATTGGACCATTGAAATGTATCCAACTTCTGTACTTTTTAGCTGACCAAAGGCCAAAATCATTCCACTAACTTAGGAGGGGAACTGCTGACATTTGAATCTTGTAAGAAATCTGTATTTTATGATCGACTACCCTAGATGCTATGATATTTATGAATTAAATGGAAGTATAAGGAGGAAGTATAAGGAGGTTTCAAATACTGACTGTGGATTTTTCTGAGTATATAGATTTTTTTTTCTTTCTTTTTTTTTTCTTTTGAGACGGAGTCTCGCTCTGTCGCCCAGGTTGGAGTGTAGTGGCACGATCTTGGCTCACTGCAAGCTTCGCCTCCCGGGTTCAAGCGATTCTCCTGCCTTGGCCTCTGGAGTAGCTGGGATTACAGGCACATGCCACCACACCCTGCTAATGTTTGTATTTTTAGTAGAGGTGGGGTTTCACCTTATTGGTCAGGCTGGTCTTGAACTCCTGACCTTGTGATCCGCCTGCCTTGGCCTCCCAAAGTGCTAGGATTACAGGTATGAGCCACTGCGCCCGGCCTTCATTTTTCTTAAGTAGAGACGGGGTTTCGCCATGTTGCCCAGGCTGGTCTTGAACTCCAGGGCTCAAGCAATCCGCCCGCTTCAGCCTTCCAAAGTGCTGGGATTACAGGCATTTGCCACCATGCCCAGCCTAAGAATACATTGGTTTTGAACTGGTTGTTAAATCTGTATTCATCCTTGTTTCTTTTTTGTTTTGAGACAGAGTCTCACTTTGTTGCCCAGGCTGGAGTGCAGTGGTGTGATCTCAGCTCACTGCAGTCATTGCCTCTCAGGTTCAAGCTATTCTCCTGTCTCAGCCTCCCAAGTAGCTGGGATTACAGCTGGGATTACTCGGCACCATGCCCAGCTAATTTTGGATTTTTAGTAGAGATGGGGTTTTGCCATGTTGGTCAGGCTGGTCTCGAACTCCTGACTTCAGGTGATCCATCTGCCTCAGCCTCCCAGAGTGCTGGGATTACCAGCATGAGCCACCGCACCCAGCCCGTCCTTATTTATTGACTAATTTAGTAAGTATGGCTTACCTACCAAAAGGGTCCCAGACAGGTCAATGTCAGTGCATCACTGATCTTATGCAGCCATTGTTTGGGTTATTATTTTATTGCAAGATCAAATACCCAAAAAAGCTGTGATTTTTTTTTTTTTAATTTTTTTTTTTTTTTTTTTCTGATTAGCTTCTGGAACTCTCAAAGTGCTGAAATTGCTCAAAGTTAATAGGGAATAAGTAACAATTGTTGCTTCTCAAATTAAAGCAATATAAAAGGTGGCCATGCCTACAATCCCAGCACTTTGGGAGGCTGAGGTGGGCAGATCACGAGGCGTCAGGAGTTCGAGACCAGCCTGGCCAATATGGTGAAACCCCGTCTCTACTAAAAATACAAAAATTAGCTGGGCATAGTGGCGTATGCCTGTAGTCCCAGCTACTTGGGAGGCTGAGGCAGAAGAATCACTTGAGCCTGGGAGGCGGAGGTTGCAGTGAGCCAAGATTGCCCCACTGCACTCCAGCCTGGGCGACAGAGCCAGACTCTATCTCAAAAAAAAAAAAAAAAAAGGGGGGGGGAGGGACTTTTGTGTAGACTTTGCATTGTGAGAATATTGGTATTGACACCATTTATAATTTGGAGTAGAGTTTGAAGACCAGATTCTACTGTTTGTCGCATACTGGTTAATATGGCTGTAAAGAGGAGATGAATGTGGCTACTTTTCCAAGTCTATTACTCAGGAGGACTGTAAATTTGATTGGCTGTTACAATTCTAGCAGAATCATTCGATTTGAGAGCAATAGAAAGATAAGATATCCAATTACCCAAATGATTTGCAGGGTTGGCCAACGTTGTCATGGAGACACGAGTTGGAACAAATTAAATTTTAAGCAATAAAATAATCTTAAAGCCCGTCTGGGAACAAGAAAATTGGGCAGTGGCACTTACCTGAATTGAATCTTAGCTTGACACGATGTTGTTTGACATTGATATACTGTGGGGGCCTAAACTTATGTGTGGCACAACATTATCTTTAAAAAGTAGCTCGGCCAAACCAGCAAAGGGGAGTATTGGTATAAAGTCAGAGATATTAACATGTATTTATTCTGTGGCTTAAATGATGATTAGACTCTGGGTTCCCAAGAATATTTTGTATCTAAGGATTGAAATGCCTAAATAATGATTAAGCAGCTTTAATTGGACACTTGGGGAAAAAAAGATTTCTTTAGCAGCAATATGCAGTTTTTGGAACTGCCCTTCCTCTTTGTGTGCATGTCTTTTGGTTGGGGGGGGGAGGGTGGAGGTGTAAGCATGCATATATTTGCATGTACAAGTGAGGAGATTTTGGCACATGCCCCTACACTGCAGATGATTCTCTGTATTAGTTAAAATTTCTACTTTGCAGTACTGCTTGCAGACTGGAAAATTGCGTTCCAAACTTCAGCTGATGATCTAAAACCTGAATAAGCATTAGTCTGTGGCTTAGAAGGTTATTTCCCCTCATTAATATATTGTTTAACTGGTTCCTGGCTTGTGCCACGGATTTGAAAACAGCCGAGTGGCCCAGAAGGAGGGAGGGCTTTTTATCCACATGTCTATTAGACAGATGGAGATGAAAATTGGTCTGAGGTCAAGCCATTTGCAGCGTTCTCACAGCCTTCGATTTTCCTCTCATCCTCACCACAGATCATCTCAAATGATTCAGTAATGACCAAAAGTGCAACATTGACCTTTATTCCCTGGTGGATTACTGTGTTTCACAGTCCAAATGGCAGGAAGTCTATTCTGTTCTTCCAGAAGGAGTGCAGCATTATTGAGCCAGCCCAGCCCTGTGGGAACCACACAAGTGCAGACCAGTGTAACAGAATACGTGGGTTAAATTTGGTTTCTGGTGCTCTGGGAAACGAGAATTGACATGTCCTGGAACCCACATAATTAATGGAAGAATATCTAGGATGTTTTCTAAAAACACACAGGAGCATAAAAATTGATTTGTCCACTTGTAAAATAACTTGTGAATTACAGGAGTGGTAACTTCTGGTGGCCCCTGGTTTATAAATTGTTCTTGTTTCCATTATCTTCAGTTCCTCTCTCCTTATTTAATGCTTCCCTAGTATATCTTAGACAATACTGTAAGGCTTTATAATTTTAAAATTATAAATTGACATGACTGAGCATAAGGGGATGAAGGCCTTTTTTTGGCATACTTTTAATTATGTATATTTTTGGTTAGTCCCCGTAACCCTGAATAGATTCTGTCCCATACGACACTTTTTTTCCCATCCTGAAAGTAGGTTGATTGTTATCTTGGAGGAATGGTGATTATTTTTCTCTTACTTAGATTCCTCTGTGGATTGTATAATGATGCAGTGATTGGGGTTTTTTTGGTAAAGAAGTAATTTGTATTTAAAATGTTATTCCTGTTTGCCTCCACATGCATGGCTGAGTCAATATTCTGTGAATCCATACACCATGGCACCTGTCATCCAGGATCCTTTCGCTTACTCTCTTCTAAATACTTAAAATAATCTTTTCCAAAGGTTATGCTTTGAAAAATTTAGCCAGAATCCCAGATTTCATTTTAATCGTGACTAAAATGCTTTTGAGAAAATAAAACTTCTTGACTGTTAACTGTTCACAGGTTCTTTTTCTGCCTCAGTGGCTCCAAATTTTAATTCCTACCCTTGTCCACCACAACTTCCAACTTCCTTTACATATCCTTTTTTTTTTTTTTCGAGATGCAGTCTTGTTCTGTCACCCAGGCTGCTGGAGTGCAGTGGCGCGATCTCGGGTCATTGCGACCTCCACCTCCTGGGTTCAAGCAATTCTTGTGTCTCAGCCTTCTGATGCAGCTGGGATTATAGGCATGTGCAACCACGCCCGGCTAATTTTTGTAATTTTAATAGAGACAGGGTTTCACCATGTTGGCCAGGCTGATCTCGAACTCCTGGCCTCAGGCAATCCACCCGCCTCAGCCTCCCAAAATGCTGGGGTTACAGGTGTGAGCCACCACGCCTGGTCTGAGTATCCTTCTTCTGGCTACTTTGAGAGTAAGTTGTGGAGCCTTGCAGGTTTTTTGGCATGTGATACTGATTAAAAACATAACTCCAGGTTCCATCCAGCAAGGCAGCAACCTTATCTTCCTTCCCAAAGGACCACCTCTCCCCAGCCGCTCAGCTTGAGGGAGCAGGAATACAGCTTAGGGGCTGGGACTTCCCCGCTGAAGTTTCAGCACTGAGTTTGAGGGGCCAGGAATGGCTTTGATACATATATCAAACTTGGAGCCATTATGTGGCATTGGGGGCCTAGATCTCCTTGTAGAGAGCTGTTTTCCCTAAGAAGTTGCTCAGAAAGGAGAGTGGCAGCTGTTACTCATGTATGTGGGTCATTCAGCTGTAGCATGGCCCACGTGCAGAAAGTTCCTTTTCTACCATCTAGATTGGCTGAAGATTTCAGTGTGTTAGGGAAACATTCAGAGGTAACTTGATTTTTGCTTTTTTTTTTTTTTTTTTTTTTTTGACAGTCTCTCTCTGTCGCCCAGGCTGGAGTGATCTCTCGGTTCACTGCAACTTCTGCTACCCGAGTTCAAGCGATTCTTGTACCTCAGCCTTCTGAGTAGCTGGGATTACAGGTGTGCACCACTACACCCAGCTAATTTTTTTGTATTTTTAGCCATGTTGGCCAGGCTGGTCTCAAAACTCCTGACCTAAAGTGATCCGCCTACCTCAGCCTCCCAAAGTGCTGGAATTATAGGTGTGAGCCACTGTGCCCGGCTGATTTTTACATATTTTTATCTCACTCTGTTGCCCAGGCTGGAGTGCAGTGGCTTAATCATAACTCCAAACTCCGAACCAAGGATTACTCCAAGCAAGTGATCCTTTGCCTAAGCATCCCCAGTAGCTAGGACTATAGGCCACACCACCACGCCCGGCTAATTTTTAAAATTTTTCTGTAGAAATGAGGTCTCACTATGTTGCCCAGGCTGGTCTTGAACGCTGATCTCCAGTGATCCTCCTACCTTGCTCTCAAAAGTGCTGATGATGTGAGCCAGTGCTTCAGGCCTTTGTCTTTATTTACACAGGCATATTTTATTTTATTTTATTTATTTATTTTGTGAGACTAGTCTCGCTCTGTCGCCCAGGCTGGAGTGCAGTGGCATGTTGTTGGCTCATTGCAACCTCCGCTTCCCGGGTTCAAGCGATTCTCCTTCCTGCCTCAGCCCCCTGAGTAGCTGGGATTACAGGCGTGCACCACCACGCCTGGCTAATTTTTGTATTTTTAGTAAGGACTGGGTTTCATCATGTTAGTCAGGCTGGTCTTGAACTCCTGACCTCATGATCTGCCTGCCTCGGTCTCCCAAAATGCTGGGATTACAGGTGTGAGCCACCGCGCCCGGCTACACAGGCATATTTTAGTTTCATAATTGTAATTTTAACCTTCAACCAATGGTGATGATGATGTAGTCTGCTTTTCCTCCCACTAATCCTGCTATTGTATGGTATTACCTAATTTCTTATGAGCTCTCTAATGACTAAGATCTGTGAAGAGGTTTAAAGGTATAGGCTTGCTTGGGGTGTGGCCCAGGGAGAGGCTTGCTTGCTTTCCACAGGAGAGTAGGTGATGACTTCATGGTGATGATCTGTGATTCACTCTGCAGAGTTTGGAGAAAGGTTTCTTTCTCCACCACAGAGTGCATTTTCCTTTAAGACCACCAAAAGCTGTCCTTTTTCCATCCTGGGACAAGTCAATACAATTTCCTGTGAACAGGCACTTTCTGAACTCCATAACAAGGGTTTCTGAATAATGGAAATGTGCTATTTAGGAACTAAAACAGCTGTGATGCTTTTGTCAAAGATGCATCTTTACCAAAATGACAAATTAAAGCCCAAATGCTCTGCTTGGCAACAGTTGGGTCAAAACATTTAAGTCATTAATTAGAAGGAACTGAAGGGGGAAAAATTTACACAAACAGCATCGCAGACTCAACTTCATCTTGGAAAATGCAACTGAATTCTTTAAAAAAAAAAAAAAATGAGGGCAGCCCTCAAGTGGGGCCTGGCAAGCTTGTCATTTGCAAATAAATCAAAAGACCATCATTGCAGGAAGGAGAACCAATGAATAGAGTTGCTTTGTCATTCTTTGATGGGCCCCACACTCAAGCCTGCTATTAAAAATGAATGCATTCAAGAGCCTCTGCATTAAGAACATAAACAATTAAGGGCACTTGAGTTGCTCTGCTGAGAGCTGCTGCGAAGATAGGAGAGCTTTCTCCGGAGATGCAGGCCCCTGCAATCTGCCTCACGAGGAGCTAGAGAATGGGAGCAATTAGTGTTGCTATCTCTGCCCGAGCAGCCTTCAGCACTGTTTTTTTTTTTTTTTCCCTTCCTTTCTTTTAACCCCTCCTTGTTTTCAGAGAAGCTGCGAGTGTGAAAGATGAGGAGTGAAAGGATAGTATCTGGGCGCAGTTGGAGAGAGCTCAGATTTAGAATGCTGCAGGAGCTGCCAAGTGAGGGGGAGATGGAACAGAAAAGTTATTATCTGCCAGTAATTGGTGACTTGTGTTCTGATTAGTTGAGCCACTAAAGGGTTTCTGTCATCTGGTACTCTGTTTTGTTTTAATCACAGGCTTGAAGAAGGGGCGAGATTACACTGCCATGGGTGGAATAACTTAAATGAATATTGTGCGAGGTTTTCTACAGAAGGCAAATGTGTTTCTACACCCCTGGTTTGTGTTCTTGCCTCAGTGTTTTGTAAAAATGTGTGAGAGGGCAGCTCTCATGTTGCTGCAAGGCTCTGGAGAGAGACAGGCCTGACCTCCCCTCTCCACTGTCTTGTTCTGACCTTAGGCAAGTTATTTTAACCTTTTTAGTCTGTTCTCCCAGGGGACCTGGTGTCCACATGAAGATTAGAGAGTGGGTGTCAGAGCACCTGGCAGGTGCTAAGCAGTAGATGCTGCTGAAATAGATGGCAGTGCTTCTCAAAGCTTGTTCCCCAGTCCAAGAGCCTCAGGATCACCTGGGCACTTGTTAGAAATGAGTATTCTCAGGCCCAGACTCCAACAGGAGCTCTGCAGGTGGGCCTAGTCATCTGTGTATTAACAAGCACAAGACCATTCTAGTGTAGGCTGGAGTTTGAGAACCACTGATAACCTCACTAACCATTATAAGGTCAACTTAAAGATACCTCACTTGTTTTTTTTTTTTTTTTTTTTTAATTAAAAGAGATTGAGTTTCCCTATGTTGCCCAGGCTGGTCTCAAACTCCTGGGCTCAAGGGATCCTCCTGCCTCGGCCCCCCAAAAGTGCTGGGATTGTAGGCATGAGCCACTGTGCCCGACCTCCCCACATTTTTTAAATTTGGATTTCCCCAAAATGTGATTAGTCATTTTATCAGCGTAATTATATTTTAAACAAAAGCTACTCAGACACATTAGATTTAAAGATGAATTTACCTTTTCATGAGCTATTGGTGAGCGAGGCACTGTGATGGGAGAAATCTTAAGACTCTGAGTAGCAGATATCCTGAAGGAGGCCTCTTGGCAAAGGAACTCTTCCTCTCCTATGAAGGGAAAGGGAGTATTGGAAGATTATTTGCAGTGTTTTGTGTGTATCATTTTTGGTACACAGTTTTTATTCACGTATCCCTAATTAAGTTTGTTTTTTTTTTTTGGTAGAGGCAGTGTCTTGCTGTGTTGCCCAGGCTGGTCTCAGACTCCTGGCCTCAAGTGATCCATCCCGCCCAAAATGGTGGGATTATAGGCATGAGCCACCATGCCTGGCTCCTAACTTTCTTTAGGTATAAAAATAAGATGTCATCTTCAGGAACTAGAGATGTGTTTGTGGATTTTGTTCTACTGGTGGGCCAGATGGTCTGATGTTAGGGTTGATGCATCATTCTTTCTGCCTGTGAAGGAGAATATTAAAGTGGAATTTGGCTGCAACTCATTTACTTAAGGTTTGCAATTTATAATTGAGGTCCCTTATAAAATGTCTATTCTGGCCAGGCGTGATGGCTCACACCTGTAATCCCAGCACTTTGGGAGGCCGAGGTGGGCGGATCACGAGGTCAGGAGATCGAGACCATCCTGGCCAACACGGTGAAACCCCGTCTTTACTAAAAATACAAAAATTAGCCGGGCCTGGTGGCGGGTGCCTGTAGTCCCAGCTACTTGGGAGGCTAAGGCAGGAGAATGGCGTGAACTGGGGAGGCAGAGCTTGCAGTGAGTCAAGATTGCGCCACTGCACTCCAGCCTGGGCGACAGAGCAAGACTTCGTCTCAAAAAAAAAAAAAAAAAAAAGTCTATTCTGTGCAGATACCTCTGCTAGGGTAGCAAGGGCATGGTGACCCTGTCATTGACAGATGAGAGGCACTTTCTGTAGTCCCTTTGTTGGCTGAGGGATCATGCGGACTTGTCCTTGTGCTGCTGCAGCCCTGTTTGGGCTGTATGGCCTTTCAGCAGCTGTGTTGGCTTTGCAGACAGGGCCGAGTTCATCAGCTGTTTCTTGTTTTATCTCCCAATTCTCAGCTTCTGCTTTCTGGAGAAAGAACTAGGCAGGGAATATGTGGCTTCTAATTTTGCTTTATGATCTTGGACAAATCATTTCCTTTAGACCTCTGTTTCTCTATGTGTGATTTGAGGATTGTAAGAGGGCTGGGTACCCAAATGGTTCCAGGTTTGCCAGCATTGTTGTGTCTCAGCACCACTGTTGATCGCAAATGTGGTGAGCCTGACGGCGCTTATCTCCCTTCCTGATGAAATATTAAATTTAAACAGTAAATTGGTCAGGTGCAATGGCTTGTGCCTGTAATCCCAGCAGTTTGGGGGGCCGAGGCGTGTGGATAATTTGAGGTCAGGAGTTCGAGACCAGCCTGGCCAATATGGTGAAACCCCATCTACTAAAAATGCAAAAATTAGCTGCACATGGTGGTGCACGCCTGTAGTCCCAGCTATTCGGGAGGCTGAGGCATGTGAATTGCTTAAGCCCAGGAAGCAGAGGTTGCAGTGAGCTGAGATCATGCCACTGCACTCCAGTCTGGGCAACAGGGTAAGACCCTGTCTCAAAACAACAACAACAAAAACATTTAAACAGTAAATCAAGGGCAATGATTCCAAGTCACTGGAGGGAGGAAAAAAAGGTCACTAAAAACCCTACCACCTCAGCATAATTACTCTTAATTTTGGATATCAACTTACGGTGCCTGGCCACTTTCCTAATTTTTTTTTTTGATACAGAGTTTCACTTTTGTCGCCAAGGCTGGAGTGCAATGGTGCGATCTTGGCTCACCGCAACCTCCGCCTCATGGGTTCGAGCTATTCTACCACCTCAGCTGCTCGAGTAGCTGGGATTACAGGCATGCACCAACACGCCCTGCTAATTGTTTTTGTATTTTTAGTAGAGACAAGGTTTCACCATGTTGGCCAGGATAGTCTCAAACTCCTGACCTCAGGTGATCCGCCCACCTCAGCCCCTCTAAAGTGTTGGGATTACAGGCGTGAGCCACAGTGCCTGGCCCTTTAAAACACACACACACACACACACACACACACACACACACACACACACACACGAAACAGGCACACTAATACTAATACTGTGTCTTTGTTTCTTTCTCTCCTGCATCATCTAGTGAATGTCTTGGTCATTTTAGCATCATTATCAAAGTATGACTTTAATGGCTACTTGCCATGCCTGTGGGTTGATGTGTAGTGTATTTAACTGTTCTCTTAGTATTAGACAACTAATTTATTAGGAGGGCAAATGTTAACGTTCTCAAAAACTCGGCAGATGGTTGTGATGTGTTGAATTGCTGTTACATCTTTACCTGGCTTTTTCTCTTTTCGCTTTGAAACTGGTGCTGCAGTGAACAGCTTCATGCATGGAATGCTTTTCATTTGAACTATTTCCTTAGGATAAAGTCTTAGCTGTGGGAAGCCTTACCAAAGGGTTTGAATAATTTCATGCTCTTGAAACACATTGCCCAGTTGCCTTCCAAGACAGCGCTACCAATTTAATGTCATCAGTAACGTATGATTGTTCCACTTTCCCTGAGGATGCATCATCGTTGGATTTTGTTAATTTTTTAAAAACTGCCTTAACTTTCTGAATGACCTACCTTACTTACAATAAAATTTACATTTTTGTTTGGTTGCTGGTGAGGTTTCTGTGTACATTTTTTTTGGGGGGGGGGATTTAAGGTTGTCATTTCACAGACTCAGAAACTTCTAGTCAGAAGGGATTTAGAGGTTATCTGTTGATTTCCTTTGTGTGCTTTGTTTTCATGTTCTTGCCCATGTATCTGTTGCCAGACACTTCTTACCAACACTCCACTGTGTTTTTATCTTGGCTTCCTGCTTGGTTCAAAGAAACCAGAAGATCAGTTTGCCAGCCCTCAGCATAAGCACCATTTTTTATGATCCATCAATTTGCAATTTAATGCTGGTGGAGTTTCCCCTCCCTAAGCTGACTTTGGGCAAGGTGCCATTGGATTGCTTTGAGGCCAATGGGCAATTACTCTTAAGCAGTCCTCGCCCTGTTTTGAGCTTCAAACAGCACTCATGCACTACTGTATGTGTAGTGGGGAAGTGTGCAGGCGCTGAGGAGTGGGCTCTTCCGTATTGCAGTTAGACAAAGTGTGAGAAGTAGGAAAGGTGGTTTTAGGAATTATAGAACCCTAAACTCTTAAGTTCAGCTACTCGGAAGACCATATCTGTATATATATATATTAGAGGCGTGAGCCACCACGCCCGGCCAGCCATATCTTGAATTTAAAAGTCGCAGAATACACTAGAGTTTGATTGATTGCTGGTCTCTGAAGTCCTTGGCCATATTTCCGCTCAGTTAAAACATACATGTAACTGGGCATGGTGGCTCATACCTGTAATCCCAGCACTTTGGGAGGCCGAGACCGGCGAATCACAAGGTCAGGAGTTGGAGACCATCCTGGCTAACACGGTGAAACCCTGTCTCTACTAAAAATACAAAAAAATCAGCCGGGCGTGGTGGCAGGCGCCTGTAGTCCCAGCTACTCAGGAGGCTGAGGCAGGAGAATGGCATGAACCTAGGAGGCAGAGCTTGCAGTGAGCCGAGATCGCGCCACTGCACTCCAGCCTGGGCGACAGAGTGAGACTGTCTCAAAAAATAATAATAATAAAATAAAAAGATAAAACCATACATGTACATGAATTGTATACTTACCAACGTATGATTTTGTTTTTATTTTTTTGCGAACATCCTTTCTCTAGCACTGTTTAGTAATGGTTTATCTGGTTGCACCTTGGCCATTGAATTTAGGGGTGCATGGATATTAAGTTTTGGTTCATAGAGGCATGACTCTGAAAGTGTATTAAATATGTGCCCTGGCATCAGTTTTAGTAGGGGAGGTACAGCAAAGAAATGTGTCACAGTATTTGGTAGGAGTCGTGTTCTCCTAATGCTTCCCATCTTGTTACGTTGAGAAGGCTTTTATGTAGAAAGCGGTGAAGAAACTGTATGGGAGCTTTCTTTGTATGACATGGTGATTTTTAAGCACATAGGTTTAGTTTACCAAATGACAGTAAGTGCTGTGGAGGATCTTGAAGGGCCTAGAGAAGAGTGTGTTTATTGGTGTTATGGGGGAAAGGCAGCTTCTCAGTGAATTTGAGGCAGGCCTTGAAGGATTGGGAAGATCTCTCATATTTGTACAGCACTTTGGAATAGTATACCTTAGCTTACATACCAGCTCATCAGCTCACTCGATTTTGATGGAACTCTGAAGTAGATTGGTGGTAATCCTGTTAAGTAAGAGACCTGGTTGGGACCCAGTGGTTTAAGTGACTTAACATAGAACACCTAGTAGTAGTTGGCCAAGATGCAAACCCTAATTTTGGATGATGAGGGCTAACTGTATGACCACATGCAAATCAGTGAGGAGAGTTGGCATGGGTAAGGAGAATGAAAGACTGTTGTAGACAGGTAATTTGGACTCCTGCTTCCTGCTGCCTCAGTAGGTGGTGGCCATCCATGAAGAAAGGCTTGTTGCTGGAGCCTTCATCCTGCTGCTTACATTTCTGGGTGGAGGGTTTCATGCAGATTTGGTTTGTGGATAGCTCTTGAATGCAGATTTATTGTTGTTGCCTTACACAGTATCAAAAATCTAGGCACAGGGAAAGTTTATAAGCATTATGACTTAGTGGGTACCAAATAGGTATTCATCATTGGGTAGGAAAATGATTTCTAGGTGGGAAATAGTTACCCCTCAGTTTTTCACTGGAGTTGTCTAGCCTTTGCAAGAGGTGGAAGGCAGCAGGGTCAGATATCCAGGTTAACCTGCCAGCACACTCCGATCAGGAATAGAAGCATGGGTAGGAGTCACTATGAGAGGCCGGGCGCGGTGGCTCATGCCTGTAATCCCACCACTTTGGGAGGCTGAGGTGGGCGGATCATGAGGATGAGGAGATCGAGACCATCCTGGCCAACATGGTGAAACCCCATCTCTACTAAAAATAGAAAAATTAGCCAGGTGTGGTGGCACGTGCCTGTCATCCCAGCTACTCGGGAGGCTGAGGCAGGAGAATTGCTTGAACGAGGGAGTCGGAGGTTGCAGTGAGCTAAGATGGCTCCACTATACTCCAGCCTGGTGACAGAGCAAGACTCCATCTAAAAAATAAATATATAGATAAATAAATACATAAATAAAATAAAGTCACTACAAGACTTGTTAATTTGTGCTAAATTAAGGATCTTACCAGAATACCCTTTTGTTGAAGCAAGAGATAATACTAAGAATTATTGCCAGTTTGTATGCTGCTGCAATCCAGACTATTTGAAGGGAAGATGTTTATGAAGGCCTCTTGGGGAGCTAGTGATGTTTTAGGACTCACAGAGCATTGTTGGGCAAGCTCTGTACCCTCACCTGCCAGGAGGTAGGTTGTGCAGATGAAGGAGCCAGGGTATTTCAGAGGACATCAGCGCCTTTTCTGGGGTAAACCAGCTTGTTAGTAGAACAGTCCAAGACTTGGATTTAGATTTTCTGGCTCAAAAGTCAAGCTGGCTTGTCAGGATAGTTTAAGATTAGGGTTTAGAGACCTGGCAGACAGAGGGGAAGTCTTGGGTAAGACTCTCCTCTATTGCTCCTATTTGCTTCTTCTCCAGACCATTTATGTAGAATTTCCAGAACATATGGTATGGCTTTTGATGTTTTTCATCAGGTTGAGCTTTGATTTCTAACTTTTCTCCTCCTGTTTCAGGCTTATCCAGTCTAACCCAACTTACCTAGTACAGTCGGCCCTTTGTATCTGTGGCTTCCGCATCTGTGTATTCAGCTAAGCATGGTTTGAAAATACTTTTTTTTTTTTAAAACATTGCGTCGGCCGGGCACAGTGGCTCATGCTAGGATTATAAATCCTAGCACTTTGGGAGGCTGAGGCAGATGGATCACTTGAGGTCAGGAGTTTAAAATCAGCCTGTTCAACATGGTGAAACCCCGTCTTTACTAAAAATACAAAAAATTAGCCGGGCGTGGTGGCACACGTGCCTTTAATCCCAGCTACTTGGGAGGCTGAGGCAGGAGAGTTCCTTAGAACCCGGGAGGTGGAGGTTGCAGTGAGCCAAGATTGTGTCACTGCACTCCAGCCTAGGTGACAGAGCGAGACTCTGTCTCAAAAAAAAAAAAAAAAAAAAAAAATTGCATCTGTAGTGAACATGTACAGCCTTTTTTCTTGTCATTATTTCCTAAATAATACAACCACCATTTACCTAGGATTTACATTGTAGTAGGTATTTTAAGTAATCTGGAGATGATGTAAAGTGTATGGGTAGATGTGCATAGGTTATATGCAAATACATCATTTTATATAAAGGACTTGAGCATCCTTAGATTTTGGTTTCCATGGGGGATTCTGAACCAATCCCTCACAGATACTGAGAGACCACTGTATTCATTGCCTTTGCTTTCATATGTCTTTCTTTTCTTTATTTTATTTTTGATAACTTTAATATTATTAAAGGTTTACAAGTTCATTTCATTCAGACTGGATCTTAACTGTCCTCCGACCATGTTCAAGTCTACTTTGATGCCATTCTAGGTAGTAACACATAGTTGCTATCATAGTTAAAGATGAGGGCATCTTTTCTTAAACCAGAATAAATTCCAGTTAAATCAAATAGTTAAGTATAAAAAGTGCAGCCATAGCACACTAGAAGAAAAGTAAGAATGGCTTTTATGATATTGGTGTGTTCTAATCTTTACCTAAAGGCCTGGAGCATAGAAAGAAAATGCTTTCGTTTGACCACATACTTAAGTTCTATACAGCAAAAAATTCATATTAAGCAAGGTTGAAAGACAAGTGGCAAGCTGAGCAAATTCTGATAAAGGGTTAATATTTGTCGCATTCGAGGAAGCACCACCAAAGGACAAAAATGATTGAACAACAATGGAAGAATGGAGAAGGGAAACATAGAGTGGAGCAATAAATACATGAAAAGATGTTTAACTGGAGGAAGAATTCAAGTAATGCAAATAAAAATGAGGTTATTTTTTAATCCGTTAGATGGATGAAGATTAAAGAAAGGTCAACAAAACCCAATATTGACACTGGGTGGGAGAGCAGGAACCCTCCTGAACTCGCAATAATTGGTACAGCTTTTCTGCTGGGCAGTTTGGCAGCATGCATTGCAACTTAAAATATGCATACACTTTGACTCAGCAGTTTCACATCTTAGGGATTCCTTTTGGAGATCTGTGTGGAGGCTTATTTGACACAGAGTCGTTAATTGTGCAAAATTAAATGAAAGATAAATATTCACTGGTGTCAATAGTACTTACACATCTATATGCTTATATGGTGGAATATTTCAAGGTACTTGTTAATCTGTATTGACTGGGGTGGTGTCCATGACACGTTTGATTAACAAATTATAGAAAGGCAGGGTATGTAACAGAAACCCCTTGGTATTAAAATGTGTCTCTCTCACTCTGGGCTTCTGTGCACATAAGTGAGAACCTGGAATGATGGTATCCTAAAATCACCAGTATGTTACCCATGCTTATCCTTGGATGTTGGGCTCAGGGTTATTTTAGCTTTCTTTTATATTTCTGTATATACATCTGTGTGCTTGTGTATGAGTTCAAAGTGAGCATACATCTGTGTGCATGTGTATGAGTTCAAAGTGAGCATATATCATTTTTAAAATTGGAAACCTTCAGTGTGAATTTCCGGGAAGAGGAATGTACAGAATATTGCAGGAATGTGTGGTAGGTAGGAGATGGGAGCAGGGACCTAAGTAGGATACCTACCAAAGGCATCTCTACTCCTTTACATGCACTCAAATAGATAGTGCAGAACCCTGTTGCAAAGGAAAGCCTTGCCCATGCTTTCGAGGAGAGCCATGACCTTGAGGTAGCTTGAGTGGGTGGCTGTGATCAAATGAACTGGGTGGGGCTGACCCAGTTCTGTTTTTGTACCTGGTACAGCTGCACCCTTTTTGCATATATCTGCCTCGCTGGCTAAAGCAAGGTCCTGCATGGGCTTCCTCTCTCTACCACTCATTTCCCCTTCTAGTACATTTTGTCCAAGGCATGGTCTGTCTGTAACCTTGTCTCATTGGTGATCAGGGAGAATTGGGTTGGGTCAGACTAAATCCAATCTTATAAAACCAAAGACTTTGCTTAGTTAATTCAAATCATCTTAGAAGATACAAGGCTGCTGTTTTTTGTATGCTTGATTGTAAAGTTCCTGGGGTTTTGTTCTTTTTTCTTTTTCTTTCTTTTTTTTTTTTTGAGACAGGGTCTTGCTCTGTCGCCTGGGCTGGAGCATAGTGGCGCGATCTCAGCTCACCGCAGGCTCGACTTTGTTCCTGGGGGGTTTCTACTTTGTCTTTTTCCGTTCTCTATTTCTCAAGGTCATGGACTGCGTGCTTTTAAGTTTTTTTCTTGTGATCCTTTTCATTGCTTAATTCAGTAATACAGGTGGCATTTAGTAAGCATTGACAAAATGATGAAATAAATAAGGTCAAGGATGGGCCTCTTTACAGATGACTTTTTTTTTTTTTCTTTTTTAAAAAAGCAGAACTGGTTCTTCCCAGGTAGAGGAAAGCAGAGCTGCTTTGCATTGCTGTAGGGTGTTGGAGGTGCTGCAGGTGGACCCTCCCCTAGGCTAGTAGAGTACCCTCTGTTCCCTCTCTTGCCAGTTTTTGTCCCTTGTAGCAGAGGGACTGCTGTGGATGTGGAGTGGAGCAAAGGTTTTTCCAGCCTTCTTTATTTTTTGAGATGGAGTCTCACTGTCACACAGGCTGGAGTGCAGTGGCATGATCTTGGCTTACTGCAGCCTACACCTCCCTGGTTCAAGCAGTTCTCTGCCGCAGCCTTCTGAGTAGCTGGGATTACAGGCGCCCACCATCACGCCCAGCTGATTTTTGTATTTTGAGTAGAGACGGGGTTTCACCATCTTGGCTAGACTGGTCTTGAACTCCTGACCTCGTAGTCCACCCGCCTTGGCCTCTGAAAGTGCTGGGATTACAGGCATGAGCCACCACACCCGGCCTTTCCTGCTTTCTTTAAAACAGCTCGTGCTATAGACACTAAGGACACCTTTTATTATGTTCAGCTGACCCCTGGGCCCTGTCGGTGAGGTCTTTGAGTTTGATACTGAACTGTGGTGAAACTTTCAGAATACTCAGGATATCATGACTTGACCATCACCCTCTAGACTGGAATGTTTTCTTGGTTTGTTTGAAAGTTTGAGACTTGGGGAAGCCTATGAACAATAAAATCCTGTCTCAGTTGTACAAGAGCTGGGACAAGTGGGAAAGAGGTCAGCAGGCCTTTCTTCTACTCTATCACCTTAGACCTCATCTTTGAAAGCTGGACTGCTTTGACAGTGCTGCAGCTGCAGCGGCTTCTGACACCCGCTTGAATGATCTTGCAATAATGACATAAATGTGTCATGGTGTGCCATCATTGAAAAAGTACACTTGGCCGGGCGCAGTGGCTCACGCCTGTAATCCCAGCACTTTGGGAGGCCAAGGCGGGCGGATCACGAGGTCAGGAGATCGAGACCATCCTGGCTAACATGGTGAAACCCCGTCTCTACTAAAAATGCAAAAAAATTAGCCGGGTGTGGTGGCGGGCGCCTGTAGTCCCAGCTACTTGGGAGGCTGAGGCAGGAGAAGGGTGTGAACCCAGGAGGGAGAGCTTGAGGTGAGCCGAGACCTTGCCACTGCACTCCAGCCTGGAAAAAAAAAATATCTATATCTATATCTATATCTATAGTCACCATATTAAATGATAATGTAGCCTTAAACCACCTAGATTTTCCAACTCAATCAAACTACTCATTATCTCTTATTATGTGACCAATAAAATGTGCAGTTGTGGCTTACTTTGCAAGTGGGATTAATATCTACTGTTTATTTCAAGATAAGTATTAGTAACATAACCTGGGGAAACCATTTTATACACATTTCCAGAGCAAGGGAGAAGAGGACTAAAGTGTTAGAGGTATGAAGTTTTACCTTTCTGAACTGATTGTGAAGTATTCTAAACATTTGTATGGCTTTGTCTTTATAGACTGAAATCGCCAAGAGATTGAATACGATTTGTGCACAAGTCATCCCATTTCTGTCTCAGGAAGTAAGTAAAACTGTTCAGCTGTTAAAGTGCAATTATGTTGCTTCTGTGTTTGCAAATTAGCTAGTTTTAAGATGTTAATTTTATCACAAGGAACAAGTGTGAAGAACATCTGTTACAGCTGAAGTGTGTAAACCCCCTGCTAGTCTATCCAACCCATCTGAGGGCACACTGTAGAAATGGTGACAATAGCTCAACCCCCAAATTAATTTTTTTTTTCCTGTGGAAAACTGCAAAATGACTATCCAATGTACAGCTTTCGCTTTAAGTAGCATAAGCTTGAGAGCTACTGAAAATTCAGGTGTCTTTTATATCTTTTAAATAGAAAGCTGTTCTCATACTGACTTTTAAAAATGGTTTCATCAAGGTAGACTTTACTATGGAAGCAGATAGTTCTTTTGTACTTATGTATCAAGGCAGTTGTCTTAATGCTGTCCTTGAAGGGATGGATTATAATAGTCCAAAATATATTAACTTACTGAGTCATATGCATGTATAAGCTATTTTATTTAGTTACAAAGTCATAGAGGTTTAATCTTAACATTCTTTGAGAGGGGAAATCTATATGAGTAATCTATGAAATTGACTCAAGACTATTGTATTTTAGCTTTGCCTTGAAAAGTTTACCTTCCTTCTGGATATAAGCTAGTAAATGCTGTAATGTGTTCTAAGTGTGCACGGGATGAATGCATCTTCATGCAGGGTGGAAAGCTTATTGGCCTAGGAGTTGGAATACTGGGTATCCTGGTTGGCATCTGTTGCTCCATGCCGGATGGTCACCATCTCATTATTGTTGTAACAGCCTCTTCCAGCATAACCTTTGTCTGTCTGATATGACAATAGATTTGTCTGCCTTTTGAATGTATCAGTAGTTGTTAGACTTTAGTGATCCAGGGCTCTATGTTACATTCTCATGCCTCCCAATGTAAATTTATGGCTTTGTTTTTATTTGTGGGTGGAGTTGGGAGGTGTGGGGTGAGTTTCCATCTCTGAACTGAGGCTGGAGTCCTTCCTTTGCCTTGTGGAGGGTAAAGAATCAAAAGGCTGTAAAAGAATGAGAGGAATTCCAGGAGTTTCCGAAAATGACTGGTGGGTCAAGATTGGTTGATCAGACAAGTGATCAACGGATTTAATGTTAAAGTTTTAGGTATTAAAATGGGTATTTTATTTATTTATTTTAAAAATGGAGACAGTGTTTCGCCATGTTGCCCACGCTGGTCTTGAACTCCTGGGCTCACCCTGTCTTGGCCTCCCAAAGTGCTGGGATTACAGCATGAGCCACTGCACCTGGCTGTGAAATGGATATTTTAAAATTACTGTAAACTTGTGAACCCCCTTTGTGAACAAGGGCGATCTTCCAAATTCTGTTCTATTTATTTTTTAAGGTCCTATGTTACCATTCTTTATGTCCTTTTTTGTTTTCTACCATTCCAAGCTGAAATTTACAGCCAGAAGTGGTGACTGGTGTTGTTTAGAAATAAAGGGCAGCGCCATTCTCAGTTTTTCTTTCCCTATCTATGTTCTGTGAAAATAAAATGTGGTTGAGAAATTCTGCATTTAAACCCTTCTACTTCAGCCTGCATTGCACACAGCATTTGACTTTTTATTATTAGAATATACAGTGAAGTTCTTGGCTGTTGCTAATGCCCTTTCTTCTCCTTGTTTTCAAAGCATCAACAACAGGTGGCCCAGGCTGTCGAACGTGCCAAACAGGTGACCATGGCAGAGTTGAATGCCATCATCGGGGTACGTGGCCTACCAGGTCTACCTCCTACAGTGTGTATAACCAGCTTTCATTTCTTATTAATTTGATGGCTTTACGTGTGTGTGTGTGTGTGTGTGTGTGTGTGTGTGTATTTGTGTAGCTTAACGTTGACCTATTTGTTAAGGGTGGGAAGAAGAGACTTGGGGTGTGCTAAGGTATATGGAGGAAGAGTGCTTAGCATAAGGAAGATGACAGGAGAAGCATTTTAGGAGGGGACAAAAAATAAATCTATTAATTAAAAAAATTCTTTTTAAACAGGCCAGGGTCTTGGTATTTTGCCTAGTCTGGCCTGGAACTCAAGTGATCCTCCTGCCTTAGCTTCCTGAGTAGCTAGGTCCAAAGACAGGCACCCCCCTTGCCCGGCCCTAAATCTACTTTTAAGTGGGAAAATAAATGTGGTTCATCCTGTGATACCTAAACCACCCTTGCTTCATTAGTCTAGTAAAAGCTTTAGGTTAGAATTTTAAATACTTTCCTCACTTCTGTCTTACAATGTTAGATCACAATGAGGTCAAAATGGGTCTCTGAATTATCATTTCATTTCGTTATCCTTGCTTTTTGCCTTTTGCTTTCTGGGGTATTCGAACCTATATAACTGTTGGCTCTTGTTCTTTCTTGTGCCTCTTTCATGAATTTTTAAGTCACACACCAATGAAAAGAGCGCTCTCTTGCCGTGGAAGAAGCGTTAATTGTCTGCCCTAGTGCTCCCTGGCCTTTCACCGGAGTTCTGCTCTCCTCTGTTGAGTTCAGTTAGTGCTCCGTGCTGGCCACTGGTTGTCAATCACAAGTCATTTGCTCTGCATTAATGAATCTGGTGAACCGTGCATTCCATCCCCTGCATGAGTTCATCCCCTGCCCCCCCACTGCAGGACCTGGGATGGTTCTCATGTGTTCGTCCCCTTCCAGACTAAGCCAAAGAAGGAGCTGAAACAAGGGGCTGTCCTTTCTGATTTTATTCATATGTGAGTGCCTTGAGCAGATTCAAATCACTCATTTATCAATTTATGTTAATTGCTTGTGAGATGATGCCCTGCTGGTCTTTATAGTTCCCTCAGACACTTTGTAATGATAATTAGACATGCTGCTGTACGGATTAAGAGTGCCATAGTCCAATGACGGCCACAGACAATGGAACCAGTTAATCCATCAGGGCTTAAAATTACATCCCAACTGGAGATGGAGAAAAAACATAAGAGCCAAGGAGGATTAAAGAATGAGCCTCAGCTTGAAAACTCTCCTTTCATCAGTTTCTCAATTGCAGATCTGCAGTTGGGTTGTCTGTGGTAAGCTATTGGCAGTCAATTAGGTGAAATAAACTAGGAGGGTGACCTTCATTTCCTTTTAATAGCTTTTTCCTCCCTGAAATGGGGAGCTTCAGTGGATTTTCAGCTTAAATTTTATTCAAGCTGCTTTATTACACTTGACAGCTTAGCTCTGCATAAACAATTCTCCCTCCTTTTCCCCCCAGATCCAGGCACTGCCTTCCCCCTCCTTCAGTATCACATTTTTGACTGTTACTTATTGGGCTCTCTAATCACATTCAACAAAAAACACAATTACATCTGCATTTGTCTACTGCCTTCTGTACCCTTTTCTTGTGTAATGAATTGCTTTATTTCAGAGATCAAATCAAATATTCACTGGTACTTTCGCATGTACTGTGTTTGATTAGCAAAGACTAATAGTGAATTGTACTTGTAGCTCAAGCACAGAATTTTTTCACCCAAATGAATGAGGATGGAAAAGCCTGTTTTGATTAAAGGAAAACATATGCAAAGCAGTTCTCAAGTACCCAGTTAAACTTTGTGGAACATGTTTGTTTTCTGATAGACTCTACATTTCGACATATAATTTCTTGATGGTAAAACTCTGACGTTTAAATTCTCAAAGGCACCGCCCAGCTCTTGTGAATCTGCTTTGCACCTACACTTAGGAAGGAGGAAATCGCATTAACCAGATGTTCATAGGTAATACCCATTTTGAGCTGAATTGGAGAATAAAAATAGCAGATCTTTTTAGAAGGGCAAATGAATTTCTAATTTTACAAATGGCTTTAGTCCAGGAAAAATGTTTTGGAGGTTATTATAAAGGCAGGTTAGCTCTGGATACCTTGGCAACAGTAAACCAAAGTGGTGAATCAGGCGCAATGCAAGCGAGACTTGCCCATTGCGTGTCTTCGGCATGCAGCATGTGCGGTTTTTGTCATTGTAATTTTTGGATTAGTATATGAATTTATGTCCGAAGTCTCTTTTCAAGTTTGTAGTGATCAATAATTATCCCACACCTTAAGTTTCATGCTGTGGCATATGCTTGATTTTTGCCTGAAAGGAATTGTGTGCGTCCTGGAAAATTGAAGTAGCATAAAATTGGGTTGACAATTCAGTGGACCTTTGCACCCCTTCATTGAACATGCAGTGTGTCAACCTGTCTCCCCAGAGGGGAGGAGGTACCGAGAGACTGTCTGTTCCTACAAGCAGCAGCTGCGCACAGAGTAAATGCAGCCTGGTTTGATAGCAGCTGTCAGTATTGTTCAGGGGCTGACTTAGGGTAAAGAACAATGGGAGAGGCCACGCTCTTAGTCTGCATCCACTTTCAGGCTAAGAAAAGAAATAGTAATTTAACGGTTTAGACATCTATTACAAGTGTGAAAGATCATGAAAGAGTACCCTTTAAAATGCAAATGAGCCGAAACATTCTCACTCCCTTTAAGGTACAATCAAGGAGCTTTACTGCTTGCTTGACAGGGCTAAAGATATTTCTCTTTATCAAACCTGGAAGAAGTAAATCTTCTCAAGGACATCCAGCTTCTAGGTTAGTTCAAGGTGTGTCTTGGGCCTGTGGGTGCTCTTTGAGGAGGCAGAGAGGTTGTATGTTTTCTGTGCTTGTTGAGTGAATTAACAGTCCCCATTTCTCACCAGCATAGAAATTGTAGTTCTGTCTGGCAGAAAATACTGAATTTTAATTCTTTCTCACCATAGCACCTGCCTTCAACTTACATAGAGTATCGGTATGTAAGAAAAATAAGCTGCTCAGGTATTTAATACTGGAGAGACTATTGAAATATTTTTGTAGACCTTTTTTTAAACAGCTTTGACAGCAAAGTTGATGACTGGCAGAATAATAACTACAGCCCTACTTTTTGAATTTTGCTTCTTACCAATTCTTTTGCTATTAAATGTGTTGTAGTCTTGTCACAACGAAAAGGATAATTTATAGTGCAAAGGTGTACAAAATGTGTACAAGGTTTATTTGGTTTGACACACAGCTCACGTAGGCCTTAGAAAACAAGTCGCATTGTGGGAAGGGAACTTACTCATTTGAGACCTTGAGTTTTTAGATCAGGATCGTTGTTACACCATAAGCAACATTTTTGTTTGTTTTTTAAAATTTCTATTAAGAATGATCAAAACAAAACTGGTTATTAAATGTTGTAACATCTTGTTTGTGGAATGGCTAATGGCTGCCTGAATGTGGGGAGAATTGATTGAAAGACTCTTCAAGACCACTTCTCCACTTTATTATTTAGGGAGTTTGGAACTAAAAGCTCTCTTCTACCTGCTCTGATAGATATTGAATAATTGATTTCAGTTGGGATTGGGATTTCAAATAATTAGTGTTCTCTTTACATCACAGATAATCAAGGGATAATATAGAGAGATACATATCTGTACACACATATATTTGTTTTTTTCAGTTGATGTATAATTGTAATACAGTGAAATGCACAGCTTGATTTTCGTTACCTGGTAACCCACATTCCGCAATAAGGGGGTGGTTTCCAGAACCCCAGTGAATTCCATTATTCTTACAGTTTTTCCCCTTCTGCTAAAGAAAGATGTTTGCTTTTTTTTTTTTCTTTCTTTCTTTTGGCATGTGAAAGAAGAGCTAAAGATGGTTGGGTGTTTTTTTTTTTTTGGAGACAGAGTGTCACTCTGTAACCCAGGCTGGAATGCAGTGGTGTGATCTCGGTTCACTGCAACTTCTGCCTCCCAGGTTCAAATGATTCTCCTGCCTCAGCCTCCTGAGTAGCTGGGATTACAGGCATGTGTCGCCATACCTGGCTAATTTTTGTATTTTTAGTAGAGACGGGGTTTCACCATGTTGGCCAGGCTGGTCTTGAACTCCCAAACTTAGGTGATCCACCCACCTCAGCCTCCCAAAGTGTTGAGATCACAGATGCAAGCCACCATGCCTGCCCATAAAGATGGTTGTTTTTTTAACTGAAAAGTTAAAAAAGAATCAGCTAATTGCATTTTTAAAAATATTAATAGTAAACAATGGCACAGTTGTATATTTTATTTCTAACCACCTGTTGCTCCATTTCATGGTGTTTTTGGTAATCCACATAAGAATATTTACATTGTGTTGCCTTGGACAAAGCATGGGCCTTGGGATCAGATGGACTTGGGGAGGATGCTTAGCTGCCATCTATTAGCTTTATGACCTCATATAGTCAATTAACCTCTATCAATGTCCCCCATCTGTAGATGGTAATACCATCTACCTTCCCGGCTTTTGTGGTGATAAGACCCTGGCTGGCAGCCTCCCCTGAACATGTGCTCCTGACTCCTTGAACTGCACTTTTGTCTGCCTGGTTTCCCTAAGTGCTTGTAGCAGATCTGTGGGTCCAGTTGGTCAAGCCCTGGTCGGTGGTGATTGCACCAAGCAGCAGTGCACCTCCTCCTTTGTCCTTAGTGTGGTTACAGGGATGTGGGTGCTTGAGATTAGACCCAGCCAGATGCTCTGCTCCTGCCATTAAGTTGTTGTGCATGAATGACTTTTAATAAGGAAACAGTAGTGGAAAAGGACGGCCATTTAGCTTTTGATGTAC
Organism: Hylobates moloch; assembly: GCF_009828535.3. Classification (NCBI taxonomy): domain Eukaryota; kingdom Metazoa; phylum Chordata; class Mammalia; order Primates; family Hylobatidae; genus Hylobates; species Hylobates moloch. The sequence continues at coordinate 54,808,778 of NW_026652285.1, read as the reverse complement.
AAACTTAGAAGTTCAAAACCACAAGAGAAAAGTTAAGTTTGGGGAACAGATGGAGACAGAATTGAGAGCAAAAATGTGAAGACATCATTGGCTTCCTTACCTAACATAAAGAATAAGGCAGATAGTGCCATTGTTGGCACAAGAGATTATAGGAATCATTCTGATAAAATTGGGAGGGAAGAGAGTTAGAAGAGATGGTCAGATGACCAGTGGGGGTTGTCCTTCCCTTCCACAAAATGCCAGGTTTCTATTTGTGGCCTCAAAGCTGACAGTTGGGTGCAAGAAAATTTGAGCAGTTTCCCATAGTGATGGCTGTGAACTTTAGGAGATCAAGAAATTTGGGTTTGTTTACATATAACCTATGCACAACAGAAAAAAAAAAAAACGAAATTTGGGTTTAGGCAACCTCATTTTTCTTTCTCACTTATTTGGATGTAGTCTGACTTATTTTTCATGAACATAACCTTGGTCAAGGCATATGGGGCTTATATGGGAATCTGTTTATTGGTCAGATTTCTATATTCCTTCTCCATAGGCAAATATCTGATTCTGTGTATTTTAAAACAACTTAGTATAAAATTAAAAATAAGTCTAGGGTATTTTGTGATGTCTGACTAGATGTTTTTGTGCAGGGGATGGCTGTGAATTCAAACTCCTAAAACATTTGTAGAAGGAGCCTGTCTATCCCTAAGAGATTGAGTTGTAGACCTAAAGGGCTCTCCACTGTTGCATGAGATGATTGGTTTAAGGATTAGTAAAATGTTGGATTATTTTTCTCCTTTGGCTATAGCTGTCAGCTATCTATAGGATTGTAGTGTGTGAAGTTTAAGAGGATGAGGTTAGCCTCTTATTCTTATGAGTGTGTGATTAATCCCTGGAAAACCATCAATAACCCAGCTGTAAGTTTCTTTATAAAACAAATTCTCTCTAGGAGAATAATGTGTATCCTGCTACCGAGAGAAGACTAAATAGCTACAACAAACATGGATCTTCTAGCTCTACTAACCTGTATTTAGTGACGTACTCTCTACTTAAATTCCAACAGTCTAGCCCTTTTATTAAATTTCCAAAGGGAAAGAACAATATTGCAAAGAAGTCTTCACAGCCCGTTTCTCCTTTGGTTAAGTTTGTTTGTTTGTTTTTACTGAGAGCACAACTAGGCGCCTGACAAATGCAGAACTTTTCCTCAGTGTCCGGATTATCGTGATCATGCTTTGTAGTTATTAGAAAAGTGTTGAAGCATTTACTTTTTAATTTCCCCACATATTTCTTTCCTTTTTTAAAAAAATTTTAATTTAAGCTCCGGGATACATGTACAGGATGTGCAGGTTTGTTTCATAGGTAAACGTGTGCCGTGATTGTTGCACCTATCAACCCACCCACATAGTTTCCTGTGATTTTTACTTGATTCCCTGGAATAAAGCATTATATATTCTTCTTTTTTCCAGGAGGAGAAAAAAGCTTCAGAATAAAAAATAGAGTACCCCATTTTAGGAGTTACACCTGTGTGTTTTTAAATTTTTTATTTTTGTGTGTACATACTAGGTGTATATATTTATGAGGTACAGGAGATGTTTTGATGCAGGCATGCAGTGTTTAATAAGCACATCATAAAGAATGGGGTATCTATCCCCTCAAGTATTTATTTATTTATTTATTTATTTATTTATTTTGGAGACAGAGTTTCGCTCTTGTTGCCCAGGCTGGAGTGCAGTGGCGTGATCTCAGCCCACGGCAACCTCCACCTCCTGGGTTCAAGCGATTCTCCTGCCTCAGCCTCCCAAGTAGCTTGGGTTACAGGCATGTGCCACCACGCCTGGCTAATTTTGTATTTTTAGTAGAGACGGGGTTTCTCCATGTTGGCCAGGCTGGTCTGGAACTCCTGACCTCAGGTGATCCACCCATCTCGGCCTCTCAAAGTGCTGGGATTATAGGTGTGAGCCACCACGCCCGGCAAGCATTTATCTTTCGTGTTACAATCTAATGACACTCTTTTAGTTATTTTAAAATTACAATTAAATTAATTTTTTTTTTTTTTTTTTTGGAGATGGAGTTTGTCTCTTGTTGCCCAGGCTGGAGTGCAATGGCGCCATCTTGGCGCTCACCGCAACCTCTGCCTCCTGGGTTAAGCGATTCTTCTGCCTCAGCCTCCCGTCCCAAGTAGCTGTAGCTGGGATTACAGGCATGCGCCACCATGCCTGGCTAATTTTGTATTTTTAGTAGAGACAGGGTTTCTTCATGTTGGTCAGGCTGGTCTCGAATTCCTGACCTCAGGTGATCCACCTGCCTCAGCCTCCCAAAGTGCTGGGATTACTGACGTGAGGCACCACACCCAGCCTACTGTGTGTTTTTTTTAAATTGAGATATGATACATATACCTTCAAATTCACCTTTTTTTTTTTTTTTTTTTGAGACAGTGTCTCACTCTATCACCCAGGCTGGAGTGCAGTGTGCAATGGTGCGATCTCAGCTCACTGCAACCTCCGCTTCCTGGGTTCAAACGATTCTCCTGCCTCAGCCTCCCGAGTAGTTGGGATTACAGGCACACACCACCACGCCTGGCTAATTTTTGCATTTTTAATAGAGATGGGGTTTTACCATATTGGCCAGGCTGTTCTCAAACTCCTGACCTCAGGTGATTCACCTGTCTCTGCCTCCCAAAGTTCTGGGATTACAGGCATGAGTCACTGCACCTGGCCAAATTCACCTTTTTTAAAGCATACACTTCTGTGGTTTTTAGCATATTTACATTGCTGTACAACCATCACGACTATAAAATTTTTCTAGAACATTTTTGTCGCCCTATAAAGAAACTCCATATTCATTACCATTTATTCTTTATGCCTCCTCCCCTAACCTCTGGCTGCTACCAATGTGCTTATCCATCTCTATGAATTTGCCTATTCTGGACATTTCATATGAATGGAATCACATAATATGTAGCCTTGTACGCCTCGCTTCTTTTACTTAGCATGTTTTCAAGGTTTATCCATGTTGTTGTATGCACCAGTATTTTAGTCCTTTTTATTGACAATTAACATTTCATCAATATACTATAGTTGCTTATTCATTCATAAGTTGATGGATATTTAGATTATTTCCACTGATTGGCTATTATGAATAATGCTGCTATGAACATTTGTGTACAGGTTTTTGTGTGGGCATGTTTTCTCTTGGATTTGTCTCTGGGAGTAGAATCAGTGGGTCTGTGGTAACTTTTTGAGCAACAGCCAGACTGTTTTCCACAGCGGCTGCATCAATTTACCTTCCCACAATAGCGTATGAGAATTCCAATTTCTCTACATGATCTCTGGCATTGACTGTCCATCTTTTTTATTCTACGCATCCTAATGGGTGTGAGGCAGCATCTCCTGTTTTTGATTTGCATTTTCCTGATGGCTGATGATGTTGAACATCTTTTCAACCAAAACCTGTATAGTTTTTGTAGTGGATCCACCTTCACATGGCTTGTCATAGCCTTAATGGCTTTCCAGGGAAGTGGGATGAGCAAGGCAGTGGTCATGCAGGAGGAGCAGGCCTGTGTGGATTAGCTGAAATGGAGAATGAATAAAGACAGGCCAGGCATGGTGGCTCACACATGTAATCCCAGCACTTTGGGAGGCCAAGGCAGGAGGATTGCTTGAGTTCAGGCGTTGAACACTAGCCTGGGCAACATAGCAAGACTTTTTTCCTGCTAAAAATCAAAAAAATTAGCTGAGTGTGGTGGTGTGTGCCTGTAGTCCCAGCTACTCACGAGGTTGAGGTGGGAGGATTGCTTGAGTCTGGTACTTCAAGGCTGCAATGAGATAAAATCACGCCACTATATCCCACCTGGGTGACCAAATGAGACCCTGTCTCTAAGAAAACAAAACAAAGGGCCGGGCGCGGTGGCTCATGCCTGTAATCCCAGCACTTTGGGAGGCTGAGGCGGGCGGATCACCTGAGGTTGGGAGTTCCAGACTAGCCTGACCAACATGGAGAAACCCCGTCTCTACTAAAAATACAAAATTAGCCTGGCGTGGTGGCACATGCCTGTAACCCCAGCTACTCAGGAGACTAAGGCAGGAGAATCGCTTGAACCCAGGAGGTGGAGGTTGCCGTGAGCCGAGATCGCACCATTGCACTCCAGCCTGGGCAACAAGAGCGAAACTCCGTCAAAAAAAAAAAAAAAAAACCCACCACAAAGTACCATTTTAGCAAATTTCAAGTATACAATACAGTATTATTAACTATAGTTACCGTGTTGTTCCTTGGAAATCCAGATCTTCTTTATCTTGGGTAACTGAAACCTTGTACCCTTTGACCAACTGCTCCTCGTTTTCCGCTACCCCACAAGGCAGCCACCGTTCTACTTCTGTGAGTTGTACTCTTAGATTCCACATAGAAGGGAGATTATGCATTATTTGTCTTTCTGAATCTGCTTATTTCGCTTAGCCTACTGTCCTGCAGATTTGCCCATGTTGTCGTAAGTGGCAGGATTTTCTTCTTTTTCAAGGCTGAATGGTATTCCATTGTGTTTATATGTACCACATTTTCTTTATCTGTTCCTCCATCAACAGACATTTGGGTTGTTCGGTATCTTGGCTTTCATGAATAGCACTGCAGTGGTCATGGATTGCAGATGTATCTTTGATATACAGATTTCATTTTCTTTCTCTCTCTCTTTCATTTTTTTGAGACAGAGTCTCACTCTGTCACCCAGGCTGGAGTGCAGTGGCACCGTGTTGGCTCACTGCAACCTCCATCTCTTGGGTTCAAGCAGTTCTCCTGCCTCAGCCTCCTGAGTAGCTGGGATTATAGGCACCCACCACCATGCCTGGCTAATTTTTTTTTTTTTTTTTTTAAGTAGAGATGGAGTTTCACCATGTTGGCCAGGCTGGTCTCAAACTCCTGACCTCAGGTGATCCACCTGCCTCGGCCTCCCAAAGGCTGGGATTACAGGCATGAGCCACTGTGCCTGGACCCCAGACCCCGATTTCATTTTCTTTAGCTATATACCCAGAAGTGGGATTGCTGGATCGTGTACAGATTGAGCAGCCCTAATTCTCAGCCAGTAAGAATATTGCAAATATTTAAAAATCTGAAAAAAATCCAGAATCCAAACATTGCTGGTCCCAAGCACTTCAGAAAAGGGATACTTAACCTTTTTGAGAAAGTAGTTCTATTTTTAACTTTTTGAGAAACCTCTGTACTGTTTTGCATCAGGGCTGTACCAATTTACATTCCTAAGAACAGTGTACAAAGGTTTCCTTTTCTCCACACCATCACTAACACATATCTTGTCTTTTTGTTACCCGCCATCTCAGCAGGTTTGAGGTGATATTTTTTTTTTTTTTTGGAGATGGAATTTTGCTCTTGTTGCCCAGGCTGGAGTGCAATGGTGCAATCTCTGCTCACTGCAACCTCTGCCTCCCAGGTTCAAGCAATTCTCCTGCCTCAGCCTCCTGAGTAGCTGGGATTGCAGGCATGCGCCACCACACCCGGCTAATTTTGTATTTTTAGTAGACACTGGGTTTCTCCATGTTGGTTGGGCTGGTCTCAAACTCCCAAACTCAGGTGATCCGTCCACCTCGGCCTCCCAAAATGCTGGGATTACAGGTGTGAGCCACTGTGCCCAGCCTGAGGTGATATTTCATTGTGGCTCTGATTTGCGTTTCCTTCATGATTAATGATATTGAGCATTTTTTGTATATCTGTTGGCCATTTGTATGTCTTCTTTGAGAAATGTCTGTTCAGGAGGTCCTTTGCCCATTTTTAAATTAGGATACTTATTTTTTTATTTTTGTACTATTGAGTTTTTTGGATGTTAAACTCTTACTTGAGGCATGGTTTGCAAATATTTTCTCCCATTCCTTAGGTTGCCCATGCATCATTTTGTCTGTGCTCCTGCATTGAGATGGGGCCTTTAGTGGATTGTTATTTTAGTTTTTATTATTGTCTTCAAGTGGCTGGAGAATTCTTGGCCCCATAAGCAGTTTCTCCCTGTTTATCACCCTTGCCCCTCTTTACGTGAGAGGCCATTCACATAATGGGAGGTTTTGCGATAACTCCTGCAGTAGTGTCCTTGATGTTTTCTGCTGCCAGACAGCTCTTTTCCACGTGTTTACGTAGCATACCAGTTTTCTTCTTCTTTTTATTTATTTATTTATTTATTTATTTATTTATTTATTTTGCTGTCTCCCAAGATAGGAATTGAGTGTTTTAAAGAACAGGGAAATAGCAGAAATCAAAGAAGAGTGATTTGGAGAGAACTGTCAACAAACACTCCTTCTCACGTTTTTGTCCCCTTAGAAAAAAGTGTTTAAATACCAGATGCTATAAATGCCACTTACTGTCACTCTTAGCATCAAAGGTGCCATTTAGGGGCATGATTTTAGTTTAGGTTGGGTTAAGTCTGTGACTTTTATGATATAATTTTTCTTGGGGTTACAAAGCGGGTGAAGTTTCAGAAATTAGAGTTGATTCCATGGTTGGTAGTAAGGAGCTTAGCTTCCGGTCAGGAGAAGGTGGGCATTGGCATTGGCCTGTGTTTTCATACTGGGTGTCCTTCCCAGTTGTTAGAGGCTACAACAACATGGTGATAAGCCGTGTGCTGTGACTGTGTGTAGAAACTATACCATTACAGTAACACTCTGAATGTAAACAGCAAAGTCAGTTTCATTATAGTAATATAATTGACCCAAGCTGCACTAAGTAAAATGTGAAGTAAAATTCTCAATGCGTGGCTGTTGTTTGACATGGATGAGATCGCTTTATTCCTTGTGGGTTTTCAGTATCATTAACTCAGGGTTTGGCATTTGTTTTATTTGTCTCACTCGCAGCCTATTCAAATGATTTTGGTTAGAGCAAGTGCATTGATCTCTTTATCCCCAAATCTGAACGTTTGTCATTCCCTTTAAGGGCCCTAGAACACCAGTATGTAAAATTTCCCAGTGTAGTCCTTTCTCAAATTGCTTTGTAAAATACAAGGATTTTTTTTTTTTTTTTAATTTTTGAAATCGTTAGTGGAATCAGCTTAAGAAAGCAGATGTTCATTTTTTTGTGTTGTGACAGGGTACTCAGATGGCGATGAAGGGACAGTAAATGTGATTGAATGTTGAATAGTATTTTTATTTTTTAAACAAGAATTTGGCAAGTCACTTAGCATACAAGAACATGAATTCTAATTAATGGCACAGAATCTCAGCTTAGGTCTAAATTCAAGTTAGTGAACCTTAGCACCGTTGACATTTTGGGCAGGATAATTCTCTGTGGTGAGGGCTGTCCTGTGCATTGTAGGATGTTCACAGCATCCTTGGCCTTCACCTACTAGATGCACCAGTAGCATTCTTTTCCCTCACCCGCAGTGACCTCCACACATGGCCATATGTCCCTGAAGCAGGGAGGGGAGGGGTGTCAAAATTGGTTGTGCTTGAGAACCAGTGGTCTAGAATCATAGCCTGAGAAACCAGCTATATTGCTAGAAACTGTCATTGCTTATCAAAAATGCTTTTTCTCGGCTGGGCGCGGTGGTTCATGCCTGTAATCCCAGCACTTTGGGAGGCCAAGGCGGGCTGATCACTCAAAGCCAGGAGTTCGAGACTAGCCTGGCCAACATGGCAAAACCCCATCTCTACTAAAAATACAAAAATTAGCTGGGTGTGGTGGTGCTCACCTGTAATCCCAGCTACTGTGGAGGCTGAGACACAAGAATAGCTTGAACCCGGGAGGTGGAGGTTGCAGTGAGCCGAGATTGCACCACTACATTCCAGCCTGGGCGACAGAGCGAGACTGTCTCAAAAAATAAATAAATAAATAAATAAATACAATAAAAATAAAAATAAAAATAAAAAAAACTTTTACTAATCACTTTACAAACTTTTGCATGTGTGTTCTATGTTGTATAAATCTACAAGCATTTTGACTTTTAAACAAATTTCCTAATTACTATAAACTAATGCCTAGATAGAAGAATAAATTTCCTCATCCTTCCTGTCATGTTGAAAAAAACATCTTGCAGTTTTCCAAATGATAGGGGCAGGTTTTGGTTAGAGAGGACAGATGCAAGCCAGCTGTGGTAGCTTACGCTTGTAATCTAGCACTTTGGAAGGCCGAGGCAGGAGGGTTGCTTGAAGCCAGGAGTTCTAGACCAGCCTGGGCAACGTGGTGAGACCCCATCTCTGTAAAAAAATGAACCAAGTCGTGGCCAGGCACAGTGGCCCAAACCTGTAATCCCAGCACTTTGGGAGGCTGAGGCAGGAGGATTGCTTGAAAACAGGAGTTCCACACCAGCCTGGGCAACATGGTGAGACCCCATCTCTATAAAAAAATTAGCCAAGTGTATTGGTGCATACCTGTAGTCCCAGCTAAGAATGTACTTAGGAGGCTGAGGTGGGAGGATTGCTTGAGCCCAGGCATTTGAGCTGCAGGGAGCCATGATTGCACTGCTGCACTCCAGCCTGGGTGACAGAGTGAGATTTTGCCTCAAAAAAATGCATGTATCGGCTGGTGTGGTGGCGCACACTTGTAATCTCAGCACTTTGGAGGCCGAAGTGGGAGGATCACTTGAGGTCAGGAGTTCCAGACCAGCCTGGCCAATATGGTAAAACCTCATCTCTACTAAAAGTACAAAAATTAGCTGGGCATGGTGGTGCGCACCTGGAATCCTAGGTATTTGGGTGGCTGAGGCAGGTGAATCGCTTGAACCCAGAAGGAGGAGATTGTAGTAAGCTGAGATTGCGCCACTGTACTCCAGCCTGGGCAACAGTGAAGACTCTGTCTCAAAAAAAAAAAAAAAAAGTATGCATAAATTCTCCTGATTGGCAGAGCTATTGGGTTTTGGCTATATAGTAGTATCAGTATCACTTTTTCCTAAATATATTCAAGTAGCATCCATACTTTTTCCTTTTGTTGAAGGTGACAAGTACCAGGTTGTCTCAGGTAAGCCTTGTTGAGAGAAAATGGGCTTCCAAAGACAGATGGGACAGAGGAGCGCTGTCCTTTTGGAGATAGCTGTTTTACTCTTCTAGATTTGGCCCCTCTACTCATTTAAATAAATATTTTATCTTAGAAATGACACGTTGTGTTTATAATGTTAAGCATCTACTTCTGAGAAAAACCAGAGCCAACACTGTTAGCCTTGATTCTTCTTGACATGCTTCTTTGGAAGAGAGCTGGGAGCAAGGGATAACGTCCTTTTGCAAATGTAGGACAGACATTGAGAAGGGGGGACAGGAGATGGTACTCATGTAGTCTAAGCGTAAACTCCCCCGTCAACTGCCATTAGGCCTGTTGGTGAGGGTGGATTTGTCTCTGTGTATGTAGTATCAGGCGTTCTCAAGAGCATCTGGTTAGCTGAGCAGCAGGGGAAATGCGAAGTCTTCAGTAGAGAACGACTGCCCTCTTCCTTTCTTATTCTGGAGAACATGATTGAGCTGCTGGGGTTACAGGAGAAATGTTGTCCTAGGAAACAAAAGGTTTGTAGCCCTCATTCTGGCTCTTGGCTTTGAGCCAGTATCATCTGTGAAATGGGTAGGTATCATGATACCTACCCTCTCTGCCTCAGATGTGTTCCAAGCTTGTGCCAGACGGTGGACACTTAGATATTATCTAGGAGCACTGCCCTGCAGAAACAAGAAGTCGAATATGAGGTGGAATGGCCACATTTCCTAGAATCATGACATCTTCAGCAGTTGTGATCCATTTGATTGTTACTTGGTACTCCTTTCAATTTGATAGGATTTTGCTTAAAAAAAAAAAAAAAAAAAGCTTTCATTGTAGCCAAGCAATGGATGGAAGAACCCAGTTACCTCTAATAACAGTGAGCTGTTTGTTCAGGGGACCTAGAAGGTCAGATTAGGAAGTTACCCATGGCCAGTTAGGCTGTTGAATATTGCTGTTGATAGATATTAGTCAAACTGTTGGGTTTAACCACAGAAGTTTACTTCACAGCTGTGGCAAAGCCCCATTATGTAAGCCAACACCTCTTCACAGTAAGATATCAGAATCTGCTCCCAGTTCATCTTTTTTTTTTTTTTTTTTTTTTGGGGGGGGGGGAGACTGAGTCTCACTCTTGTCACCCAGGCTGGAGTGCAGTGGCACGATCTCAGCTCACTACAGCCTCTGCTTTCCAGATTCAAGCGATTCTCCCACCTCAGCCTTTCAAGTAGCTGGGATTACAGGCATGCACCACCACGCCCAGCTAATTTGTATATTTTTAGTAGAGACAGGGTTTCACCATGTTGGTCAGGCTGGTCTCAAACTCCTGACCTCAAGTGATCCACCTGCCTCAGCCTCCCAAAGTGCTGGGATTACAGGCATGATCCACCTTTCCCAGTTCATCTTTCTGAAAGCTAGCTTGGATTTATGGGAGAGGAAATCTTTCTTTTTTCTTTTTTCCTTTTTTTTTGAGACGGAGTCTCACTCTGTCGTCCAGGCTGAAGTACAGTGGTGTGATCTCAGCTGACTGCAACCTCTGCCACTTGGGTTCAAGTGATTCTCCTGCCTCAGCCTCCCGAGTAGCTGGGATTACAGGCATCCGCCACCACACCTGGCTAATTTTTGTATTTTTAGTAGAGACGGGGTTTCACCATCTTGGCCAGGCTGGTCTTGAACTCCTGACCTCGGGATCCACTCGCCTTGGGCTCCCAAAGTGTTGGGATTATGGGGGTGAGCCACTGTGCCTGGCCGGAAATCTTTACTTTCTTAGTATCTAAATATTACCAGAGTATGTTTGGTCTGACATAAGAATCCCACCCTCATCTTCTGGTGACTCCATTCTAGATTTTTAAGGGAGTGAGGGAAGCAGAGAGAGGGGTGAGAGGGTGGCATCCTCCACCCTGTAGTTAGATTCCTTCCCCTCTGCTTAGCCTCTCTCATCTTCTTTTAATTAGTGCCGTCCGTAATTACCCGCTGCACTTGCTTGTGTATGCATCATTGCATTTCCCCTGCCAGAAGCCGGACATAGCTCTTACTCTCCAAGTAATGATAGTAATTGCTGGTAGGGCAGTCCTGTTCCTCATCCTTCTCCAAGCACATTTCTTATGGCAGGTGTCTAGTTCCTAATTAAGTGCTAATGAGCATGCCTAGTGGACCGTGATGCCACTGCAAGCTTCTTCAGTTTTATGTCTCACTATTGCCAAGCTTTTAAAAGGTGACAGAGCAAGAATTAGTGTCTTTGGGATGACAGGAAGGTGATTTTATGCATAAAGAAATTGTTATTATGATCTCAAATGGTGAATGAGTAGTTTATACTTTCCAAGAATGCTATGAATGCTGCCTACTCTGACCTCACCCCGTTTTCCATTTTGCTTCTAATTAGAACCGTGCTCTCTTTGAAAAGAATGAAAGTTTATAAAGATGGTTGGCTGGCTCTTAGACATTTTTATTTATTTATTTTTAAATAGAGATGGAATCTCCCTATGTTGCCCAGGCTGGTCTCAAACTCTCGGGCTGCAGTGATCTTCCTGCCTTGGCCTCCAAAGTGTTGGGATTATAGGATTATAGTGAGCCACTGTGCCTGACCCTAAACATTTTTAGAAAGATTGGAGTGCTTGAAACTTCATTGTAAAATTTCCACAGACACTGATTTCTGCCTTTAAGATGATGTTTCCTCTAACTTTTGAGGCTGGGAACTGTGTTCGGGATTCCGTTAAAAATCAGTGGTCTGGGTAGAAATGACTGAAGATCTGGCATGAAGATTTAATATATTCAGTGCACGCAAAGGGATAATAAATAAAATGAGTAATTGAGTCCCAAGGAAGTGAGGACAAATCAGAATCTGGAGAATTTTCTAACATTACACCTTAGAAATTGAGACTTAATCATTTTTACTGTCTCATCAAAAACAAGTTTTATATTGGACAGCTGAAATGTGGCCAGATTCATGGTGCAGGGGCCATTTCTTGGATACTTTTTCATTTCATACAATGTGCTTTTAAATATAATATATAAGAGCAATGATACTGTGTAATGAGAACAGACTTAGAACTTCTGGAATGGGTCAAGCGATGGGCGCAAAGTGCACTCATGGAAAAGGCATTTGGGAACGGGGGCTTGGGTCACTAGCTGGAGTCCCACACATAAGTGCTTTCCTCATCCACGGTCCTACCCATTCTAGGTCTCAGTATTTTCATCAGTGACAATGAAAGAGTGGGTTTGAGGTGTGGAGCTTGGTAGGAAGGAAAGGATAAACAAAGTTCCGTCTCTAATGTTTCTTCCAGCGGCCACAAGCCTGGCTCCCTCAGATTCTCTCCCCATCTATGGTGGCATGGTAAACAGCAGCCTTAAGAGTTGCTCCTGTATTGACTGCAGTCCCCTCTCGCCTAGGGATAGAGTTTCAGCAATTTAGTCCATGCCTTTGAGCCTTCATTCCTTCTGGGAAATGGGAATTGCAATACTTCCTCACAGTACTGAGAGGGATTGATGGAATAAGGGGGCACAAGTGCCTGGGTGGTGCATGAGACACCCACCCAGATTACTGGGTCTTCCTTTCCAAATTCTGTTCCTTAGTGATAGTATTTTGGTTTTGTCTCATCATACTAGTGTGGTAAGTCAATGCAAGGGTGTAGGGTGAAATGGAGTTACCTGGTGACAGGTTGAGAGTATGGCTACTATATTGTGGGATACATCCCCACCCCCATTTTAAACCCTCTGAAAACAGCGTGAGTCTGAAAATCTGTGGCATCTTAGATTCAGTAACATGCTGGATCTCATCCCTGGAGGCACATAAAGACAGACTAGCTCATGTTTACTTACTGATGTAGCCAGCCTTGCTTAATAATAAACAGCTCACCTCTCGGGGTGAGTGATACCAGAAAGTGACAGTGTAGACGTGAGGATTATATTTTGGGAAGGTGGGAGAGGTAATTGAGCAGGTGAAAGCTTTTGATGAACTGAAAGCACTAATCGCATTTTTTCCCCTTTCCTCCCTCTCTTTCTTGGCTCCTTTTGTGTGTTTGTTGAACCTCCTGTTCTGTTTCCGCCTTCCGTCCTGTCATGTCTGTTTTCCCCTGGATGCCGCCTCCATCGCCATCACTGTCACCACTACCTCCTCCTCCTCCTCCTTTTTCTCTCTCACCACCACCAACAGCAGCAGCAGTTGCAAGCTCAGCATCTTTCTCATGGCCACGGACCCCCAGTTCCCCTTACGCCTCACCCTTCGGGACTTCAGCCTCCTGGAATCCCGCCCCTCGGGGGCAGTGCCGGCCTTCTTGCACTGTCTAGTGCTCTGAGTGGGCAGTCTCACTTGGCAATAAAAGATGACAAGAAGCACCACGATGCAGAGCACCACAGAGGTGAGAGGCCGGGCAAGCCAGATTAGGACTTTGTCCTCATACTCTTACAGTGCTGCAAAGTTGTGTGCATCGCTAAAGAGAGCCCCAACCTATACAGAGAGCAAACAATGAGATAAGAGGAACTGTCGCAAAGCTTTCCACTGAAACACAGGTCACCCTGGAAGTTTGCAGGGTTTGCTGTGGGCATCTGTAGATTTCTCGATCTCGTTAGATTGCAGGCATCTTGACATCTTGGCAACTGCCTAGTTAATGCCAGTGGCCTGTACCATATTATGGAAAACTGTTAACTGCTTAATTGGGTAATTTTCAAAGAAAGTAATGTTGTTAAATGGGGCGAAATAAGAAGTTAAATTTGAAAGTGAATGTGTTCAAATGAAAGGTTTGATAATTGCATCTGTTACTACTTAGTTTCATAGGCTTTAATTCTAGTATGCATTAAATATTGGGCAAAATTGCACTTGACTAATTTTTTGAAGAAAAGTAATTTATTCTGTCAAGAAATAAAAAATAGGCTTTGTGTATGGTTAAACTGTAAATCTTATGTTTACAAAATACTGTAATTTTCAGGAAATCACTGTATTAGGAATGTGCAATGACTTATATAAATAAAAGCCATTTTTAAAACTGTTTGGGGCTTGTGTTCTAATTATTCCCCCCTTTTTTTTATTTCTGTTCTTGCCTCTGTGTCTGAACGGGCATGTCTGTGCGTTTCTTGGTAACCTCGGGAGCAGACAGAGAGCCGGGCACAGTAAGTACTCAAACGCCTGCTGCACACACACACACACACACACATGCACACACACACGCACATATGGTCCCCTTCTGACAACACTTCTCCACACAGGCACAGACAGACATGCACACTCTCCCTGTCTCTCTCAGTGACCTGGCTTTTTTCTTTTACTTCTTTTCCTTTAAAATTTCTTTTTCTTATATGATTGTTTGCTCTGCTCTTGTCTTTTTATAAAACTTGCATCGGACAAGAGGGGCATAATTTGGAGGCAACACTATTTGCTGTGATTACTTACTTGGAAATACACTTTGATCTGTATATTCCCCTGCCTCACTTTAAAAGTGTTAATGGTTGCATTCTAAGTCTGGTTGGCTGTAGTTTAAAAGAATATTCATTTTTATATCTTAAATCAGTTTTAGAGGCAAGAGATCACAATCCCTTTGTGAAGTTGGTTAGTAATGTACTATTTCTACTTAAACCAGTCATTATCCTCTGCGAATGCATCTTAGTTGCTAGGTTTCCATATCTTGTTTTCTTTGCATAATTGTCCTTGGAATGTGAACTTGATCTTATATCTATTTTAGACATAAGAACTGAGCGTACCAGTAAGCTCTTAAAAAGAAGAAAATTCAGTGGACAGGGCTGTGTGCATAGAGAGTTCATGTTTTCACCAGCCTAAGTCACACTCATTTTTCATGTGCACGTTTGATCTGTATGTGTATCTGCCAGTTAGCTCTGGAGAGACCTGTACTTAAAGTGCGTCTCAAATGTTGTGTAGCAAATAGAGAGAATTCAGCCCCTTTTCAGCTGGGATAACCTACAGGTTTTGCCTCCTTTCCTTCTTTGTGAACATAGCAGTATTTTGACCATGTTTAATATGGTAAAAAACAAAACAAAACGGGATACTGAACATTTAAATAATTGTGATAACTTTTTTGGTGTAAGTTTTGGGGGGAAGATAAAAGTTCAGGGTTTTTTTTTTCCCCCTCTTCTGCGTAGAATAGTAGCTACTTTTAAAATTGTCTTTGAGACAGATCTTGGTATATTTCATGTATCTGGATGTGTTTGGTGGAGTGGGGAATGGTTGAAGGAAAAGGTAGCTAGTTTTAAAATTCTTGTCCTATAAATTTCTCTGGAAAATGTTGGGAAGGGATTGGGGGGACAAAAATTACAGCTAGGAAATAAAATATTCTACACACAGAGTGCAGATAAGTAAACAGGCTTTAGTTTATGGAGGAAGCCTTATTTTGCCATTCCAGGGTTCCTACAGATAGTCTTTTTTTTTTTTTTTTTTGAGATGGAGTTTTCGCTCTGTCACCCAGGCTGGAGTGCAGTAGCACTGTCTCGGCTCGCTGCAACCTCCTCCTCCTGGGTTCAAGCGATTTTTCCGCCTCAGCTGAGATTATAGGCATGTGCCACCACACCTGGCTAATTTTGTATTTTTAGTAGAGACACGGTTTTTCTATGTTGGTCAGGCTGGTCTGGAACTCCCGGCTGCAGGTGATCCACCTGCCTCAGCCTCCCAACGTGCTGGGATTGCAGGCCTGAGCCACCATGCCCGGTGAGATAGTCATCTTTTATGTCTGCTGAGTAGAGTGTCAAATTAAAAAACCTAACCTGGATTAAATCACAGAAGAAATTTGGGGAAAGCCCATGCCCTTTAGGCTGTTAAGTGTTTTAAATCTATTGAACTTAAAGTCTAGCTTTGGGACTTCAATTTAACATGTTTTCTTCAGTACTCCTGTTTCACCTTAAATGGCTATGTTCATTGAGTGCATACCATATATGTAAGGCACTATGGGACACGCATCTGCAATTCGAGGTATGTAAGCATGCAACAAAGCCCTTTCCCAGAGAATCAAGGAGGAGTGAGTGACACAATTACTAAAAGAAAGCAAGACTGGAGAAAGTTTCAGCAAAAGTTCTATAACTTACTGGTATCAGAATTGTGAAAGTGATACCACATGGTATGTGCCTCTCTGAAATGCCAGGGGTGTGAATAGGCAGAGGTTTCCATGCTTAAGCTAGTAGAGATGTATTTTATACCTCTGTGTCTTTCTGAATTTCCGAATGTGTCTGATAACCTCCTGTTGGTATTTTTGACAGAAAAATATATGCAAGTACTTAATTCATGGGTTCATTGGAGTGGGTGGAGGGAGGGTTATTGGTTATCCCCTTCAAGAAGTATGAAGTAGTTCTTGAGTTACAGGCAACTGTGGGTTATTTTTAAGTCTATAAGTTAGGGTTAGCAGTCAACGAACTTTCTAGTTCAAATGTGGATTTATGTGTTTTGGACATGTATCCTTTCTTATATCAAATTTTTGACAAGTTCTAATCATTTCAATGAGTATTTTCAGAACAATTATATATGCTGTGTTTTCTGCCTAATAACTGCAGAAAACTGTTGGGCAATGATGATTAAAATGGGAAAACTACACTAATTGTAACCTAGACATTTAATTCAGTGCATAGAGAGGAATTAAATTGTTCACTGTCCACATAAGTGGGATTTTGCTACAGTTATATAAAATTAAGTAGCTCTTCAAACTTTGTATAAAAATGAGTATGAAAAGCAGTGGATAATGAGATGATGTGTACTATTAGTGCCTAAAATATTATAGTACTTACCTGTTTAATAAGTGGTTTGAATTAGAAAGTCTAATTTTACTTGGCAGATTAAGTCAGCCAATTGCTGTTTGCTGCTGTTTTTTAATCCAGTGAAAGGTTAAGGGTGGTTGCTACAGGCCAGTGATTTTCAAACCCTTATGGCCTCATGATCTTGATACCCTTGAAATCAAATTATTGAGGACCCTGAAGAACTTTTTGTTTTTCTGGGTTATATTTTGATATTTACTGGGTTAATATTTTGATTCTTGATATGTACTGGGTAAGAAATAAAAAAATTTAAATCACTTAAACAGATGAAGAGCTACTTAATTTAAATTGTGTTAATACAAGTAACATTATTAATGAAAAATAACTTTTCCAAAACAAAAAAAAGTTATAGTGGAAAGAGTGGCATTGCTATGTATGTCTACAAATGTCTTGAATGCCTTGTAGTTTATTTAGTTTTAAAGAGGATAGCTGGATTCTCATCTTCTGCATTCGCTCTTTTGTGGTATTTAGTTGACGTTTAGGAAGAAAATCTGCCCTCATAGATTTGCGAGGGTCTCTGGGACCCTTGAGGGATCCTTGGACCAAAGTCTAAGAACCTTGGCCATAAATAAGATGAACTCCTTACTGTTTTTTTTTTCTTCTTCTTCTTGTTTGTCTTTCTATATTGAACATACTATTTATACGAAGTGCAGAAATCAGAGACTGACGGGATCCACAGGGAATGTGGGTGTGTATGGATTTTTATCTGTGAGCGTAAAACTGGTTGGTAGGTAGTTTGTTTATTTTTAGTGGCAGAAATTAATTTGCTAGTTAAAGATTTTATTGTAGGAAAACAGATGAGCCTTAAATAAGCAATCTGTTTTAATGTGAAGCCTAGGAAATAGAAGTGCAATCAGTGCACTGCATAACAACACTTCCGTCAACAGTGGATTGCATATATGATGGTGGTCCCATAAGTGTATAACACTGTATTTTTACTGTACCTTTTCTATGTTTAAGTGTGTTTAGATACACAAATACTTACATTGTGTTTTAGCTGCCTGTGATATTCAGGACAGTAACATGTACAGGTTTGTAGCCTAGGAGCAGTAGCCTAGGTATGTAGTAGGCTATACCACCCAGGTTTGTGTGAACACACTATTTGATATTTGCACAATGATGAAACTGCCTGACATGGCTTTCTTACAAAGTATCCCTGTTGTTCAGTGACACATGGCTGTTCTAAGAGTGAAAGTTTTTATGGAAACTACCTTAAAGTTTCTTATTTCTGAAAGGGATGAATGATAAAGCTAGCAACTTTATAGAGGTTTTGCTTTGGTTTAAAAAGTTATTTTGGCTGTTTTAAAATTTTGATATCTGTTTTTTCTTATATAAGTGCAGCTCTTGAGCAGAGAAATATGAAATGACCTAAAAAAGGCCATTATTTCTTAGTAGCATTCAGTAGTAATAAAAACATAACTTTAGATATTTTAATTAATTTAAGGCTAAATTACATTAAATTTTGCCTGAAGGGAATGCTGTTTTTATCTGCTTGAAAGAGAGAATTGACAAAAAGTTGTATGGTTTAAAAAAATTTATAATAGGGCATGGCATGCTTTTAAATACTTGAGTCATTTGACAAATATTTGTTGAGCCCTGACTATGTGCCCAAGTACTGTTTGAGGTACTTCATATACTTGCTATCATTTTGCAGTGATCCCTTTTATGTCACAGTTAAACATTTGTTGAATGTAAGGCACTGAAATACCTAGCCAGTGTGATCACTGTTTGAAAAGGGAGGAGACACTGGGGGAGACCCCAGAGCAGACGGTGTGTAGACCTACACGGTGGCATTTATGGATGGACTGGGTGGGTCTGTGCTCATTTGCAGAATTGTGGGGAGAGATTATAACTCATCAAATTCTCAAAAAGGGGTTCCTGACTTAGAACAGTCTAAGCGCACCACTCGTCGCTCTTTCAGGTCATATGGCACAGCACCATGGTTTTATCAAGGAGGCTGGGTGCATCCAGTCACATAGTTACTTAGTTAACAGAGACTGAGAGTTAGTAATCTGAGGGACCATGTTGTCACTCTGTAACTGACTTCTAAAATCACCAGGAGTTTGTATTTAGAACTTACCTAGAGATAATTATGACAGACATCACCTTGTTTTATATAAGGTGGTTTCTTTTGTTACTCTTCTCTAGCTATTCTTGACTAGTTAATTGTCAGAGGCAGGACCAAATCCTAGTTAGGACCACCCATCCATCACTTTTTCTCAAAATGACAACATTATAGAAGGTAAGGAGGAGTTAAGATGTGAGGCTTGCTTTGGAAAAGAATACTGTTGGTCTTTTTCTGGAAAAAAAAAAAAAAAAAAAAAATCACATTCTCTCCCAGAGGCCCATGGGAACCATGGCGGCATCAGGGGTGGTAGAATGAACATGAGTTTTGTACAAAGGCAGACCTGAGTGGAATTCTGGCTACACAGGCAAGGCTTTTTCATCCTTTTGTGCCTTCCTAGTCCCATCTATAAATGGTGATAGCAGTGGTTGCCTCACAGGGAGGGAGTTAGGAGGCCTCAGGTGGGAGGGTAGCAGACAGCATAGAAGGTGCTCAGGGAATGCCCTCCTCCCACTGCCATTTTTAGAGTAGCAAGACAGCAGTAAATGCATCATTCATTACATTCAGTGCAGTTACTTCTGGGTTTCTCTCCTATGTATTTTTTAAATTAAAACAATTTTCTTTTAATTTTTGTACAGTCAGAGTCTCAGTATGTTGCCCAGGCTGGTCTCAAACTCCTGGCTTCAAGTGATTCTCCCACCTTGGGTCTCCCAAAGTGCTGAGATTACAGGCGTGAGCCACCGCACCCAGCCCTGGTTTTCTCTTCCATTTTAAAATACACATTACACAGGCAGTTATGGAAATAAGGGTCCACGTGCCAAGGTGGCAGTTACTGATGGTTCTCAGCATGTCAGCACCGTGAAACTGATCTCAGCTGCTTATTAACTTGACCACTTTCCTGATAATCAAATTTCTCAAAAGTAGACACAGCCTAGGAGGTGCTGTTTTTGCCTAAATATTTATGAATTAATCTTGACCTGACATGTTAAAGATTGCCTGGAAATAAAGGCTAAAACTGAGATGAGTCACCTAAAATTTCAATTTTTGGGCACAATGGCAAACACTTAAGTTTTCTTAAGCAGTCTCCTGGGCAGGTTTCCCTTCTGGCCAAGTTTAAAACTCTGCTTAACAAAATGGGTCTTCTTTGAGAAAGTTGGCGTCACTGCTGTGAGTAGGGTGAACCCTTGAAAGGAAAGCCCCAGTGGTTTCTAGATTGTCAGGAGCCTATACCAGGTAGAGGCGTCTGTTTACTGTGGATGCAATAAGTCAGGTGGATATTGGGGCCTTGGTGGGACTGGATTACCGTTCAGGTTTTATCTGACTGTGATTACAGTGAAAATAGGGCATCTTTACTCTTAAAAACAACAACAACAAAAAGTGAGAGGAGAATTTTTCCCTCCAAAACCTCTTTTTGAGTTTGTGCTCTGTAATTAGAAAACCTACAACTGAGCAGGTTTTTTTCTTTTGTCCCTATAATCTTTATATCATTTCCTCACTGGGTGGACAACAAACTCTGTCCTCATCTTTGAGATAAGGAGGTATAAATGTAAGTGCTGTCAGATATACAGATGACTTAGTCAAGTCCTAACCTAATGGCTTTGTAGTTTCAGGGCCATTTCTTGCATTAGCAAGTATCTCCACAGGGGCTGGAGAGCAAAGAGGCACAGAAACAGCTAAGCAGCTCTTAGACACCATGCTTTCAAAAAAGCTTTGACATAGAGATTTTGTTTTTGCTGTGATTAGGTCCTGAGCTGGGGGATGGCAGTGTCATGAGGTTATTTAAATTTAATTTTAAATAATTGTATTTCTTGTCTGCTGCAGAGTTTGTTTTGCTTTGCCTGGAGGAGGGTAGAAGGGCCAGCTACAAATGAGAGGGTGGTGACGAAGGCATCGTGGTTTTAGCACCCTGTCCAGCCTCAACATTAACCGGCCCTGTATGTCACCTGCACGGCTATCTTTCCATGAGTCCTCCTGACTGAGTCATCCATCTGCATTCTACAGTGATGAGGTGCAAAATTGAGTTGCAGGAATGCACTGGTTCTTCCCCATAGTTTGCATTTAAACTGTGTGAAACATCAATGTGTGCCCTTCAGAACGGCTGCACAGGCAGGGTTCTGAGATATGATATGGTTGCCAGTGGACAGATTTTCAACTTTGTCCATGTTGTTAACAAGTAGGGATCTCGTTAGTTTTATGGGTTAAAAATACATTAGTCGAAGTGTTAGGCACAGTACGTGAATGACCAATTGGACCGTAGCAAAAAGTACAGCGCAGGGTGATGGCTTAATTGACACCAGGTGTAGATGGAGAAGGCACACAGATGTGATGGGGTGCGTCGTTACCTAATTGTTTTAATGTTCACCGAGAAGTTAATTGTCAGTGTGGAGTGTGCTAGTAAATTAGGTTCCTACTGCCTTAGTGTAACTGAGGATAAATGAGGTGTCACGAGTTTCCAATCTGTACCTCTGACACAAACACTTTTCCTGCCGGGAGGAGAAAGTTCCCAAGGGGAATCAGCATGGCAGCTAAAGAAATCCATTTGAATAATGTGCTTTATTTTTGCATTAGGGAAACCTGTTTTGCTTTTGCTGTATGCATGAATGGGTTTTCCTTTCCATTTTGCTGCTGGTGGTTTCAGGGTTCAAATTTGTTGGCAGAGAAGTTGCTTGGAGGTCTTAGGATTCATGAAGGCCTCTGTAGCTAGTGCTTGGTAGCATTGACAAGGCAGCATTTTATTAAAGTTGCTTTTTTTTTTTTTTTCATAGTTTCTGGGGTTACTTTCCAGAACATGTTAGTAGATGTGAACAACCATTACTTGGAACAAGACTATAAAGACTGGTTTTTATCCTTATTGAAGTGGCTGGGTCTTTGCTACCTTGGTCTTGAATAGGTGTTTAGAGCATGAAATAGACACATCACTTGTGTTGAATGGTCAGGATAAAGTAATACAGAGTCCCAATCTTAACATTTTGCTTTGATGCCACTGGGTGCTCTCTGAGGTTCAGTCAACCCACCTACTTACATTGTAAGTTCTTACATGAAGGTATGGTTTCATAATTGTGTTGGAATGTTTAGTTTTGCTTTATTTTAAAAGAATATATTAGCCTCTCGCATCCAGGAAATTCAAACACTTCGCCAATTATCTAGTTACCTTGAGGCCATTGAGCTGCCACAAGGAGAGATCCTGGTGTGTGTTTGATAAAACATGGTTCCCACAGTTAGGAAATTGTGCTCAGAATTTGTCTCAGAATGCACACAGGCTGTAATATTAGCAGATCTGCCATTCCTCTTTTCTTCTGACCAGCTCTTTTGCTGTCATAGCCATTCTATTCTGTCATCCTATTAGTGCAAGTTAGATGTAACCGTTAGGAAGCATATATTAATAAATTGCAATTTGCTTGTTGCCAGTGAAGATGCCCTCTTGAGATTTGGTGTTCTCACAGAATTCCAGATTTTCATGAGAGAGAGAGTCTTTTCTTATGGAGTATATGGTTTCTCTGTTCTTGCACCTCATCTATTCATCTCATGTACTTTCTATATAAAAGTTATGCCGGTTCTGCCCATTTTTGGACCCTCTTTATGTTTCTGATACTGAGCATTCTAGGAGGATCTTTTCGTTTAGACTTCTCAGTTATGCTTCTCCCTTTATGTTTTACTTGACCCTGTACCCACAAGTGTATGCCACACGTAGGTGTAGAAAATTATTTGGTTTTAGAATTTTAGTTTGTTTTGAACAGTGTGTTTTCAGCTGATTTGCCCAGGTTTGTAATGTCCTCCGTGAGCTGTATAACTCCTATTTTGAGTTTCTGTAGAAGACATAAATAAGGTGATTTTGTTTATTTATTTATTTTTTTAATTTAAATAAAGGAAAACTTACGTACAGTCTAGAAACCTCAGTCCTTGGGACACTTGTAATAGAAGTCTGCCCAACATTTACAGTCTTTAAAAAATCCTGGCAGATACTTACATTTTACCAGCTGCAAGGTGAAGTAAAACATTGGGTTTCTTGGCTGGAATTAGAGTATATCAGTCAGTTTAGTAACACTGGTTCTCATGTTGATCAAAAAGCTGATTCTTGATTAAATATTTATTTGGCAAATAAATATTTGAAAAATGAATTCTACTTGATGAATCCTGTTTGGTAGATTAAAATCTTTCAACATATAGACTCTAGGAAGAGGTGTCTGCAGTGGCAAATACGTCTGTAGGATGATTACCTGCAGTAATTGGCATGCCATGAAGCCTGTGTGTACCTGGGCTGCTTTGTCACTCTCTGCTGAGGCCTTTTTCAGTGTTAATTTTGGGTTCTGAGTGGCAAGGCAGGAATTTGGGACTATTCCTAGTTCATTTTAAAGTAGACTTTAAAATGTTCGTTTAAAAATTACACGTTTCTAGTTTTGGTATGGAAGGCATCTAACCTGATTAAAGCAAGGCATTCTGTTGGTTAGGAGGTGGGTCAGAGAAACCATGTGTCAGGTATTATGTCACATTAGAATGTTAAGTGCAGTAGTTGAAAGAGCCAGGGTGGATTTCAAATAAGTTTTTGGGTACAAGTGTTCCATGTATGTAAACTTGAGTTTAAAAATCACTCTTCTGAGAGGGGAGGCACTTTGGCTGTAATAGGAATCAGCAGGTGGTGGACAGAGCCGCTTGGCCTCAGGCAACACCTCTGTCTCTGGACATCCTAGTCCTCCAGATTAAAGGAGCAGGAGGAGGAGGAGGAATGAAATGTCTCAGTGGTTGCTTTGGCCTCTTCTCAGGTTTGATTCCAGTTATTTTCTGTATTTAGAATGCATGACCATTTTTATTTTTTTGATTTTTATTTTTCATTTTATTATTTTTTTGAAACAGAGTCTCACTCTGTCACCCAGGCTGGAGTGCGGTGGCAGGATCTCTGCTCATTGCAACCTCCGCCTCCCAGGTTCAAGCAATTCTCGTGCTGCAGCCTCCTGAGTAGCTGGGATTACAGATGTCTGCCACCACCCGGCTAATTTTTTTTTTTTTTTTTTTTTTTGGTACAGATGGGGTTTCACCATGTTAGCCAGGCTGGTCTCGAACTCCTGTCCTCAGGCGATCCGCCTGCCTCGGCCTCCCTAAGTGCTGGGATTACAGGCGTGAGCCACCGTGCCCAGTCTCATGACCATTTTTAAATAGCTTAGTACAAAGCAACCTCTGTTTCATTCTTTTGCAAATGGTGTCCTCCTAAATGTTGCCCCGATTTGTTAGATTTGGACCCAGACAACATAGCATTCGAAATTTTGGAGGATCAGAATGACAATTTAGTCAATACCCAGGTTTAATCTCTGAATTCTCAAAATATCTATAAAGTGGCTCTTAATGGCCATCAAAATGACTGTATTCTACCCTGGAGCCATAAGCAACACACAGTAGGGGGTGCACGAGGAGAAATCACAACGTGAGGGAAAAATACCTCAAGAAATACAGTACCCACAAAGTCACTTTTGGGTTTCTGGAAACAAATGAGGGACTCATGAAGGTAAGGGTCCACCAGGCAGTAGTTTAAAAACCAGAATGTTTGCTGTTGCTGCCAGCGAAGCTCATTAGGCTGGAACTATTTGCTCATATCAAGAACAACAATGAAAGCAGCGTCAGGGCTGGAAGAAGTCAGGGGCAATTATACACAGAAAACTGGGTTCATGGGAGCAAGAGTAAAAGGAAGCGGTCTGTTTTTGGTGGGGTAGCCTTTAGGTAGAAAGCCTGCCGGGTATCCGGCAACTGCGTGGGCCGGGGATCCCTGGGTCTGAGTGTGGCGTTCCTGGGCCTTCCAGCCCACACTCTGCTGCCTTGTTTTGAGTCAGTTTTACAGCCTCAAAGTATGATGAGGCATCTTGTTTTGTAACTTGTTGAAGTCTGCTGTTGAATGGGGCCCATTTTCAGATAAGCAGGGGTGCTAATTACTAGCCCTGTCCACTACATTTGGAGGAACTTTCAGAGCTTTTCAAAACCTATTCAGATTATAAGCTTCATTTAAGCCGCTCAAGCGGAAATTACAGTAGTAACTTTGAACACGTAGACTCAGAGGCCTCAAAGCTTGACAGTCTTCAAGGTCCAGCCACGGAAAGGTTATTGTTTCCTAACAGAAATTGTATTGTTTCTAACAGAAGTGTAGTTTACTTTTACGTTCACAGTACCACTTGACATCATTAAACAAACAAAAAAAAACAAACGAAAAAAACAAGACATTAAGAAGCTGTCTTGGAATGGCCCTGTGGCTTGGATGTGCAGTGCTGATGACAGCAGGAGGACTTGGAAGGCTGTGGAGAGAGACTTGAACTTAAAACTGGTCAGCACACACAGACTCTGTGCCCCATTTTGCTGGGCACTTGGGCGGATTTAAAGTTGAATAAGATACAGCCCTGCCCTGGATGCTGCTCAGAGTCTAGAGGAGGAGACCTCGGGGCTGAAGTAAACTAGGAGGGGTGTATTTAAACACGTTTCCCATGTGTGAACAAGCAGCTGCTGCCCTAGCCCAGCTTTTCAGAGGGCGTGTTAGCACTTTGCAAGAGTTAGGTCTCCTGCAGCCTTGTCAGCTGTGGGTCTGGGTTGGAGGGGTTAGTTTTTAGCGGACATGTATCTAGGTAATTAGTTCAGGGATCCAGCCGGCTCACCTTTCAGCCCCAAACACTGTGGTAAAGACATTACTTTGAGCTTCTCTATATTGAATTGCGTTGGTCCCTCCCAGCTGCTTTTATCTAAGCCTCCTGGCATTTGTGTAGCTTGAACGGTCATGAATAAAAGAGCCCAGCTCCTTTAGAGTCAGTCCCTG
Source organism: Hylobates moloch (assembly GCF_009828535.3). Taxonomy (NCBI): domain Eukaryota; kingdom Metazoa; phylum Chordata; class Mammalia; order Primates; family Hylobatidae; genus Hylobates; species Hylobates moloch. The sequence continues at coordinate 54,783,264 of NW_026652285.1, read as the reverse complement.
AGGCGGGCCAAGAGGCTTGGGATTGCCTTCTGGTCCCCAGTTTTGATTTCCTCCTGCATATGGTTGAGCTGGGGACAACCCTCCCATGGTGGGGTCCATGGTTTTCAGGGGAGCTTTGAGGGCTGGCCACCTGGCTGATTACCTCTGGCTGGTTAGGAATGAAACACACGGCTTTTAAAAAGGTGCCATAAAATATTTGTTCCTGTTGTATACTGTTGCATTAGATGTGGTCTAACTTAAAGGTATCCCCCAGCCCCTTCTATTTTAAATTGTGGCAGAGAAAGGTAACATGATTGTCTGTTGGCCCTGGACACCATCCTCTTAGTTCTCAAACATCTTTCAGAGATTGGGGTTATCTGCGCTTTGTGAAAGGAGGTTTTTGCACAGCTCATTCAACATTGTTCAGGGCAGTAACACATCACTGAACAAATTGCCCCCTTGCATATGCTAATCCCACACTTAAAAGAACTCATTGTAACATGTTCTGATGCTTTAGCCCGAGGGGAGATGGGAATTGAAGAGATGTCAGATCATGTCATGTGACCCCAAAATATCTAAAATGCCTGTTTTCTTTGGGTCAACAGTTCCTACTCGGCATATGCAAATGAAAGTATCCTGTGTGGTTTGTGGAAAAGATTAGTCCTTGTTCCTGCTTTTGTGTGTGGGAGCTGGCCTTGCTATTGAAGATTCACTGGCTGAAATTCCCCCCTTGGGTCTTAAATTTCAGTGCCATTGGCGAGGAACACCAAGTCTTATTTTCAACAATAAATTAAAAGAATTCAAAAGAGTTCCTTCATTGTTGCTGTGGAAAATGTGATTTGCCTTTTAGGAAACCATGCTGTTAATCCCACCGCTTCCTTTGTGCCTTTTTAGAGTGGTACACATTGACTCTTACAGTTAAAGAATATGTCTAATAGAGGAATCTCAAGATTTGCCCATAGGCCATTTGTATTCCTGACCAGGAAGTCGCAGTGGGAAAGAATAAAAACACATCCACATACAACACAGCAAGCTCCTATTTCTCAAACAGTAAATAGAACAGAAGCACATTTCCAAGGAGGCCTAAAGAATCCACCTAGCTTTGGATGGTTTGATTGCAAAGTCAGGGTCTCCCTTTTAAGTGTGTAAACCTGTAGATATGTTTGCCATCAAAGTCTTTAGATGAGATGAATTAAATGGAATGAAAGGCTGTGTAGGTATCACCTTTCAAAAAGAGTTCTCACATCGAGGTTGGGTTTTCATGTGTACAAAGAGGCTTGGGAAGAAATCTTTGATTAATTTTTTTGTCTTGCAGAGTAATTCCCTCCTGGTCCCAGACAGTCTAAGAAGCACAGATAAACGCAGAAATGGGCCTGAATTTTCCAATGACATCAAGAAAAGGAAGGTGGATGATAAGGACTCCAGCCACTATGTAAGTAATTAAAGGACTTGAAATAATATTTGTTTGCTTATTGCTCACTTAAGTGAGTATCGAAGTGTACTTTAAGATCTTAGTGATAATTCCATGTCCTTAAAAATAATACTGTAAAGAGGAAAGGTTCTTGCATCGTAGGATAGTATTTCCTTTAGGGGCTGTAAATTATGCTTCTGCCGGGCTCAGTGTTACACTTTAGACTTCCTGCCTTTGTTACTCAAGAGGGAATATGAAAATGCAGGGCTGGCTTTGTGGGCTGTGCGGTTGCTCAGGGCCCTGCTCTTGTTAGGAGTCCCCCCGGCCCCCGCCCTCCCTTGGTGTAACGCTCTGATCTCACCATCTTTGCATTCTCAATTTTTGAATAAGGTCTCTGCATTTTTCATTTTGTCCTGGACTCTGTGAATTTAGTAGCCATTCCTGCTACAATAGAGTAAAAATTATAGTGTCACAAAAGCTTGGTGGATGCTGTTCTGATAATATAGGCTTATACTACTTCTCAAGGCAGAGCTCAGCGTCTTCCATAGTGAGCATTGTAGTGATCTAAGTTCATGGTCAAAATGGAAGAAACCCCAGAGGCATCTTGTTTAAATTCTGTAGATGAGATCACTCTACTGGTTGATGGAGTGAGGACTCTTGTCACAGATCCAGCTAAAACCACATTCGAAAGGAAGCCAAACCAAGCCAGATGGCCATTGGCTCTGGTCTCAGGGTTATAAACATTGCAGCCGACGTATGACTTGGAGTTGACTGTGTGTCCCTGAGTGTCTGTTTCAGGAGGGATGCATTCTCAGGAACAGTATGAAAGTAAAGTTGCTGAATTGGGGCTACGTCCCTGATGCCGTTGGAGGAAGAGGTGTCTACTGTGCAGGCTATGTGGAGGTCTAAACACTAGACAGAGGATAGTGTCTCCTGCTGGCTGGCCCAAGCCTATAGCTGACGATAGGTAACATCTTTTTGAGTACCACCTGGAGTTAGTGCCAGGTACCTTGTGATTTTTACATGGATTATTTCATTTAACTCTTATAACATCCCAGTGATTTGCTGGAGCCAGCTGTAGTATCTCTGCTCTTCGACACTATGCTAAGATGCCCAAACCCAGCTCCAGTATTGGATTATTTTACCAGAGATCCTCAAATTGGTTCACACTTTGCACTATGCTTTAATAACATACTAAGAAACAAAGCTGTTGTTCTCCCCACCCTAGCCCAACACTTCTTAGCACATATCATTCTCCCCTTGCCTGTTGCCCAGAGCTGATGTCCCATGCATGTATTTTCATTGTGTACTTTCAGTGTTAATAAGCAAGTTGGAAGGTTGATGACATGCAGAGATTTGCTGATGTAGAATTCTGAATTGCCCTTCATGAGGCTGTTGTGTATAGTAAGTTATTTAGTAATGAGTGCTCTAGAATCCATAAAGCTTGGCATGGTAGTTTTGTAACCTGCATTTACTAGGTTTGTCTGGTTGGATAGATGGTTAGGGACCATGTGTGGAGAGTATGTTGGAGAATCTGGAACAAAGCCCTCAGACCTTAGATCACGGATGACAGACATGTACTGTCCTGTGAAGGTTTATATTTGCAGAAGGGTCCAGTACAAAGCTAAGATTTAAATTACAGTAAACTCACTTCAGAGTTCCATTGTAACAAAGGAATAGTTTGCTACTTTTTGCTAGTTCCTTCTGTGTACTAAATTAGCCATTTTCATAATTTTCTTTTTAGAAGAGAAACTCTTCTAGTTTATATATTTTTACCACCACCACCCTTAATACCTGGAAACATTTGTGCTTTGCTGTGGGCTTTACCAAGAGAAAACAGATTTTCGTTAGTATTAGTTTTGTTCTTTATTGCATGAAAATATTTATTTCAGTAGACTGTTATTTAGGATTACCCAGGCTTCCTCATTGGTTGTAATTTGAAGTTGTTACTAGTGAATTGCATGGTGCCCCTGTAACCATGGCTAAAATATATCTTGTAACACACTATTGAAGAAAATAAATTGGGTCTCCCACGTGTAGTGCTCTGGGTATGATTAGGAAACAAATCATTTAAGACCTGAATTTAGAGTTGAGGGTAAACTTTCTAGACTAGATTTGTGGGCCTACTTCAGAAGGCCAATGTGAATAATATTTGCACTTGTTTGTACTAATATTTTTCAGATATTATTTCTGTATTCTTCACTGACAACAACATCAGTAAAAGCATTGTTTAGGTCATAAATTCAGGACTTCTTCCTTTCCAAGAATTCAAACCCATTGAGATGTCCTGCTTTTTCCATATGCTTACATTGTATAATGTATTACTCTGCCCTAAAGGACATGAGACGTTTTGGCTAAGAAAGTAGACTTTTTCAGCCTGCCTCAAGCTTGACGTAGGGGTGATCGCATCACTGAATTTTTGTTGTTGTTGTTGTTGTTGTTTTTTTGAGACGGAGTCTTGCTCTTGTCACTCAGGCTGGAGTGCAATGGCACAATCTCGGCTCACTGCAACCTCCACCTCCCAGGTTCAAGCGATTCTCCTGCCTCAGCCTCCTGAGTAGCTGGGATTACAGATGCACACCAGTACGCCTAGCTAATTTTTATATTTTTAGTAGAAACGGGGTTTCACCATGTTGGCTAGGCTGGTCTCGAGCTCCTGACCTCGTGATCCACCCGCCTTGGCCTCCCAAAGTGCTGGGATTATAGGCTTGAGCCACCGCACCCAGCCCGCATCATTAAATTGAGCAGGCTTTATTTTATTTATTTTTTTGCGACAGAGTCTTGTTCTGTCGGCTAGGCCAGAGTGCGGTGGCACGAGCTCAGCTCACTGCAACCTGCACCTCCTGGGTTCAAACGATCCTTGTGCCTCAGCCACCTGAATAGCTGTGACTGCAGGCATGCACCACCATGCCCGGTTAATTTTTGTATTTTTAGTAGAGACAGGGTTTCACCATGTTGGCCAGGCTGGGCTTGAACTCCTGGCCTCAAGCCATCCACCTGCCTGCCTCGGCCTCCCAAAGTGAGCCACCATGCCCGGCTGAACAGCTTTTCCGAATCTTTTCCAAACCCAGTGCTACCTTGGAGTTTCCTCTGATTAGTAAATATCAGAGCTTTATGAAGGGACAATGAGAGCCCTATTGCAGAATGCCAGTACCCTTCAAATATTGCCATCTATTATCTTTCCAAAAATGCTTCAAGCTGATTGCTAAAAACGTTTATTTTTAATTTACTTTTTTGTTACTTAAGAGAAAAAGATTGGGTTTTGTTTGCTTATTCGATCCACCAGCTAGCTTTGCGGGATTCTTTTTTTTTTTTTTTTTTTTCATTAACTAGTAATCCCATGGGAAAATGGTTTCCCTTGAAATCATATGGAAAAACTCTGATATAAGGGTGTGCAGATCTCAAATTAGAGATTTCAGCCCTCAAGAGAAATTCAGCTGCTGCAACCATTTACTGAGCTCTTATAATCGGCCAAGTATTTGCAACTTGCCATCACCTGTAAACAAGTTGTGATTGAATAGTTGGTTTGCTACTGCTACAGAATTCCTGCCTGAAGCTTTGCACAGCCCCAGGTCAGATGAGAAGAGGGGGAAGATGATAATTACTAGGGCTGGCAAACTGATAGAGAGCCTGCAGGCCTGTCCCAGGTAGTTTTTTTAGTCTGTCTGCTACCAAGAACTATAGAAAGAAATCTAACTGTGCCTCAAACCTATTCTTAGCTTTTAGTAAATGGCGTTAATGTTTCTTTTTTTCCAGGACAGTGATGGTGACAAAAGCGACGACAACTTAGTTGTGGATGTGTCTAATGAGGTAACCATTCTTTTCATCAAAGTTTGTCTTCAGAATGATTTGAATAATGTTATAAAAAAAACTAACAGTGAATGAAGGAAGTAAGCCCCTCGGTGGGGGGACCTCTTGCAACTTTTTACATTAAGAAGTTAATGGTTGCTCATGTATGGAGCAATAATGGTCTAACTGACATAAAGTTTTATTTCCTTTAAAAAAAGATATTTCTCTAGACATTTTGAATGCCTAAGTTGGATGTTTGGCTCCCCTTTCCTTCCAGTGCCCTCTAGGCAAAGTTCTTAAGCCTGAGGCACAAAGGGATATGACTGTGGGATTGTTTTTTATGGCATGTTTGCAGGTATGTTTGCAGACACCATATTGCTCATTTATAACATGGTGTTGGTCACCTTGTACAACCCCAACCCAAAGGACTTCAGCTCTGTCCTTAAATTTAGAGAATGAGTGTGGAAAGGGAAAAATCTGACTGTTACAAGCTAAATCACGAAAACTTTTGATTATGCTTGTTGAGGACCCTTCTTCTCCACGAGCAAGCCCTGCCCACTCGCCCCGGGAAAATGGAATCGACAAAAACCGCCTGCTAAAGAAGGATGCTTCTAGCAGTCCAGCTTCCACGGCCTCCTCAGCAAGTTCCACTTCTTTGAAATCCAAAGAAATGAGCTTGGTAGGTAAAGAAAACTGACACTTGCGGTGTATTTTTCATTGTGGACTAGAGGACTCTGAAGTATTGGAAATGTGGGGGTTTTGCTGCTTGAGGGTTGTATTTTTAAGAGTTTAATAGTGAAACTCATCCTTCTGTTCTTTGTCACCATTCAGGGTTTACTTTTTCCCCTCTCAGTTGTCTCTTTTCGGCCATGATTAGAGGGTGTACATGCATCCATGTTCGTTGCCTTCTTCTTCTTCTTCTTTTTTTTTTTGGAGACGGAGTCTCACTCTGTCACCCAGGCTGGAGTGCAGTGGTGCAATCTCAGCTCACTGCAACCTCTGCCTCCCGGGTTCAAGCGATTCTCCTGCCTCAGCCTCCTGAGTAGCTGGGATTACACGCGTGCACCACCATGCCCAGCTAATTGTTTTTTTTTTTTGTATTTTTAGTAGAGATGGGGTTCCGCCATGTTGGTCAGGCTGAACTCCTGACCTCTTTGATCCACCCACCTCAGCCTCCCAAAGTGTTGGGATTACAAGCCCAGCCTCATTGCCTTCTTACTTGGGGGATGTGTTCTTGCCACACAGCTCTCTGAAACTTCCCAGTTGACAAATGGTTCAAACTTCTGAGATTCTTTTTTTTTTCTTCTTCTGAGACAGAGTCTCACTCTGTTGCCCAGGCTGGAGTGCAGTGGCGTGATCTCGGCACACTGCAACCTCCACCTCCCAGGTTCAGACAATTCTCCTGCCTCAGCCTCCCGAGTAGCTGGGATTATAGGCACCCACCACCACTCCTGGTACCACCATACATTAGAGAGGATGTACACGCATCCATGTTCATTGCCTTCTTCTTCTTCTTCTTTTTTTTTTTTTTGAGATAGAGTCTCACTCTGTCACCCAGGCTGGAGTGTAGTGGTGCAGTCTTGGCTTGTTACAGGGTTTCATGTTGGCCATGCTGGTCTTGAACTCCTGACCTCAGGCAATCTGCCCCCCTCAGCCTCCCAAAGTGCTGGGATTACAGGTGTGAGCCACCGCACCTGGCCTCAAACTTCCGAGATTCTTAAGTCTTCATTTTCTTAGGCTGGCCATTTACCTGGTAGACTGATCCCTAATATTGGGGCATGTCATAGAGCATGCCCCGATGTTATGGAGCTCGTCAGATCAGTGATGCACAAAGGAGGCCCCAGGGGAAGCCAGGAACTGGTGCATCAGAACCCACTCATGTGGTCATTCATTCAATCAAACTTTGTAGACTGCGTCATCTTTTAACAATAACATTTCATAACAACCCTGCAGTTAATCCTTACCTGGTCCTTGTAGGCATTATCCTGTTTTACCGGTTGAGGGGAATGAATAACTTAACAAGGCTACACAGCCGTGGCTCATGATCCAAGGTCATAAAGAGCTCTCTTTAGCCTGTGCGCTTTGCCACACTGTAGTGGTTCTTGGACTGTGTTGTAAAGCACATGAAAGGTTGAAAGGCCAGAGAAGTTGCCCTGTAACCCCGTTACTGTCTGGACTCCGAAAGGCCCCTTGCTGGTGTTCAGTCTCTGGTCTGCACTGGTAGGTCCACTTTGGTTATGTAGGCAAGTGGGCAGTGACACTTAACTCCAAAGTGTTGTTCTTTTTAGGCATATTGGTAAGGTTAGCCCTGGGGCTTTTGTCTCTGAGATACTGGCCCCACTCTCTCTCACCATTTGTCTCAATCCCAGGGCTACCTAAAAAGGAGACTTGAAAAGGGGTCTTCTGGCTGGGCGTGGTGGCTCAGGCCTGTAATCCCAGCACTTTGGGAGGCCAAGGCGGGTGGATCACAAGGTCAGGAGATCGAGACCATCCTGGCTAACACGGTGAAACCGTGTCTCCACTAAAAATACAAAAAATTAGCTGGGCATGGTGGCGGGTGCCTGTAGTCCCAGCTACTCAGGAGGCAGAGGCAGAAGAATGGTGTGAACCCGGGAGGCAGAGCTTGCAGTGAGCCGAGATCGCGCCACTGCATTCCAGCTTGGGTGACAGAGCGAGACTCTGTCTCAAAAAAAAAAAAAAGAAAAAAAAAGAAAAGAATAGGGGTCTTCCTTGGACTTTCTTGGCGGCCAGGGCATGTGTTTCTGAGTGCCTGGGAAATATTCTCTGGGTGGTCATCTTTCTAACTTGGCGTAGACCCAAAGTCCACAAGGCTGATGGAAAATACTTTTAAAATAAAATCTGCGGAGGAAGAAGTGTGATCATGTTCTGTGTCTCTAGCTCGAGTTTTAATTCTGGCAGGAAGAGGAAAGGTCAACATTTCTCGCTCACAAGTTAATGCTGTCAACATTGTGTGGATTTATGAAAATTGGCTGAGGGAGTAGCTAGAGGGTGCCCAGTGTCCCAGCTGCTGTTGTGATAAATTGTGTAATATGGCTTGGATTAAAAATAATACTCATTTAATTTGTTTAATGACACCAGCATGAAAAAGCCAGCACGCCTGTTCTGAAATCCAGCACACCAACGCCTCGGAGCGACATGCCAACGCCGGGCACCAGCGCCACTCCAGGCCTCCGTCCAGGCCTCGGCAAGCCTCCAGCCATAGACCCCCTCGTTAACCAAGCGGGTACAGCATCGCCTCTTGTTGTGCTTTGTTTGGTTTCTCCCATTCCCAGCTTGATTTGTTGTCTGTTAATGTTGTGACGCAATTGCCCTACAAATATGAAATGTACTTAGGGCCACCCTCCTTCCTATCTCTGAAAAAGCCATGATAAGAAACAGATGTTTGTCCTTGGGTTTCAGCAGCTGCACTCTGTTCAGTCTCCAACTGTTTACATTCAGCTGTTCTTTTTTTTTTTTTCTTTGAGACGAAGTCTCGCTCTTGTCCCCCCAGGCTGGAATGCAATGGCGTGATCTCAGCTCACTGCAACCTCTGCCTCCTGGGTTCAAGCGATTCTCTTGCCTCAGCCTCCTAAAGAGCTGGGATTACAGGCGCCTGCCACCACGCCTGGCTAATTTTTGTATTTTTAGTAGAGATGGGGTTTCACCATGTTGGCCAGGCTGGTCTCAAACTCCTGACCTCGGGTGATCTGCCCATCTCGGCCTCCCAAAGTGCTGGGATTACAGGCGTGAGCTACCTTGCCCAGCCTTCTTTTAGTTTTAAATAATTCAAATCCTAGGGACTTCAGTAAAGTTTCTGATAATTATTTTGAACACAAGCCTCCCTACCTAACTAGCATTGTGCGTCTGACTTTGCTATTACTGGCTGACACAGCGGTTTGGCCGGCCCACCCGTGCTCCTTGCAGACTGTAGTTTGCTGGTTTTCTGCTAGGGAAGGCTTCAGGAATCAGTGGTCTCTCCTTCAGTAGAAATTAGGAGGGTTGCTCTGCGACTCCAGCCCTTAAAAAACTCATAATGTGCAACCTGACATTCCCCAGTGGGGAAGGAAAAAAGCAACAACCTGGGCCCAAAGGAAAATAGGCAACAGAATATTCCTCCTAAACCCGTGCTTTGGTTTACGTAAATCCAGGATTGGGTTTTCATTTGGAATTGGTACCAGGGAATGGAAAGTTCGGACTGAAAGAGAAATCTTGGATTTTATCGAGAAAATCTTCTTTTGAGATTAAGTCAGGTAAACACTTGGTGTCTGTGCCTTGGTTTGCCCTCTGTGAATTGGGTATGGAATACGCTTAATTCCCCTGGCTTCCCGGTGCTGCCATTTACACGAATGAGAAAATGTGTGGGTTGTGCTTCCCCTGGAGTCTTTTCTTTCCTGGAGATGAATTCCGCTCTGGGGAAGGAGGGATCCAGTGTATAAATTAGAGGTGATTTCCCCCCCTCCCCCAGAAGCCTTACCTCTTTCTCTCTCCCCATGAGTGACACTAACAAATGATGAGGCCAGACTTGCTGGTCAGGTTTGATGGAGTGGGTCAGTTGAGTGATGTGCGGCTTGTGTTTCCTTTCAGCAGCTGGCTTGAGGACACCGCTGGCAGTGCCCGGCCCATATCCTGCTCCTTTTGGGATGGTCCCCCACGCTGGCATGAACGGCGAGCTGACCAGCCCAGGCGCTGCCTACGCCAGTTTACACAACATGTCACCCCAGATGAGTGCCGCAGCTGCCGCGGCCGCCGTGGTGGCCTACGGGCGCTCCCCCATGGTAGGCCGCTGTTGGGTGGGCTGTGGTTGGGGTAGGAACGCTGCATGCTCCATTGAGCTCTGTCAGGTTTGGGGCCAGGCCTCTCTGCGCTGCGTGGGCAGGAGCAGCCAGCCCCACACACCTCGGAGACAAAGACGCCCAGTGTCCCAGCCACACACTCGCCTTCCTCTTGTCAGCTTTCATCAGCATGCTGCTTCATTAAGTGAGGGCCAAATGTTTTTTGTTTTACTGTTTTTGTGGATGAAAAAGGCAGTGTTTAGAAACTCCTTCAGTGGTTCAGGGGACATCTGGTTTTCTCCCACCAAAGTCGATTTTTTTTATTTGAAGGCGATGAAATGATTCAAGTGGTTCACAGAAGCCTTTTCATTCATTTTCTTGAACTTTTTTTTCTCATTAAACCTTAGGAAAAATTGTCCAAGAAGCCATCGCTTTCTCTTTCTATGCCTATGTTACACTTTAAACCCAATAGCATGACTTATATATAAACAGCGGTCTCTGTAAACAGGTAGAATTCTGGACAGACTGAACCATGGGGGCAGGCTGTCTCTCGTCTGTTTGCCCTGCCTCTTGCCACTGTGCAAATGATCTAATTTTTGACCAAGAAGACACAAAACTGCATTTGAAGGGTAGAATTGGCTCTGTGATCGTTGATTGCATTAAGGGTACGAAGTCCCACCATCATTTCTCTTGGCTGTTTGAAAAATGTCCTCTACCTTTCTCTCTTGTCCCCTCTTCACATAGCATTACCTCCACTAGTTTGTGGTGACATTAAGATTCATTTGTTTTTCCTGATATTGCACTTGTAGGAGAGGCTGTGCAGTCGCGGGCAAAGTGTTGAAAGTAAGGTGGTCAACTGAGAGACTACACACTGTCCTTACACTGCACAAAGTAGGGAATGCATGTATGAATCCTTAAGCATTAAATGAGACCCATGGTATGCAACTGGGGATGATTTTATCCCTTGAGGACATTTGATAATATCTGGAGACACTTTTGATTATCATAACTGGGGGTGGGAGGGGGGCAGGCGTGGATTCCTCTTGGCACATAAACAGTAGGGGCCAGGAATGCTGTTCAGCATCCTGCAACGCCCAGGACGGCCCCTAACAAAGAAGAGAACTGTTTGGCCCCAAATGTCAATAGTGCTGAGGTTGAGAAATCCTAATACAACATACTGCTCTGTGAACTTGCTTGCAAGTCTAAGGGAAGTATTTACAATGGGGAAGTGGTTCTCAGTGCACAAATAGATCACATCTCCTCTCTACCTCCCAAAAAGGAAGTGGGTCTTGTGGCTTTCAGGGGTGCTTATATTACCTCTTGCATAGTAATTAAAAAGAAAAACACTAGGCCATGTTACTGTTCCCATTTATGTTGCTTTGGGGATCTGTGAGTTTCTAATGAACGGTATTGATGTTCACAAAGTGCCTGCTGCAATAAACTGAGTCTGCAATGCCTTATTTTTGTTTCCAGGTGGGGTTTGATCCTCCCCCTCACATGAGAGTACCTACCATTCCTCCAAACCTGGCAGGAATCCCTGGGGGGAAACCGTAAGTACCTCAAAGACCTTGGTTTTGTTTTAAAGGTGGTTATTCAGTCATTGGTATTAGCAGACTAGAATTCCAAAGGGAGTACAGGCTTGGGCGTTTCCAAGGAGATTTCTGGTGTCTTTTCCTGAGGAATGTTAACACTTTCTATAAATAGGCAACTAGTAGGTGTCATGCCTCTGTCTTCTCCCTGGGGGTGATCTCCTAAGTTTAGTTATTTCTGGAGAGAAACTGTTGGAGATGAGGACGAGGTGGGAGGAAAGCGCTGGAGGTGGCTGGCCCTCTTCGCCTGACCCCTCAGAAAGCTGCTCTGCTCTGCCATTTGGTTAGAGGGCAGCTACTGGAGATTCCCAACAGTGCTGTGCTGTGGGCAGTCAGCTGTCACGAACTCTTGCAGGCTTAGACACTTTTTTGAAATGTGTCATCTCTTTACCCAGCTCTGTGCCACCTTTTTCTTATTTTGGTGGAAACAAGAGTTATTTGAAGGGTAGGTTGTGTTGGATGCCAGCACCCCAGGTTTACCCCCAAGTAAGGTTTTGATGAGTGCTCTGAGAGATCTAGAATCATAAAAAGCAAAGTGGCTTCGTGGGGAAGCAGGAAAAGTTAACGTTCATTTTGTGTCCAGTGCACAAAAGCATTGGAATTTTTTTTTTTTTTTGAGACACAGTCTCGCTCTGTCACCCAGGCTGGAGTGCAGTGGCGCAATCTCGGCTCACTGCAAGCTCCGCTTCCCGGGTTCACGCCATTCTCCTGCCTCAGCCTCTCTGAGTAGCTGGGACTACAGGCGCCCGCCACCACGCCCAGCTAATTTTTTTGTATTTTTAGTAGAGACGGGGTTTCACCGTGGTCTCGATCTCCTGACCTCGTGATCCGCCCGCCTCGGCCTCCCAAAGTGCTGGGATTACGACCGTGAGCCACCGCGCCCAGCCAAGCATTGGAATTAAAAAAAAACTCAATTGGCTGTTCTTCCTGGGTCACTTTAAAAATTGCTTCATTTTCATAATGTTAGTAATTAGAAGTGTGATTTCAAAGAATTGCTAAAGTTCTCAAATTTTTTAAACAGCAGAATTGAAATGGGAAGGTCTGTTTTGCTTAGCAGCAAAACTCTGCCTTCTCCTAAGATAGAAAATAGCAGAGGCCAGGCGCGGTGGCTCACGCCTGTAATCGTAGCACTTTGGGAGGCTGAGGCGGGTGGATCACCTGAGTTTGGGGGTTCGAGACCAGCCTGGCCAATGTGGTGAAACCCCGTCTCTACTAAAAATACAAAAATTAGCTGGGCGTGGTGGTATGTGCCTGCAATCCCAGCTACTCGGGAGGCTGAGACTGGAGAATCGCTTGAACCTGGGTGGCGGAGGTTTCCGTGAGTGAAGATCACGCCACTGCACTCCAGCCTGGGTGACAGAGGGAGACTCTGTCTCAAAAAGGAAAGGAAAGGAAAGGAAAGACGGCACGTCTTTGCAAATGTTGTTGTTTTTTTCTTTTTCTTTTTTTTGAGACGGAGTTTCACTTGTTGCCGAGGCTGGAGTGCAATGGTGCAATCTCGGCTCACTGCAATCTCTGCCTCCTGGGTTCAAGCAATTCTCCTGTCCCAGCCTCTCGAGTAGCTGGGATTATGGGTGCATACCACTACGCCTGGCTAATTTTTGTATTTTTAGTAGAGATGGAGTTTCATCATATTGGTCAGGCTGGCCTTGAACTCCTGACCTCAGTTGATCTGCCCAGCTCAGCCTCTTAGTGCTGGGATTACAGGCGTGAGCCACCGTGCCCAGCTGATTTTTTTTCAATAAAGATACTGGTGCTACATGTCTTAGGCCTTCAGTTTGTTTTTGTCATACCCTTGCCTTCATGTGGTTGCTTTCAGCTTTTATCGTTACATCACTTGCATGTCACATTAGTGAGTTTTTTATTTTTAGAAACAGAGTCTTGCTCTGTTGCCCAGGCTGAAATGCAGTGGCACAATCACAGCTCCTGGGCTCGCAGCCTCCTGGGCTCCAGCCATCTTCCTGCCTTGGCTTCCTGAGTAGCTAAGACTACAGGCGTGTGTCACCATACCTGGCCAATTTTTATATTTATTTTTGTAGTGACAGAGTCTCCCTATCTGCCCAGGCTGGTCTCAAACTCCTGGCTTCACATGGTCCTCCTGCCTCAGCCTCCCAAAGTGCTTGGATTACAGGCATGAGCCACCACGCCCAGCATGGTGAATTATTTTGAGCAGTCCACTCAGCTGCCCGGTCATCCTTGTGTGGTTTTGATAAGAGCCTTGTTTCAAATAAACCACCAGCATGAGATAAAATTGAATTTCTTACCCTGTCACCTGCTTTTTAGGAAAGTCGATTCCCATTGCTCTACTTTTCATGTATTTTAATATCTATTTCACAATATTTGATTCATTATAAAATGAGGTTTTTGTCTACACTAGGAATCAGTAGCGATATTAGCTGTTTATGATGACATCTCTGCCCAATGAAGGGAGTCGGGTAGTATTGCTCAATGTTCACTTAGCTGGTAGTTCTCTTCCAGTTGAGTACCTATGAACTAGTTACTGTCTGGTGTGTTTTCTTGGAAATTTGGAAATGCCCCTCTGCTTCCAGCCTGGGAGGTCCTTGGGGCACTTGCGAGCATTTCATATCTGTAGTTGCCAGCGGTGTTGTAGCTGTTGTGTTCTACTGATAGGTGAGTGGATAAAGGGCAAACCAGTAAAGTTGTGATGAGAAGCAGTAATACCAGTAACTCATGAACCTTTGGTGGAATAATAGGCAAATAAGGCCAAGTTCAGCTGACCCTTAAGGAAAGCTAGCTTCAAGAGTTAGAGGTACGGGGCGTGTGTTCAGCTGCTAAGCCCCCACCTTGGGTGTAATAGAAAATGCAGTGGGGGAAGGCCAGTGAGCAGAGCTGTGAGCTGTGATGCTAGGGTGGAAGGCTGGTAGGTGGGCACAGTTAAATTGGACCCTGTTCCCTATATATGTGTGTGTGTTAACAAGATCAGTTGTAAGACAGAAGTAATATCATGCTTATTAGAGTTAAGTATTCATGTCCTTTGGCTTGTAAGCACCTTGCATTTCTTTGTGTTCAGAGCTGTGCAAACTAGAATCACAATGTGCCTAAGGACAAGGACAGTGGACACAGTGGCCAATGTTGTGAGACTATGTCAGGGTACTTTTCTCATCTTGGTCAAAATGGCCATTGGCCTTTGGCAATCACTGCCGTCTCTAAAATAATTAAAGTCTCTCTCTCTATCTCTTTATTTTTTTTTTTTTTAGAGACACTTCTGGGTCTCCCTGGGTTGCCTAGGCTGGTTTCGAACTGCTGGGCTCAAGTGATCCTCTTGCCATGGCCTCCCAAAGTCCTGGGACTACAGGCATGAGCCATCATGCCCAGCCTAAAATATATTTTTTAGGATTCTCTTTCATGTTTGAGCCATATTATGTGAGGAAGATAGACTTAATATCAGAAGGAAAAATGAACTTTGCCATAGTTGCCAGGATCTGGGCTATATACAATCTTACTGCCTCTATACATTTGTATGTATTTTTTTAAATTATACTTTAAATTCTAGGGTACACATGTGCACATGTGCAGGTTTGTTACATAGGTATACATGTGCCATATTGGTCTTCTGCGCCCATCAACTTGTCATTTACATTAGGTATTTCTCCTAATGCTATCCCTCCCCCAGCCCCCCAACTGCTGACAGGCCCCAGTGACTGATGTTCCCCACCTGTGTCCAAGTGTTCTCATTGTTCAACTCCCACCTATGAGTGAAAACATGCGGTGTTTGGTTTTCTGTCCTTGTGATAGTTTGCTGAGAATGATGGTTTCCGGCTTCATCCATGACCCTGCAAAGGACATGAACTCATCCTTTTTTATGGCTGCATAGTATTCCATAATGTATATGTGCCACATTTTCTTAATCCAGTCTATCACTGATGGACATTTGGGTTGGTTCCAAGTCTTTGCTATTGTGAATAGTGCTACAATAAACATATGTGTGCATGTGTCTCTATAGCAGCATGATTTATAATCGTTTGGGTATATACCCAGTAATGGAATGGCTGGGTCAAATGGTATTTCTAGTTCTAGATCCCTGAGGAATCGCCACACTATCTTCCACAATGGTTGAACTAATTTATACTCCCACCAACAGAGTAAAAGCGTTCCTATTTCCCCACATCCTTTCCAGCATCTGTTGTTTCCTGACTTTTTAATGATCGCCATTCTAACTGGCGTGAGATGGTATCTCGTGGTTTTGATTTGCATTTCTCTGATGACCAGTGATGATGAGCATTTTTTTCATGTGTCTGTTGGCTACATAAATGTCTTCTTTTAAGAAGTGTCTGTTCATATCCTTTGCCCACTTTTTGATGGTTGTTTTTTTCTTGTAAATTTGTTTAAGTTCTTTGTAGATTCTGGATATTAGCCCTTTGTCAGATGAGTAGATTGCAAAAATGTTCTCCCATTCCATAGGTTGCCTGTTCACTCTGATGGTAGTTTCTTTTGCTGTGCAGAAGCTCTTTAGTTCTATTAGATCCCACTTGTCTATTTTGGCTTTTGTTACCATTGCTTTTGGTGTTTTAGTCATGAAGTCCTTGCCTATGCCTATGTCCTGAATGGTATTGCCTAGGTTTTCTTCTAGGATTTTTATGGTTTTAGGTCTAACATTTAAATCTTTAATCCATCCTGAATTAACTTTTGTATAAGGTGTGTAAGGAAGGGATTCAGTTTCAGCTTTCTACATATGACTGCCCATATTTATCTATTAATTAGTATGAGAGGACTTGCTGTTCTTACTATTTAGTAAAGTAATACTGCCTGAGGCAGTGCTGCTCAAACCATTTATGGTGACAGACCAGTTTTTTCCCCCCCGAGTAAGTCAAAGATGGATACATTTGTAACATACAATACAAATGAATAGGAGGAAAAAGATAAAAAATCCAAGTCCATTTTTTGTTGTTACAAGAGTCAACAGCCCTAAGTCCTCAGGTTGCTGTCGCTCACTCTTGATGACTGCACTCATCTCACTGCAAACAGTAGCCAGTGTTTGCTGACCACACGTTGAGTGGGGCTGGTCTGAGGCACTTAAGAGAAATGAGGACAAACTCATGTGTCCAGGGTAGAGTGAACAAGGTGTTAAAGGTTATACAAATAATTCTCTGAAAAATATCCACGGAAAGAGTGCTTGGGTGAGGCAGACGGAAGGCACAGTTGCCATTCATAGACTGAGTGTGAACTGTAAGGCTTTGTGTGCGATGCCACGTGCGCTCCAGGAAAGGGTATTCTCAGCCTTCTCTGCCCGTGGGCGCTTGATGATGATGTCATTAAAAGAAGAGTAAATATCCTAGTTTAACTTGTGATACGTGCTCTTGAGGAAGAGCAGTGGGTGATAGGGAGACATGTAAAGAAGTGACCAAAATTAGGGTCAGAAAGACTTCATGGGGTGAAGCTGAAGCACATGCAGGAAGGAATAAGTTTCCCAGGGAATCGGGGAGGCACAGTCTGTGTCGTGCACAGAGAGAGAGCTTGAGGGATCCATGTGCAGATGGATGAGTGCCTCCTGAGTGTTACAGCCAGAAGAGTTCAGTTGGGGCAGAAGGGACCTTAATGTCCCTTTAGTATAAATGCTTATCCATGGTTCAAGTCTGCTAAGATAGCCTCGTGCAGTGACTGTGTGCCTCTGACCATGCATGTCCAAGGCTGGGGGAGCCACTGCTGCCCAGAGCAATGCATTTTCCATGACTCTGTGAAAATTCTTCTAGCCCTTGAGCTGAATCTGTCTCCCTGGAACTTTGACCCATCAATCCTGGCTCTTTCCTACCCACTGAGACCACACAGCACGCTGCTAATCTATCATCCTCATGGCAGCTCTTCAGTGTTTGGAGACCTCCACACCACTCTGAGGCTTCTCTTCTGGCTAGAATTTGTCTGTCGCTTCAGCCCTCTCTTGTGGGCCGTGATTTAGGGTTCCCACATCACCTGCTCACTAAGATCCAGACCCTGTCACTTCCTTTCCATCCACACTTTCACAGATTTTATTGAGACCTCCTGCATAGGTATAGGAGACCCCACTGGGAGCTCACAGCCTAGGATGGGGTGCAGGGAAGGAAAAATTCTCTTTTGCCCTCTCAGAGTCTGCAGCTGGGCCTGAGAATCAAACTGACATAAGATAGATTAACAGGAGAAATGCACGCAAGTCTTATTAAGAATTTAGGTGTACATGGGAGTCTTCACAAGGAAATGAAGACCCGAAGAAGTGACCAGGGCAGACAGCTTGTATCACCTTTTTTTTTTTTTTTTTTTTTTTTTTTTTATTTTTTTTATTTTTGGAGACAAAGTCTTGTTCTGTCATCCAGGCTGGGGTGTAGTGGCCCAGTCTCAGCTCACTTACCTCTACCTCCCAGGTTCAAGCAATTCTCCTTCCTCAGCCTCCCAAGTAGCTGGGATTACAAGCGTACACCACCATGTCCGGCTAGTTTTTGTATTTTGAGTAGAAATGGGGTTTCACCATGTTGGCCAGGCTGGTCTTGAGTTCATAACCTCAGGTGATCCACCCGCTTTGGCCTCCCAAAGTGCTGGGATTACAGGCATGAGCCACCACGCCTGACCTTGTATCACTTTTATACAAAGAAATGACAAATTTGTGAAGACATGACAAGAAAAAGAGTTTTGGGCTGGAGGCAGTAAATTGTGGGGAAGTAACTAAGAGATAGATATATTGGGGGAAAACTTGTGGGAGACAAAGGTTATTTTGGTAAGTTTATTTATACACATCCCTTTTAGTGTTGATTCGCAGACTGGTGATAAGGCTGTTCTTCTTGTTTCTGGTACAGGGAGGGCACCTTTCTCATGGGAAATTTTATGGCCTGTTTTTATATAGAAAGAGAGAGGTCAGAAAGTCTTTCCTGGATCTCTTATTTCTCAAGTGTTTTCAGCTCAAAATAACCAATATACCAAAGGGGCATATTTGGTGTGGCATATCCCGAACTCCTTCAAGGGAAACATGAGTTAAATAATCACAAAATCAAAGGCAGAATTGTAGACCCTGAGACTACCACAGAGCTATTACAGAGGAACACTGTCCTAGAAAGCCTATGACAGGGCATGGGGGACTGATCCCATTGGGGAGGGTCAAGCAGGGATTCCCTGCGGAAGGGTTTTCAGAGCTACACTAACCCAATAGGAGAAGGGGCTGAACCTCTAGGCGGAGAGACCAGCATGTGCAAAGGCCCTGTGGCTTCACACTGTTGTCAATCAGAGTGGAACAGAGCAAGATGACTTGTAGTGCTACCATTCCACACTCCTGTTTCCGGTGTTAAGATGACAAGATGGGTTTCCCAACCACCCTGGTCACCTTCCCTCCTCTCTCATACCCATTCCAGCCTCCCCAAACTTCTTCTCTTTGTTAAAGCATCATTCCCATTCCCTCTGACATCTGAACCCAAACTCGAATGTTAGATTCTTCCCCATTTAACTCGCATTTTTTTTTAACAGTCTTATTCTTTGTTAAAATTCTCACCTTTCTCATGCCCAGTTTTGTCAGTAAGGTCCTCGATGAGTGTTGTCTTCCTTCCTCATCAAATTGCTGTCAGTTTATTCTTTATTGTAAAGCACTTATCAGGTCCGTGTGTTGCACAGAGATCTTCAAAAGTTAAATACAGATTGAGCATCTTAATTTGAACATTCAAAATCCAAAATGCTTCAAAATCTGAAGCTTTTTGAGTACTGACATGATGCCACACATGGAAAATTCCACACCAGACCTCATGTGACAAGGTGCGGTCAAAACACACAACACACAGTTTATTTGGCATCCCCAAGGGAAAACTAAAATCACCTTCAGGCTAAGTGCATAAGGTCTGTATGAAACAAAAATGAATTTTGTGTTTAGACTGGGTCCCATCCCCAAGATAACTCATTTATGTATATGTAAATATTCTGAAGTCTGAAAAAAATCCGAGATCAGAAACACTTCTGGTCCTGAAGCATTTTGGATAAGGGATGTTCGACCTGCATAAACCGATGTGCCCTTCAAGGCCCTGCTGGTAATATCCCCCCAGCCTGCTTTTCCGGTGCCATGTCCTGTGCGCTTTACATCCTGTGCTAACCCAATGGGATGAGCCTCTGTTCCCTGATGACTCCAGCCCCTGCTCCCTGGAGCAGCTTCCCTTCTCACTGGTGTCTTCCTGTTGAAGTATTTTCTGTCTTTCAAAGCCCACTTGAGTTGCTGCCTCCTTCATGAAGCCTTCATGGTTGCCTTCCCATCTATGGTCTCCCTCCAGTTGCACTGTGAAACATCTTATGACACTTCTCACACTTTGAGCTTAGATTATAATCGTGTACAAGCCGTGTTTCTATCTGCTTCCTCCCCAGCGGGATGGAAGTTCCCAAAGTCTTGTCCCTTGAGCATAGACACCCAGGAAACAAATGTTCGTTGCCTTGAATAGGTGGGAGACAGGTCCAGGATTGTGTAAGACCCTCCTTGGTTCGCATTTTCGAATTATTAAGTAGTGTTGGTTTATAAGAGGTAACTCTGAACTTGTTTTCACACCCTCAAGGCTGGATTTAATTGGTATTGTTTAGTTCAGCATAACTTGAATTCATTTTTAGTTTTAGGACATTTATTCCCCTGAGCTCTGTGGAGATCATTGGTAAGAGAAATTCCAAAGTTTAGTTAGACTTTTTTATTTATTTATTTTTTTTTTCTGGCACTGTAGCACTGCTGTTCTCCCTATAAATACCTGGGGGCTGTGCTCTACCTGCCTTATATATTAGCACCTAGAGGTCAGTAATAACTCAGGCTAATAATAGTTTGGCTTAAGAGTCTAGGGTAGTTACAGGTCCTTTCACCCTATGTTTTAATGCCAGACATGTAATTTAGAAATCTTCTACCCACTTGTTTAGTGTTTAAATAAATCTTTAAAGTATGTTTTTGGTTTAGAGCCTAAAGGGAAAAGAAAAATCTTAAAATTGGGGTAAAATTGCCTCATAGGAAAACACTTGCAGCAGTGATTAGATACCCTTTCCAGGCTTTTAGCCAAGAAAAAGTTTCAGTGGCCAGGGGCTTCCCCCTTTTACCCCACTTTTTCTGTTTCTGATCTTCTGGTTTCTCTGTTTTTGTCTAGATTCCACAGCTTGCTTATTTAGTGGACTTGAAAATTGATTCAGCCTTCTTTTTATTTGATGGGGTTGTATGACTCTGGGTTCTCCAGAGAAACAGAACCAATAAACTATAGATATGGATATGGAGGAGTTATTTGGAGGGATTGGCTCACATGACTGTGTAGACTGAGAAATCCCATGACTTATTGTCTGCAAGCTGGAGGCCTGGGAAAGCCGGCGTAGTTCTACTCCAAGCTGAGGCCCGAGAACCAGTAGCACTGATAATCAAGAGCAGCAGGTAGATGTTCCAGCTCAAGCAAAGGGCACATATGCTCCTCCTCTAACTTTCTGTCCTGTCCAGGCCTTCAGTGATACCCACCAGCATTGGTGAGGGGACCTTCTTTACTCAGGTTTCCTATTCAAATGCTAATCTCTTCTAGAAACAGCCCCAGAGGCACACCTAGAAATAGTTTTATCAGCCACCCTGGTGTCCCTTAGTTGATTTAATCAAGTTGACATATAAAATTGACCATCACAGTGATATTTGGGTAGGTTTTTTTTTTTTTTTTTGGTCTATTAAATGCTAAAAATAACATGCCCGTTTTGTTCCTTATTATTGCCATGTGGGCATTAGTTTAACTTCTGTTTTTCTACCTTCTGATATAGGAATATGTAGCTTAATTTTTTGAAATTAAGTTGAGGTGAGGCCCTTCCTTTTTAAAAAGACAAATGAGATGCGGATCTCCAGGGTGACCTCGAACTCCTGAGCTCAGGGGATCCTCCTGCCTCAGCCTCCTGAGTAGCTGGGAGGACCTTCCTTTTGATGTCAGTTGTGTTTAGCTACAATAATTCCTCACTTTACTTCTCTCTCTCCCTCTTCACCTTGTCAGAAATGACTTTTGGTTTATGGGATATAAATATAGTGTGTGTATTTTTTGCTTGGATAATGCTCGTTTTTGTCTGTAGTGATAGTTCCTTTGCTGGAATTTTTTAGTTTAGCTTTGAAATAGCAATATATTAAGCCTCTTTTTGTTTTACTTTCCATCCAAGAATTTCTCCATTTGTATCTTTGTCCTGTTTTGGAGCCTTGTTCCTGCCCCAGCATGTTGAGAAGTTTGGAAACGTGTAATTGATAGAGGAAGTTAGGTCCTAGAACTCAGAATCTTAAATGTTGACTTTGGCTGGAATACTTCCTCATTTATCAACTTAGGTCATCTGTTTCTTGTTTTCTTTGTTTGTAATCTTCTTTTACATATCCATTTTAAGAAGTTTGGTATTTGCCTTTTTAAAAAAAATGAAAATAGAGTGTATGCATCTAAATAAGGAAACAAAGAGTCCCCCAACCTAATGCTTTGAAGTTTGCTACTTTCAAGTTAGTTGTTAATAAAGCCCTCTGTTAATGCAGAAATGCTGTCTTCCAAATAAGGTGGGAATTATACCCTGTTCTGCATGTTTTCTATTTGGAAGAATACACGAATGGCCAAACTGGGAAAATTTTGTAGATGTTATGGGTTAGATGTGCAGACCCTTAAAAAAAAATGACAGAGGAAGGTTTTACCCATAGCGGGTAAATTATACTTTCTTCTAAAATCATAGAATAATAAGACTGATTTTCTTATGAGCCCCATGTCACTATTCCTCCCAGCCACGACCTTGATTAGTTTTCAGGCTAAGAGTATCCTCCGGAACCATAAATTACATTATTCTCATCCATTCTATAAGGAACCCGGTTCCCCCAGCCCCCACAGTCACACTCACGATGTCGACATGCCTTATGTTGCTCATGTTGTGTGGGGTAGGTATCTTTGTCCTGGTGGGTCCCACGTTATCCCTCTTGAGGGGATAACGTCACAGATAGTGCTGACATGGAAGCTAAGGTAAAGATTAACAGCTCCACTTTTGCAGCTGGGCTGAGCTGGAGTTGGTCTACCGCTTACTAGCTGGGTGGTTATGGGCTAGTTACTTAGCCTCTCCTGTGCCACCTTCCCTCATCTCTAAACAGTAAGGGGATAGTGAGCCCCTTCCTGTGACGTGGCAAACAAAGGTTGACTGTATTGCGCTTCATAGTTTTCTTGAAGTACTTTCCCGTGTGGCTTCATTACTTCACACCTCAGCAGTCCTGTTCATAGGCTAAGTTTTGTCAGGGCACGTTGTAAAAATGGGGAAATGAGGCTCAAGTTGGTTAGGCATGGTGCCCACGTGTTACTGGTCATTAAACTGAAGCAATTGCTTGTGCCTTCTGACTTCTTGCACTTGACTGTGTGGGTCCCGCTTTCCAGGGCCCAGATGCAGGATGGAGCTTGTTCCATGTGACCTCTGGTTGCTTCTGCCACAGCTTGCTTGGGAAGGGCCCAGCATCCACTGGATTTAGCTGGCTTAGGGGAAAGCTATGGATTTCACTTCATTATTGTCATTGCTTTCACTGTCTTTTTTGTGGTCTAAGTCTGCTCTCTAGAGACTGCCTTTCCCCCTTAGGAAAACTGCTACCATCTCTTAGTGACATTTGGTATAATTGCTAGACATTGCCTGGGAAAAGTTGGCTGGCATAACTCAGGGGCTTAGAGAGGAATGCCCACCTTATTTTAGCAGATTTTCCTTACCAGGGCAACTTTTCCTCAATATATAAGTGATTAGGTAACAGTAGACAGCTTGTGGTGTTCTGATCCATTGATGAAGTGCCGGCTGGCGAAACCTTCTGCCTACCCCTGAAGAACGCTGGAATGGGAAAGACATAAATGTTCACCGCATGAGAAATACTATTAGAGAGGTTAGTAGGAAAGGTTAGGACCCTGGGAAAGAATCATCAAGGCTGGGGAGGTCATGGCAGGCAGAGGGAGGGAGGAAGCGGCGTGTACTTGGGAGGGAGGCGGTGCTATTCTAGCAGGAGGGAACAGTTTGTGCGCAACTTGGAGATGTGACAGCATGTGATATTTTAGGGGACTGGCCTGTTGTCCTACGTGGCTGGGAGTTTAAGGTCACATGAAATAAGACTTGTTGGCACTAAATTGTAAAGGGCTTCATGAGCCCTAAAGAGCTTGAAGAGTGAATGAAGGTTTTTGACACGATCGGATTTTTGATCCTTATTAATATAGCTAACAATTTCACATCCAGAGTGCCAAGTCCATAGGCAGCGGGGCTTGACTGCAGCCATCATCTCCGGGGTCTGTGGTTCTTCATTATTGTTTACTTGATTCTGCCACTGCAGTTCCTATTTCCAGGAAACCAACAACCCTGTAAACACCTGTTTTCCTTTGACCACAGAACACAGCATAGTTTTATTAACAGCAGCCTGGTCTGCTAGGAAAAATCAACCTGCCCCCTTGGAACACAGTCTTGTTTTCCAGTTCACTGTGGCTGCGAAGGAGCCTGATGGGGACTCTTTGCTTTTAGTTCCTTCACCTCTGCTGTGTGCCCAGTAAATGAAAAGCCCCCTGCTCTTAATGGGTTTTTATTTCATTCACTTTTTACATCTGTGAAGTCGACTGGGCTTTATTCTTTTCGATTCTCACACCAGACTTCAGAATCAGAAGCGACCCTGATCTGTAGGAGCTTGATTCAGAAAGCTAGGTGGGGGCTGGGGCTCAGTTCTGAGGCTTTCTGAGATGCAGGTGGGCTTCGCTGTGTGGCCCCTAATGAGGGATCCAGGACTGACTTTCTGCCCTGCAGTTTGCCACGATTCTATCCAAACATCCATCTCTACGCTTTGGGCGTTTGTTCTAGTCTTTGCCGAGTGCCATTTCCCCCACTCTCACCTTTGATGACTTACAAATTTTGTGTTTTTTGTTACCTCGTCACTGCCCTTGTGCTTTCCTGATCCCCACCCTGCGTCTTCCTCCCTTTCCACATTCCCTGACCCACATACTTGTCCACTGGTTGAGATAAAGCCCTCAATTCAACATATCTTTACTTGGCTTTTTTTTTAATTCGTGGAGCTGCGATAACAATACTGTCATTTACTGAAGACTCATTGCAGGTGTCAAGTGCTGTGCTAAGTGTTTTGCAGCTGTTACCACTTTAATCCTTACAGCAATCCCTGCGACCTCTATATTTTATTATTCCTATCTTATGGATCACAAAACGGACACACTCTCGACTGCAGGCTGGCTGATTGGCAAGACCGCAGTTGATGTGGCCAGAGAACCAGAGAGAGGTTCATTTAACAGCAAAGTTTGGGCACTTGAATTGGCTGTGGACCTAATCTAATGTGTTAACTGGTTAACAGCCTTCCCCTCGGCTTTCTCTTGAATAAGTAAATGAATCCAAACTTTAAATATTGGAATACCATACACACACAGAAAAGTGCATGAATCATACGTGTCTAGCTCAGTGACTTTTCACCAAAGGCAGCCACCTGTGTAACCAGCCCTTGGATCAAGGAACAGAGCAGGATCATTGCCCAGAAACCCCTCCCATGCCCCTTGCAGTCACGAAGGTTAACCACCTCCTTGATTTTCAATACTGCAGATGAGTTTTGCCTGTGTTTGAAATTCTAGAAATGCAGTCATTTCCATGTCCATTATTTTGTATCTGGCTTCATTCTGAATTCAGGTGTGAGCGATATTGATGAATGCTCACTATCTGTTTATGTATTCCTCTTTCTGATTGGTTTTACTTTTCCTACTTCCTCAACCAGTAGAGAAAGTTAAGTTTCCTTCTGGGATCCCTTCACCATTGTCATGATGAGCCCTCATTGTGGCCTTTTATTGAAAAAGCTCTGTTATTATTGTAGGTGAATAATTTCCTCCCCTGGTTTTTCCCTTCCAGTTGATCCCTCCTAAAGACTCATCCGCCCTTTGTGTTGCTCTGGTGTGTGTTCATTTGATTTGGCTCTCCAGCACTGCGGGCAGCACCAGATTCCTGCGAGGCCCCCTGTGACTGATGTATTAACATCCATATGGGTTTCCCGTGGGATGGATGAGTGTTCACAGCTTCTGACAGCAGCTCGCTGCATTGTGAATCAATTTTAAATTGCCTCCGTTTGATGATTGCAGGCCTCCTGTGCAGTTTAAAGAAGAGGACACCTGGGAGAGAAGTGGGTGTCTTCCAAAGATCAGTAGACAGATCTCCCGTCTGTTACTCAGTGCATCTATTTAATCTGGAACATTTAACTCTATGATAAGCAGGCTTCCAGTTGGAGGAAGATAAAATTTCCTTTCTCTGAAAAATCTGAGATTGCTGAAAGGGTGCCTCATGGAAACCTGGCCTTACCTGGAGGTGCCCAGCTTGATTTGTGGTACACAGAGAAAAACTAATCCTCAATATGTCATTTCTCTCATAGCACCGAGATCTTTGAGAAGCAGTTTCTCCATCTTAACCACCATCCTTATAAATCATGTGCAACTCAATTGTTTTACTTTTATTTTTTTAATTATTATTATTTTTTTTTGAGACAGAGTCCCTTTTGCCCAGGCTGGAGTGCAGTGGCGCGATCTCGGCTCACTGCAAGCTCCGCCTCCCGGGTTCACGCCATTCTCCTGCCTCAGCCTCCCGAGTAGCTGGGACTATAGGCACCCGCCACCACACCTGGCTAATTTTTTTGCATTTTTAGTAGAGATAGGGTTTCACTCTGTTAGCCAGGATGGTCATGATCTCCTGATCTCATAATCCACCTGCCTCGGCCTCCCAGAGTGCTGGGATTACAGGCGTGAGCCACCACGCCCAGCCTCAATTGTTTAATTTTATGGAAATTTACTTGTCATTTCTTCAGTATCACCTGGCTATTTTTTTGTTGTTTTTGGACCCAGAGCATGGAGCCTGATTCTGAGTCATAGAACTTGGCTACTGGACTTTGTTTGTTGAGCATTCTTCAAAGCCTAGAATTCTTGTAGGACATGAATAGACTTAAACTCTCATAGTTCTGTGGCAGTCTTCAAGGGCAACAAAATGCTATTTGATTATGACTCCAAATATCCCATAATAAGTGGCATAGGTTCCTGTTCAACTAACTATAATGTGCATGTTGAAATACCATGTGGACTCGATATATTGCTAAGGACACCAAATAATCCTGTTGGATAAAAAATGAAATTGAGTGGTTTGGTGATGTGAGAGCTTTGAGCTATATTGTTTTTATATGTGTATTTATTTCCCAGGACAGTCTCCATGGTTCCCATTATATGTGCTTATTCATTCAAATTAAGAGTAACATTAAGGATTTGGGCCAAAAAGCTATTTACTTTTAGTTACTGGAACCAATTTGCCAGCAGATAACAGATTGAGATTGTGTCCTGTGGTTGAGTGGAGGGGAAGTTTAAAAGTCTTCATGTGTCTGATGTTTTGCTTTTATGGAGGGAAGATAATAGCATGCATTTTATTTTCAAGCAAATGTATGTGGGTTTTAAGTGCAGGGTGGTAGAGACCTGGCATAATCGGTTTTCAGTTTTGTGCTTGCTAAGTTACTTTACAAAATTTGAGTTTGTATTAAAATGAAAATTTAAGCTCTGTGTTAGTACTCATGGTGTTTACATTATATTTAAAGCTGCCAATGACAAGCTCCAGAAAGGGCCCAGACATTCGTGAGGGTAATGGGAAGGAGGAAGCAGTGCATACTTCACTTATTGTTTATGGTTTGAACTTCTAGCTCTCCTAGTGATTTCAAGTTAAGAAAGTGGAAGTAGTGGTCTTCAAAGTAGAATGTGCATATATATATATATATATTTTTTTTTTAAGATGGAGTCTCGCTCTTGTCACCCAGGCTGGAGTGCAGTGGCACGATCTCATTGTTCTCATTGTTCAACTCCTATTTATGAGTGAGAACATGCAGGGTTTGGTTTTCTGTTCCTGTGTTAGTTTGCTGGGAATGATGGTTTCCAGTTTCATCCATGTCTCTGCAAGGGACATGAACTCATCCTTTTTTTTATGGCTTCATAGTATTCCATGGTGTGTATGTGCCACATTTTCTTTATCCAGTCTGTCATTGAAGGGCATTGGGGTTGGTTCCAAATCTTTGCTATCCAGCAATTGATTTCTGTCTTTGAAATCAACTTGTGGCCCAGAGGGGCCATAGGAGCACGAGTCATCTTGCTCTTAGTTCAGGCAGTGGGAATGAAGAAGAGAAGAGGGCAGGTATGCTCTCTCCCTATTTATTTTTTTAGAGCAGTTATAGGTTCTTGGCAAAATAGAGTGGAAAGTTACAGAGAGTTCCCATATCCCCCATCCCTCTCCTCTCTTTCAAGTTCAGAACTTCCTCAAAATGCCATCTAACAGCTTCTTCTTATACCTCATTGGTCAGAACATAGGCAAGCCAGGGTAAAGGAGAGCGGAGAAGAGTAGTTTTTTAGCTGGGCACTTTGCTGCCTTGTGGCTTTCCTAACCAAGGTAGGCAAGGAAGATTGTTGAGTAGGAAACCTAAAATCTCTGTTTAAAGCCATATAAGATAATCTTATTTTCTCTTCCTTAAGCAAAAGAAAGTTGAAGTCCAAACCATAAACTGGTATTTTTAGAAAGCTGTTTTTTGGGGGGTTGTTTTTGCTGTTGAAATACACTATCTACTCTGTTTAATTATTATTAGTTCTTAAGGGCTTCATCTTTAGCAGAGAAAATAATCATTTAAAATTATACTAAGAAATCATACAATTACACAAGATACATGGAAGGAGGTATTTTATGTTCATTTGGAAGTACATTAAGTGTTTTATAATGAGATTTGAGGGAATGCTTTACAGAATGGGTAAGAACAATTTAAAACCTTTAAAAAATTTTAAATACAGTTCAATATATATGTCATTTGGTACACGCTAGATTTCTGCTATTAATTATTTTAAATTTGCACCATCAGTAAATACTTCAACTTGTATTGATTTCAAAGGAAACTATACAAGAGAATCTTTCCTTTTTTTCATCTTTTTCGTAGTCGTAGCACATTGCCGAGATAACGACTGCTTCCTCTGTAAATGTGTTTTGTGTCTTCTCTCCAATTGTTTTTCCAAAAGTGCATACTCCTTCCACGTTACCGCAGACGGTCAAATGCAGCCTGTCCCTTTTCCCCCCGACGCTCTCATTGGACCCGGAATCCCCCGGCATGCTCGCCAGATCAACACCCTCAACCACGGGGAGGTGGTGTGTGCGGTGACCATCAGCAACCCCACGAGACACGTGTATACGGGCGGGAAGGGCTGCGTCAAGGTCTGGGACATCAGCCACCCTGGCAATAAGAGTCCTGTCTCCCAGCTTGACTGTCTGGTGAGTGAACAGGAACTGGTGCACGAGGGCAATTTCTCCCTGGAGATTCAATAAGGAAATAGCTGTGTGGGCCTGGGTTTTATTCCCATTATGAGGAAATAGAAGCCCCTTCTGTTTCCTGTGTTGGGTATTTAACCCCCTCGGCTCCCCGTTTAAATGCGAAGGTTTCGTTTGTTGCTGTTGTACTGGCTAAATCCCAGAGTTGATGGATTTCTTTTTAAAAAATATTTTACAGTGGTTTACAGAGGCTGTCCTTGTGTATGGATGTGTGTTACAAAAGAGAGTTTCCCATTTAATGGACAAAAGCACAACTTGGCCTGGACTCTGATCCCTGCCATCCACTCAGTTTTTAATTGACCTATAGCCTTTAGATAAATACAGAATAGTAAATATTTGATAAAATGGCATAAAAACCATTCTGAACAGGGTCTGTGTTTTTAAGGGAGACCTGAGAGAGCTGGTTAGGTTTTATGACCTTAACTTCAGGAAAGGGTTAAAGGCTGTCACTGCAAAGAGCCGGGGCAGCCATCAACGAAAGAGAGCAGTGAGAATGCTTTCCCAGAGTACCTAAGCCACATCCACTCAGAGCCTGAGAATACCATTTTGCATTTTTCAGGGACATAAAACAGAGCCTGAGAATACCATTTTGCATTTTTCAGGGACATAAAACATGTTGGGACATGTTCCGATCTCTCTCTCTCCTTTTTTTTTTTTTGAGACGGAGTCTCGCTCTGTCGCCCAGGCTGGAGTGCAGTGGCCGGATCTTGGCTCACTGCAGGCTCCGCCTCCCGCGTTCACGCCATTCTCCTGCCTCAACCTCCCTAGTAGCTGGGACTACAGGCGCCCACCACCACGCCCGGCTAATTTTTTGTATTTTTAGTAGAGATGGGGTTTCACCGTGTTAGCCAGGATGGTCTCGATCTCCTGACCTTGTGATCCGCCCACCTCGGCCTCCCAAAGTGCTGGGATTATAGGCGTGAGCCACCGCGCCCGGCCATGTTCCGATCTCTAAACTATAACCCCAGGATTTACAGAGCACATACCACTGGCCTTAAGCAGACTCCGAGCTGCCCTGCCCTGCCCTGGCGTGGTGTCTGCCTGCACTCTGCTGTTGCAGATGGTGCCATGTACCCACTGCCTGCCTGGAAAATTGTAGGGATTATGGAGAAAGTGTTTCCAAAAAGCAGAGTGGCAGTGTTTTTGAAACACAGACTTTTTTAGAGTAGTTATTAGTGCATTTAAAAAAAAAAACCAAATAACTTCAAAATGTCTTCATTCATGAAATTCGTATTTAAATATGGCCCAATATTCTATAGCAGTAGGAGTATCCTTTGTTGAAGTCACGTGCTTAAAGTTTCTTTAATCTTTGAAAGATAATCCATCGTTAAAAGCATGTGAGCAAACTTTAGCCATATCTGCATCTTTCAGGGGTTGATCATGTGAGGGGCCCCCCACCCCCAGCCCCTTCATATGTGTTGGTTTTGATGGGAAGATGCCTGCTTTTATCAGGTTCTTTGGCCTTTGCATTGAGGGACTTAAATATAACAGCAGCCACATGACAACCTGAGAAAGAAGCTCTGGTAAATTCTTAGCAAGAATCCTTCTGACTAATGAGGTAATGTGCTAAGTATAAAGAAGACCGAAACATAGAGGGTGGGCCTGCAGTTTCCAAGAGGTAAATAATGCAGGATGATGAGGTAGATTTATAAACTAGCTTGGGAAAGTGGTTTCTTCTCAGGGAACTATGTGTACACCTGTACCTCATACCTAGATAGTTTCAGCTCTGTGACGAAGGACACCAGAAGCAGTTACCTAAGCTCCTGTGAATTTGTTTTGTTTACTATTTTGAAGGAGACAGTTGTACTTGGACCCCCCAATCTTGACTAGAGAACTCTTGCTCTGTTAGAGTGTCCATGAAATGCCACTCTTAACTCAAAAAACCAAGACTGCCATTAGAGAACATGGTGCTATGATTGCTCGGTAATTCATTATAGCAATGAATTATGTTTATTTTACAGAACAGAGACAATTATATCCGTTCCTGTAAATTGCTACCTGATGGCTGCACTCTCATAGTGGGAGGGGAAGCCAGTACTTTGTCCATTTGGGACCTGGCGGCTCCGACCCCACGCATCAAGGCGGAGCTGACGTCCTCGGCCCCCGCCTGCTACGCCCTGGCCATCAGCCCTGATTCCAAGGTCTGCTTCTCATGCTGCAGCGACGGCAACATCGCTGTGTGGGATCTGCACAACCAGACACTAGTGAGGTGAGCAAAGATGGTCATCTAAGGAGGGGTTCGCTTCTTGAGCAGCTGGGCCTATCACCTCTGCTTCTCTCTGGCTGCCCGCAGCCCACACAATAAAAGCGTCTTGAATGCCAGGCATGCGGCTAGGTGGTGGGGGAACAAAGACAACTGTGTTGCTGCCTTTGGGGGGCTTACAGTCTTGCTACTATTCCTGGTGTCACTGAGACTTTCTATCTCCTTAATGTGCCAATTCTTCAGCCCACATACAGACTCCAAACTTATTCTAAAAATATTTCTGGCTTTTGCCAAGGGGTGGCCTAATGTGGATTGCACGGCAGCACAAAAGGCCCTTGATACTAGATGTTTTGGGCTTTGGCTAGAATTTGGTGCAGACAAGAGCCAACTGATAAAAGATAACAGAAAATCAACAAAGGGACATGAGAAGAGGAGATTGTATGAATTTTGCCCACAAAATGGTTTTAAAGTATCTCAATAATGAAATAGGAGACCTGCCCAGGGGTGGTTCCACCCAGGAGCCCACAGGGCTCTGCCTGGCGTCCTGGCATCCGCCCCGTCACCATAGCAGCAGCTGCAGTTCTGGTACCCTTGTGTCTCTCCTCAGCTCCCCCACCAAATGCCCCCTTCAGAAGTCAGTGCTTACATCAGAGCTGTTCTCAAAAAGTCTTTTTAAAGTAAGCACGAATGAAACATGAAAGGTAAAATGAGCATGTGTTTTACTCTTGTTTCATCTTCGCTGGGAAGCCATCCCTGCGGATGGCGCAGTTTGGGGTCTGTGGCTTGTTTGGTAAGTCCCTTCTCATGCTGTACAGAGAAGGGACGGGCTCCAGAAGTCATCATGACAGCTCACGCTCTTCAGACCTCCGCTGTAGAAATCCATTAAGTGTCATTGAGCCGGGCCTGGTCCCTGTGTGTGGGTGACAATGCGGCAGTTACTTTCCTCTTCTGTTTGCTGGGTAGTGTAGGTGAGCAAAATGGAATAATGGAGCCAGAGCCGAACGCCCTCTCAACCTTTTATCCTAGCAAAAGTTACTTGTTTTTTTTTCTTTTTTTTAAAACTCCATAAGTAGCACTTCCAAAATATCAATTCTAAGCACTTTTCAAATATTCCTCCACTTAGTCCTCATAACATCTGTCCTGCTATTTGCCCCATTTTATAGATGAAGTGCCTGAGGCTCAGAGAGGGTAAGTTACTGGCTTCAGGTCACACAGTCAGATGTGGCGGAGCCAAGTTGAGGCCCAGGCATTCTGCTGTCTTGTCTATGCTCTGAACCCTTGCTCTGTGCCGGCTCCTGGGGAGTAAATACCTGTTGGATAGAATGGGGTAACGTCTTACAAATCTTTCTCTGGACCGCCCACAGGTGGCTAGTGGCTGCCGCATGTAACAGGGCCATGTACAGCCTGTTGAATGTCTTTGTATCCACTGTAACCCAGCACGTTTTGAACAGTCATAGGATGTGCCTGAGAGTAGTGCTGAAGTATATGGATGGAGGGAGGGCAGAGGGATGGGGGAGCAGCCGTCAGGTACTGTATGTCAGCAGAGGAAGGTGTTTTCAGTCAAGGAGGAACAGCATTTAATGAGTTAGAAAGGTCAAAAGAAGTCAGAGCGTCACTGGATTTCCAGAGCTGTTTGAAGGGAAGAAAAGCAACACTTTCACCAAGTGAAGCAGGGACTGCTCCAGGCCTGGGTGTTCTGTGGGGACGTCTGGGAAGCAAGTGGAAACACTGGAGGTCCACCTGCATGGCCGCAGGAGAGAGGACTCAACTTGGATCCTAAAGTGCAGAAGTTGGGGATGGCTTGCAGAGAGACGATTTTGAAAGTCATGGTTCACGTCTTGGCTTAGAATTTAGGGCAGTAGTGGTGCTTTTTCCTTCCCTTGCACTCTTTAAAATCCAAGCTCAGGTTAAAAGTTTGGAGCTCTACAGGAATGATAAGGTGTGGGGATCCTGGAGGAAGAAACAGCATGGTAACTTTCTTCTTGGTGTTGAAATTCCCACGCAGTTCTTTACTGGATCCCGCCTGGTTCTGAGGCTGGGTCTAGACTTTGCTCGCCTTTTCTGGCCGCTCCCCCACCAGCTCCCTCTCAGCATGCAGAACTGAGTCCACCAGTCACCGTCCCTGCTGGGGCTTACACTGACCTCTCCTCAGCAGCTCTGCTAGTTGCCTTGCACAGCATCTGTGCTCAGCAGATCCCTGTTGGCTGATCGTTTCTGGTGGCGATTTTTGAATGAAGCACAAGGTTCTTTAAAGAACAACCTTGTGCTCCGCTTGGAGGCAGAGTCTTGCTGAGGTGCCCATGGGTCTGTCTCAGCAATTACCTCTGTCTCTGCCCAATGCCTCTGAGGTCAGGAGGCCGGCATGCGTGACCCTTTGTCTCTGGGAGTCCAGATTTCCTAATGCAGGGCTGTTTCTAACACAGAAAGCAAGGTTGAGTAAATACATGAGCTCATGCTCTGTTGGCACGTAGGGCATTGCTGTGTTGATTCACTCATGGAAACAGGAATGCTTCTGTACACCCTGTGCTTGTAACGTCCCCATTTCTTTCTCTCATGGACTCAGGCCTGCATGATTAAAGAACAGACCTTTATCTTTCCATAAGGAATACAATTGGGATTTTGTGTGTTTGTCTTTTATTTTCTATTTAACAATTAAACACTTTTCCAGACCTGGAAAGAATTTTACCTTCCAGATGGATTTGTCAGAGTAGCATATTTAAGTTCTGGGTAGTGACCTGCAGTGGCATTCCATTTCTTTAGCACTTGGATCGTGAAAAAAGGGAAGGACAATCGCAGGTGCTGTTTCCCCTCCTCCTCGGGGGACGGTTAGTTTGATCTTGCACATCAGCAGACACTGGCGGGATGACACACACACACGCACACACACAGGGTCCAAAACTAACAACACAACAGTGTTTACCTTGAGCTCTGGCAGGAAATCATTATTCAATCTGGTTTGTTTTATCAGGCAATTCCAGGGCCACACAGATGGAGCCAGCTGTATTGACATTTCTAATGATGGCACCAAGCTCTGGACGGGCGGTTTGGACAACACGGTCAGGTCCTGGGACCTGCGCGAGGGGCGGCAGCTGCAGCAGCACGACTTCACCTCCCAGGTAACTGAGTGGCTTCCGCCTGCCCCCAAGTCTGGGAGGTGGCTGGAGTGTGTCTTCCTCCTCACAAGCCTCCCTCCTTACCCTAGGATGGTAGTGGCTGGACAAACAGATCAGGGCTGAATTTGAGGTAACTAATTTAAAAACAACGACCACTACCTCCTCCTTCACCACCCTTGCCCCTACCTTCCCCAAAACTCCTAGAGTGGTTTTTAGAATCCTGCAGGTTAAGGCGTGTTCTGTGTTATATTTACATATGAGTTTGTTTAAGGGATTTGTACAGTGAGGAATGTATAGTTTTCCTTCAGCAGTGTTTGATCTGTGGCACATATTCTCACCATCTAATGCTGCAGGAGTAGATGATTTTTTGATTCCCAAATAAACAGAACTTGAGAAATCTGCAGAATGTCACAAAGAGTAAAGTCACAGCTGCTCTGAAAGTTCATTTATTTTGCCTGCACCAGAGAGCTTAAAAAAATGTACAGTACCTCAGTGATACCCATTTTATTCCTCATCCTTTAAAAAATGAACTTGTGGCTGACTAGATTTGCAGACTTTTGAAATAATATATAAATTGCAACTTTGTAGATTGTGAAAAGTATTTTGATGTTCAGTGTCTGAATGTAGACTTGTTTTGGAAAAAACAGTGTTTGCCATTTTAAATGCTTTCTGGTGGTAGAATTGTTCTTTTGATCATGACTTGGCATTTTTTTTTACCTTGTTTTGTAATAAAAATAATTCTACTCAGAAAACTAGGACAGAAACAGAAAACAAGCATATACACTTCTAAATTTCATATTCCTATTAACATTTTGTTGAGTTTCTTAGAGTCTTGCTGTTTTCACCCTTTCCCAACATAAGCAGGATACAATTTTTGTTCTGCCTTATTTTTAAACTTCTTGGAGAAATTCTCAAATACATATGAGTACAGCAAATGTCCAAGCATTTATGAAAGTACAGAGAATTGTACAATAAATGCCACATGCCCATCGCTCAGCTTTAAGTTATTTGGCCATATGATAACTCTCATTCCCACCCCCAAACACTGGATTATTTTAAAATAAATTCCAGCAGCATGTCATTTTATCCATAAGCACAGTCATGCACCATATAACCTTTTAGCCAAGGACAGACCACATATGTGACAGCGGTCCCTTAAGATTATAATACCATATTTTTACTGTACCTTTTCAATGTTTAGATGTATCTGGATGTACAAATACTTCCCATTATGATACAGTTGCCTACAGTACTCAGTACAGTAACATGCGTTGCAGGGTTGTAGCCTATGAGCGATAGGCTCCACTATCTAGGTGTGTGTAAATGCACTCTCTGAAGTTCACACAATAAAGTCACCTAACGAGGCCGGGCATGGTGGCTCATGCCTGTAATCCCAGCACTTGGGGTGGCTGAGGCAGGCGGATCACGAGGTCAGGAGATCGAGACCATTCTGGCTAACATGGTGAAACCCCATCTCTACTAAAAATACAAAAAATTAGCTGGGCGTGGTGGCAGGCCCCTGTAGTCCCAGCTACTCGGGAGGCTGAGGCAGGAGAATGGCGTGAACCCAGGAGGCGGAGCTTGCGGAGAGCCGAGATCGCGCCACTGCACTCCAGCCTGGGAGACAGAGCGAGACCTCGTTTCAAAAAAAAAAAAAAAGTCACCTAACGACACATTTCTCAGAACGTATCCCCCTCGATAGGTGATATATGATCATATTTCAGTTAGTGTCTCTAAAAGGTAAAGCCTCCTTTAAAATGTACACATGAATGCCATTATTATTAGGAATCATTTCTTAATGTTATCCCAAAGGACAGAGGGGTTCAAATGTTTCCAGTTTCCTAAAGGTTTTGACACTTGGTTCATCTGCATTAGATCACTTGCTCTGTGGACCTCCCTACAGTCTGTACTTGGCTGATTACTTCCCCCCATTCTTGCTATTTCCCCCTTTTCACATTGCGTCTTCCCTTCCTAAGTGTATCAGGCAGAATCATGAGTGAGCCTGTCCTGCTCCTTGCAGATCTTCTCCCTGGGGTACTGCCCCACCGGGGAGTGGCTGGCAGTGGGCATGGAGAGCAGCAATGTGGAGGTGCTGCACGTGAACAAGCCCGACAAGTACCAGCTGCACCTGCACGAGAGCTGCGTGCTGTCCCTGAAATTTGCTTACTGTGGTGAGTTCAGCCGAAAGGAAACTGGCGGCCGTCGATGGCCCAAATGGAAAACGCTTCTTAAAAAAATATGGTAGAGATCATATCTGGAAAAAATGTTGTTCTCCGAGCAGCTGGATGCAATAATTCTATTGTTTTAATATGCCCTTCAGAGCACAGCAATGTCTGTTTCAGTCTGTTTTGCTAATTTGAGAAAAGTCAGCAGGCAATGTAATTGCCTAATACAAGGTTTGGACACAAGTTTGTTTTGGGGGCGTTGGGAGACGACAATGAGTTTCCACTCTGAAGAGGGGTGGGTGGGAATTTATTGAAGAATGGGGCAGGGGCAGTGGAAGTCATTATGAGCTAGCCATGATGAGGAATTCAGAGTTAGAGAAGCCGATATTTAGATACATCCAGACACTTAGTTACACTCTACCGTGAGGATGAAGAGGGAAGAAGTTCATGTGGAGACCCTTCTTGTGCACTGCAGATGGGCAGATATCTGTTCACAGGATGCATAGATGGATGGACGGACAGATGGATGGGTGGATGGATAGATGGATGAATGGATGGATGAGTGCCTATCACTTATTGAGCATTTTTATTCATGCTATATGATGTGACTGGCATTTTACTTAAGTTGGATGTTTAATCCTTTAATTCCCATTAAAGATGGGAATCTTTAATCCCATTTTATCATGAGGAGACTGACTAAAATAGAACACATTCTTCATTGATTCTATATTTGAGGGTTACCGTGTGTTGGATATGATGCTACTAGTCCTGTATCCAGTGACTAAGGAGGCTGACACTTCTTAGATTATACCCAAGATCACTGATAAATCACTGAGGAGCCCAGATTAAAACCTCTGTTCATATCATGGACCAGTCCTTAGGGCATGATAGTTCATACATGAAAAATGTTCTTAGTTTGATTAAGTCCAAGTTGCTAATTGTATAGTAGAAGTTTTAACCTTGTGAAAACTAGATATTCCTTTGCTAATTCTAGGTAAATGGTTTGTGAGTACTGGAAAAGATAACCTCCTCAATGCTTGGCGGACCCCCTATGGAGCCAGCATATTCCAGGTGAGTAAGTGCTCCTCACCTAGATCCACAATTTGACCACAGTGTCGCCTTTGAAACCAGGAGTGAAGGTGCCTCCGAGGGAGCCGGGCCCCTGAGTACCGTTGTTCCACATTAAACACATGTCCATTGTTTTCTCTTCCAGTCCAAAGAGTCCTCGTCAGTGCTTAGCTGTGACATCTCTGTGGATGATAAGTACATAGTCACTGGCTCAGGGGACAAGAAGGCTACAGTCTATGAAGTCATCTACTGAAAACATTATGTGGTTTAACGTTTATAGTTGAATTGGGCCAAAATGTTTCGAATTTGTAGAAATAGAAAAGTTGTAACTTTAAAAGAGAAAAAAAATTACAAACACCTGTTTCCAAACCTTGACACAAAACTACTTTGAGTCTACAAAGAGGAGGCGACAAGTCCATCAGCAGAAAGTCACCTGTCTACATAGACCAAATTGAGCACCAAGGCCAAGCGGACAGAGGGGCCATGGGTTGTAGGATTGAGGAACGGAATCTGCTGACTCACGTGACAGCCCATTCTTTCTTTCTGGGTGATCTGGGGATCACCCCTTGCCCAAGTGTGAGATTACCTTTCTATTCCTTGCAGTTCACCTCACTTTCCGTCCTTTGTAGAGCAGTGGTGTCTCCAATGAACTTGTTTCCTGGTTTTGCATCTTGTGAAATGTTTTTTTGTATTTTTGTTGAAGGTTAAACATTTGTATAAATTGTAAATATATTTGGTTTATTACAGTAAAGGCTTTAGTACCAATAAGTGGTTTCCCTTTTCTTTCTTTATTGTTTTTTATTAAAGCTTTGGGATCATCAATGTGGGTTTTATAAACAAAGATTATACATTTGTAGAGGAAGTTTTGAATTGCACTGCTTATTTTATAAATATATTTGGTGGTAGGCTCCCATTGCATTAGAACCTAATCCTTCACAAGCTTGAGTTACTGGGAACTCAAGACTAGGAATTGTGAGTAATTGAAGGTTTACTAATGACAGTTTTCTTTAGGAAGGTAAAATTACTTCATCAAGATTTGTTCTTTTGTTATGATACTATTGTGATTCAAGGTCACAAATTAAAGCTCTACTTTTTTCTGGTGATTCATTGAAAGGCAAAATATTCCTTTTTCTAGGAAGGCCCAATCTTTTCTTTCTTTTTTCCCTTTCTCTTCCTTTCTCTCTTTCTTTCTTTCATTCTCTCTTTTTTTTGTTGTTGTTTAAAGATTTGGGTTCACACTGTTTATTACCCAGGTTGGAGTGCAACGGCATGATCACATCTCACTGCAGCCTTGAACTCCTGGGCTTAAGCAATCCTCCCACTTCAGCCTCCTGAATAGCCGGGCTAATTTTTTTTTTTTTAATTTTTATTTTTTGTAGAGGCAGAGTCTCACTTTGTTGCCCAGGCTGGTCTCGACCTCCTGGCCTCAAGTGATCCTCCTGCCTTGGTTTCCTAAAGTGCTAGGATTAAAGGCATGACCCACTACATGCCAGCTTCAGTAGTTTCAAATCTGTATTCTCTCTCTTCACAAGCTTCACTTGGGTTTTGTGTTATGATCTATGATACACAGAAAGCTGCAGAGTTCATTAACCTGTAAAAGGTGGAAAGTCAGCTGGTTTTGTCTTCATTAATACTTATTTGGTCTATTATATTAATTTACTTAAGCCAACCATACCCAGCACTTCTCCCCATTTTTCTCATTAAGGCCCTCCCTGCAGCTCTAGCCATTATTATCTATCATTAGTCTTTGGTCTTTATCTTTGTGGACATGCTTTTACTAATTTGATTAGATGAAATCTGTAATCCTGGGCTTTTAATAAGTTACCATCCATGTTTCCTCCTGAAAAAGCTACATGGCTCATTTTTTATGTACTGTTATACACTGTTATTTTCTATTATTTTATAAAATAATAGCTAATAATTTTAAGGCAGTGTTCCTGGCTGTTTAAAAATAGCACCTAAGGAATTTTTAATGCTCTTGTGCTCTTATGATCCAGCGAGTTGTTGGCAGTTTGTCTTAATATTTTTCATTTGTTACCAAGACCTTGTTCTTTATATATTCAAAAACATTACTTTGTTTGCTTTTTGCCAAAAAAAAAAAAAAAAGTTTATGTACTGAGTTAAATATTTTCACTTCTCATTAAGTGAATGGCAAACCCCCATTACTAAAGCTGATTTTGCCGTCATCCTTTCCTGGTATAACGAAGTAGCTTTCTATCCGACGGACTCCGATGGCTTGTTAATGGAGTGTTTATCTTTTCTGTTCTCTCTCCCTCCCCGCCTTACTTCCCTGTTTTCTCTAATACCAACAATGAAGTAGCTTAAAGACCATTAGAGTTTGTCTCCCTCCCACCTGCGACCCAGGGACCCAGGCCCACAATGCGGCTCTGCACTTGGGAGGCCTCTCTATTTGCCACCACTTCCAGCCAGCAGCGGGGAAAGAGCAGAAGCCCAGGGAAAGGGATGTGTTTTTAAGCAGGTAACTAGAATTTGTTCCACCACTTTTATTTGCCAGTCCATCGGCAGCGAGTTTATCACATGATGGCCACAAGGGAGACTGGAAATGCGATGTCTTGCTTTGCAGCCATATGCCCGTAGAGAAGGGGGACGCATGTGTGTGAGTTAAAGAGATACTCCTGTTTTCTGTTATTGGATTTTCTCCCTTCATTTTCCCTCATACTTTATAGTTCCCAAACTTGTGACATTCTTTCTGTAACGGGATTTTTCTGAAACTTTTTATCAACTCGTAGATCATCTTGAATCTGATGAAGCCACTTCTATTTGATTTTGGAAGAGGCTCTTGACTGTGTTGGTGGCAAGAGTCCTGGAGATGACTAGTGCAAGCCCAGCTGCAGAAGGGTTAGAGTCTTAGGAAATTGCCCAGACAATTGTTTCCCACTTGGAAAATGGGAACAGCAAAAATTGTGTCTACCTTTCAGGGTCTGGAGGATGGTGGTAGGTATGAGAACAGGGTTGTGAGTGGTGACTGTGTCACAAATGCGAGTGCAAGTGGGAGAGCAATTTCTTCCTAAGCTGTGACCGTAGGAGTCACCACTCCTGTCCCCCAGGAGACTGGAATCATGTGATTGCTGAGATCCAGTAAGCCAAATATTTGTATACCTTTTGCCCTGAATATGGGTTACAAAGTAAGTTTCAACAAATTCAGATTCTTTGGTCACCATGTGCCAAGAGCTATGTGGCAGTTTCACATATAAAAATGTCAGAAGGTGGTTATCATTATCCTCATATAACCAAGGGTCAGGTAAGCTGTGTCCCCATGGCCTCACAAGACAGACCAAATGCAGGTTCTGCCATGAGCCTTGTCTGTGTTCTTTCAAATTTCATAGAGTGGGCTGTGATTTTTTTGTTTTTTGTTTTTTTGTGTTTTTTTTTTGAGATGGAGTCTTGCTCTGTCACCTAGGCTGGAGTGCAGTGGCACGATTTTGGCTTACTGCAAGCTCCGCCTCCCGGGTTCACGCCATTCTCCTGCCTCAGCCTCCTGAGTAGCTGGGACTACAGGCTCGTGCCACCATGCCCTGCTAATTTTTCGCATTTTTTTTTTTTCAGTAGATATGGGGTTTCACCGTGTTAGCCAGGCTGTTCTTGATCTCCTGACCTCGTGATCCGCCCACCTCGGCCTCCCAAAGTGCTGGGATTACAGGCGTGAGCCACCGTGCCCTGCTGAGTGGGCTGTTAAGTTTCGTTTTTCCCTCTAGTTCTCCAAATTCCCTCTTCATTTCATTTTAAAGATTTATAATTTGTGGCTGGGTGCAGTGGCTCACAGCTGTAATCCCAGCACTTTGGGAGGCCAAGGTGGGCAGATCACAAGGTCAGGAGATCAAGAACATCCTGGCTAACACGGTGAAACTCTGTCTCTACTAAAAATACAAAAATTAGCCGGGCGTGGTGTCGGGCGCCTGTAGTCCCAGCTACTTGGGAGGCTGAGGCAGGAGAATGGCGTGAACCCGGAACCCAGGAGGTGGAGCTTGCAGTGAGCCGAGATCACGCCACTGCACTCCAGCCCGTGCGACAGAGCGATACTCTGTCTCAAAAAAAAAAAAATTTATAATTTGCACAGTTCCCTTAAGTAGCACTCCTATGTAATATTAGGTGTGTAAATAAGTTCGTGTTCACTAATTTATAAACTAATTTATGTAAATATTTGTTTTCCTTGTTCTTTACCAACAAATCATATATATTTAATATTGATGTTTTAAATCACTCACAGTCTTTACTCATGCCTTGCATGTATGTTTCTACCATGTAACTCATCTATGGAATTGGGTTGAAAAATCAAAGTCCTAGTGAGATTGGTTTTGTAATACTTTTTTCATAGCTAGATGTTTCTAGCACCTATTATATAATAAGGACAAAATATTGCATCAATATAATTACCATTTATTAAGTTTCTGTTGTTTGTGAAGTGATAGGGTAGGGGTTTGACATAAATTCTAATTTTTGTGGTGGCTGATGGATGGGATTTTGATGGGCTCTTTTAAGATATGACTGGTAAATAGCAGCTGCCCCAAAGCTGAGAACACTCATATGGGGATTTTTATTTTTATTTTTTTTGTGTATTTTTTGTAGAGGCGAGGGTTTCACCATGTTGGCCAGGCTGGTCTGGAACTCCTGACCAAGGTAATCTGCCTGCCTTGGCCTCCCAAAATGCTGAGATTTCAGGAGTGAGCCACCATGCCCAGCCCATATGGGGATTTTTTAAATTACACCTTTGCTAATAGTTTTGACTTTCCCCAGATTTGCCAACAGATCAGAGAAAGGGATCCGATTCTTACTTTCAGCATGTTGTTTAATTCCCTCAAGAGACTGCTGCCTCTGTCATCATGGGAAGGAAGTTGAGTGGTGACATTTCAAACTCTCTGCTCGGGTGCGTGGATTGTTTACTTCTCAAGGATGTCCTCTCTTCACGTGGCAGTGACATCATCAGATCACCACAATTTCAGGCTTCCCTGAGCAAGATGAAGCTCATATAAGGGTCATTTTCTGCCCCGGGGAATTTATTATCCAGATATCCAAAGCTTTTTTGCCTCATATTTTAAACTAGGACTTAATAAGCAGTTAAATATTTTGTTCTTAATCAGGTTCATGTTTCTGGAGAAGTTGTCAAACTTTTGTCTGCATCAGCATCACTGGTTGAAATTCAGATTTCTGGACCCCAGTCTCAGGGTTTCTGTTTCAGTAGGCCGTGTTAGAACCCGAGAATTTGCATTTTTAAAGCGAGTTCCCAGGTGGTCCTGAGACTGCTGGACTGGGGACCACACTTTGAGAACTGGTGATCTCGCATAATAATCTTTACAACAGAGCCATCAATTTAATAAACAGAGAGTATATTAATATTTCCTAAAGACTGGAACCCTCAGTATTTGAG
Organism: Hylobates moloch; assembly: GCF_009828535.3. Taxonomy (NCBI): domain Eukaryota; kingdom Metazoa; phylum Chordata; class Mammalia; order Primates; family Hylobatidae; genus Hylobates; species Hylobates moloch. The sequence goes on along the minus strand of NW_026652285.1, from coordinate 54,740,500 downwards.
AGTTTGAGGCTGAAGATTAAAAGGAAGATGGCAATAAAGTGTAAGGCTTACTGTTTTGAAGTTGCTTGACATCTGTTCTTTGAGTAGTCTCTTTGCCCAAAACTAACTTTTGAAGCAGAGTACTGTAAGCGCCCTACAATAATTGAGTTCCTAAAAATGTTGCTTCTTGCTTAGACATAAATCAATGTGAGTCTGCGAAGGTTTGGAAAACATACCACAAGGACCTAATGTGGAGGCCACAAGAATGTACATGGTGTTTAACTGGAGTGGTGATGCAGAGTTAGAAATCATTCTTTGAAAATTGGAATACATAACTGTAAAATAGTAAGCTGCTGACTTGACAGAGTGTTGTCCTTCAAATTATCATATTAGATTCAGTCAACCAGCCATTTGACTAAAGCAGGGTGGTCACTGGGCTGGTGACTAAGATGGAGTTATTCCAAAGAGGGAAGTTGGGGAAGAATCTGCTGATGGTGATAGAGGGGATGTGGTGAGACATGGCCCTAAGAAAACCAACAGTAACGATGGGCAGGCAGCTCTCAGCAGTCTTGGATGTGAATTACACTTTGCCATTGCTGACCCTTGGTTAGAACACCCAATGGTGCCATTCCAACAAGTGTCTGGAAGAACTATTTTATGCCAGGCAATGTGCCAAGGGCTTCCAGATGTTCTTGCATTTAATTACTGAATGTGCCCATACACATAATAAAAAACAAGTCCCCTTTGTTTTTATTGATACTTTTGGGAAAATCAAAAAGTTCACACACCTGATTATCAACTTGGAAAACAATGTCAAAGAAGAAAATTAAAACCCACCATAATTGCTTCACCTAGAAACTTTTTTTTTTTTTTTTTTTAGACAGTCTTACTCTGTCGCCCAGGCTAGAGTGCAGTGGCACGATCTAGGCTCATTGCAACCCCCACCTCCCAGGTTCAAGTGATTCTCGTGCCTCAGCCTTTCCAGTAGCTGGGATTACAGGCACATGCCACCACACCCAGCTAATTTTTGTATTTTTAGTAGAGACAGGGTTTCACCATGTTAGCCAAGCTGATCTCAAACTCCTGACCTCAAGTGATCCACCCACCTCAGCCTCCCAAAGCACTGGGATTACAGGCATGAGCCACCGCTCCCGGCCAAAACTACTCTTTTTTATGCCAGTCATGCCAAATGTAATACAAATTATTAATAATGTGTTTGCTGCTTACCAAAGGACAGTAAAGCACTTTGTGTTATCTCATTGAACCTTCACAAAAGCCCAGTGAGATAGTTACTGGGTTCATGCTTATTTAACAGATGAGGAAACCAAGGCACAGAGATTAACTTGCTTGAGATTGTGGCATCAGATTTTAACTCAGATGTTCGGACTCCAAAGTTTTAATTCTGTTCTACCTTCTTGTCCATGAGGTTTTATAACCTGCTTCTCACTTTTTTTTTATCACTTAACATTTACAGTGTTGGGTACATTATAATTTGCCCATTTCTCATTTGTTCGATATGTAGGCCATTTTAAACATTAAGATATTATAATCCTTATAAAGAAATTTTTCATATATAATTTTCTCTCCTCATTTCTGCTCCTTTCCTTAGGATTAATCCTAAGAAGTTGAATTACCACATCAAAAGATAAGATATTTCAGATCTTTGATATTATAAACTGCCAAATTGCTTTCCAGAATTACTGGGCTTATGTATACTGTCCCTAGCAAAGCATGGCAATGGCCGCTTTTCTCAGGTCAACCTCATTAATGTTCTTACTCTAAGAAAGTATTTGCTAATGATAGGCAATAAATGTCTCATGTTCCATCTAGTTTTGTTCTAGCTTCCATTCATTATTTTCTAAAGGATCCTGACATCAGTTCATAGGCTAACACCATCTTTAAGAACAATGGATGTCTGTCCTGTTAACAATTCCTAGAAAAGCTTTCATAGACCCTTGATGGCTTCTTTTAGACACTTAATGTGAATGCCTAATTTTCTTGATCAGTTTCTGTTGTATATACTTATGTGTTCTATTTTTCAATATTAAGAATCTATAGTTTTCCAGGATCATAATTATTTTTCATTGTTATCATTTGCTTGCCACAAAGGGGTAATTTAGAAACCCCAATGATGATAAACCTTAATAAGTTAAGAGTGGGGACCTATAACCTGCTTCTGTATTTGTATTATTTAGAAAGATCTTCTGTAGTTGTAAGAGTAATATGCCACAGGCACTGTGGTGTGTTAAGAAGGACACTCCATTTGTAATCAACTCCAGACCAGGCAGAGATGGCAGGTGTGATACGTAGTTACCTTTTCTGTATATCCTTGAGCGACTTCCTCAGTCCTTCTTAGGATCTTCAGCTGCAAGATTGGAATAAAAGTGTATACCTCACAGAGTTGCTAACAGGTACTGCATTTTGAGAATTTAACGTGGGGGCTAGTCATGCATTTCCTTGAGAAGTTGCCATGTTGGGCCCAGTTTGGCTGGCCACTGGACCTCCCCAGCTGGTTGTTACTTGGGCCTGCCTTGAGTGGTGAATAAATGGGTAGACGTTAACAAAAGCTTGTACAAAGTGTAACTAGCACAGTCAGCAACTCTTGTTTAGTTTTTTTAAGGGCATGGGTGGTGACTGGGAAGTCAGGCTTCAACATCCAGGACCTTCTGAACTGGCATTTTTTCCTAGAAATAACCAAATTCAAATGTTACCTTCAGAAAAGGTGATGTTTGAAGAAACTTGTAATGCTTTGCAGCATGCCTGGATTGTAGGGGTACAGCCGACTTGTGTGAGTCCTGATACGATCAACTTACGTTTGTCCAATCTGTGGATAGCTTCTCTCAGCTCTAAAAAAAAAGATGCTGATGGTGTCAGTAAATGGGTTACCTAGTACGTTACTAGGTTTTGAGGGTATCCCTTATTATCCTAGAACAATGATTGTTCAGACCATTTTCCATAGAAAGAAACTGTGTTTCAATACCCCTTAAAGCATAGGTGGCATTTATCTCTTGCAATTTAAAGTCTATACTTATATTCATATCTCTCAAAATGAGTGAGCTCTATTAAGGCTTGCACAGTTTCCACCTGTTGTATGTTCCTGTTAACTGTCAAGTTTTCAGCAGTTTCTTGATGTAAGTGGTCATTTCCTTTGCTGTGAATAAGATATGCTACTATTTATCCTGTTTTCCCTATGCTAAGTCTAGTTAGAGAAGTAACCAGTGTAATGACTCAACTTACATGCCACGAGCTGATGCAGTAAGCAACAGCCAACATGCAAATCCACTTGCAAAAGTGAGGCAGGAAGGGCCCAAACATTGAGTTTACTGCCTTATTTTATATGTTGTTGGAGGAAAAGGCTACAAAGCATTAAAAAACAAAACTGCCAGGCAAAAATATCTCTATTTTTGGTGCATTTCCCTTACATTTATTTCTACATGCATGCAGACATATGTAAACACACCACCCATTCCATTTTGTGTTCTGCTGTCACTAGCTATCACAAATTTTTTCCCCTTTATTTCTGCATAGTCCTCTGGCTCATGCCTGTAATCCCAGCACTTTGGGAGGCCAAGGTGGGCGGATTGCTTGAACTCAGGAGTTTGAGACCAGCCTGGGCACCATGGTGAAACCCCATCTCCACAAAAATTAGCCAGGCGTGGTGGTGGGTGCCTGTAGTCCCAGCTCTTCAGGAGGCTGAGGTGGGAGGATCGCTTCTGCCTGGGAGGTGGATGTTGCAGTGAGCCAAGATTGTGCCACTGTACTCCAGCCTGGGTGACAGAGTGAGATTCTGTTTCAAAACAAAAACAAAAAATTATTCCATTCTAGTATTTCTATTTTTGGTGTATTTCCCTTACATTTATTTCTCCATGCATGCATACATATGTAAGCACAACACCCATTCCATTTGCTATCACAAATTTTTTCCCGTTTATTTCTGCATAGTCTTCTGTACTTTTTATTGACCCCATCAAATAATACAATGCCATTTATTAGACTACTGCCATTTTGCATGGTGTTGTTGTTTTTTCCTTGAGATGGTCTCACTCCTCTTACCCAGGCTGGAGTGCAGTGGCACAATCTCAGCTCACTGCAGCCTCATCTTCCTGGGCTCAAGTGATCCTCCCATCTCAGCCTCCTGGGTAGCTGGGACTATAAGGTGCACACCACCATGGCTGGCTAATTTTTTGTATTTTTAGTAGAAACAGGGTTTCACCATGTTGGCCAAGCTGGTCTTGAACTCGTGGGCTCAAGACATCCACCCATCTTGGCCTCCCAGAGTGCTGGGATTACAGGCGTGAACCACTGTGCTTGGCCTTGCATGGTTATTTTAACTCTAATAACTAATACTGTATTAAAGTCTCCATCTATAGAACTTTCTTTTTATTCTTTTGAACTATTACCTTGCAATAATCTCAAGAATTAGATTGCTACATCATAGAGTGTGACTATATCATAAGCGCATTTTCCATTTCTGTTATTAGCTTGCATAAAAGTAAAATTTGTTACCTCCACCCGACACAAGTATCTCAATCAAGAGTTTTCTATTTATCAAGCATTTTTGGTATAGCCTTTCATAAGAATGTTTTATATGGCAAAATTAAAGAAAAGGAACAAACTCTTTCCCTTTTCATTATAGAAACCATCAACACTCAAGTACGGCCTATGCCAAAGCCTGTGCCCTTCTAGATTTCTTCTGATGTTGTGTGTAGTGACCCATATCCTTCTGCATAAAAGACAGTCGAGAAAGACAAAGCTCTTGTTTTTTGGGTGAGTGATTCATTGGTTGATTGCCTGGAGTTTTCCACTTGGGAGCAAATTCCTTCTGTGGTTTCCAGGCTTTAAGAGACATTAGTTTGCTTGTCGATTTACATGCCATTCTACTGAATCCACTGCATAGCTCTCTGCCATTGTAATAGCCCTGATACATAACTTCACATTTGGAATGTAGAGTGTAACCATTCTTAATAGTTTACTTTAATGGTCACTCTTTTCTTTCCCTTATGGTTTCTTGTATAGTATTATTTTTTTAAGCAAAGAGCCATTGTAGTGCCACCACATTCTGCATTTAGCATACCCTCTGCAGCAAAAATCCTTTAAAAACAACTATAGTTCCTTGGAAAGCAAAGCACTCAGTATGAAGAACATTGATTGGTGGGGAAAGAAAATGACTTAATGAGCCCTTGTCTGGAATTTTCCTTTCTTTCTTTCTATCTAAGAAAAGTGAGCATGCTCTCTAAGACAGCGCACGAGCAGGCGGTCCAAGCCACAGAGAGAGGAGCTGTGTGGACCACCGGGATTAGATAGTTATCCGCATGATGGCAGTTTTTAAGGTCTGAGCCAGGCCTCACTACCTGTGCATTTGTTTTACTTGAATGACTAGTTTTTGAAATAAAGGAAACCTTGTGGTGTTTCTTTTAACCTTCTTAGAAAGTTTCAGGTCACTTCCAATTCCTTTTCTTCTTGACCCCCTTCTGCCGATTGAGGGAGTTGCAGCCTGGGCTGATTGTCCTCTTCAATGCTGTCATCTGAGACCAGCAAAGTAAGAGTTCTTGCTCTCAGATCTTGAGGGGGCAGCATCCCTGATGCCGTTGTCAGGGAAACCAGTTTCAGATGGGTGCAAAGAAGGTAAAGGATTCAAACATCTCATTTGAAATAATGAAATAAAAACGCAACCCATAACTCTCCCCTCCCCCTCACCTATCTAATGTCAATTTCCATGGAAACAAGATCAGAAAGGCCGCTGACAGCCAGCAGCTGACAGCAAACTCCCGTGTCTCTCTAGGTGGCAGGCATCCTTTTGATATCCGCAAATGCCAATTTGTACAATCCCATGACATATCACTGGGCTGGAAAGACTCTTTTATTTGAAGAGCGAATAAAATAGAATACACCTAGCCAAGATGTCTGTCCTTCTAGCATTTTATCAAACAAATTATAATTCGGGAATATGGCCCAGGCTTATTATTGCTTTTCATGATATCCACTTTGTCAGTGTGCAAAACTCATCGTCTACCATGTTTGTCTTTCTCATTTCTGGACCTGCACTTAGCAGCATGGTAACCATCTACTCAGAGATTTGGAAGATGCAGACCTCCTGTACCTTCAGTTTACAGAACATAAATATTAGTGTTGTCTTTTCTCTGAAAATCTCTGTTAGTGCCTAAAAACTTGGTCATAGGCTGGGCGTGGCGGCTCACGCTTGTAATACCAGCACTTTGGGAGGCTGAGGCAGGCAGATCACGAGGTCAGGAGATCGAGACCATCCTGGCTAACATGGTGAAACCCCGTCTCTACTAAAAATACAAAAAATTAGCCGGGCGTGGTGGCAGGCGCGTGTAGTCTCAGCTACTCGGAGAGGCTGAGGCAGGAGAATGGTGTGAACCTGGGAGGCGGAGCTTGCAGTGAGCCGAGATTGCGCCACTGCACTCCAGCCTGGTCGACAGAGCAAGACTCCGTCTCAAAAAAAAAAAACTTGGTCATAAGCCAGGCATGGTGGCTCATGCCTGTAATCCCAGCACTTTGGGAGGCCAAGGCGGGTGGATCACCTCAGGTTGGGAGTTCGAGACCAGGCTGACCAACATGGAGAAACCCCATCTCTACTAAAAATACAAAAAATTAGCCAGGCGTGGTGGCACATGTCTGTAATCCCAGCTACTCAGGAGGCTGAGGCAGGAGAATCACTAAAACCCGGGAGGCAGAGGTTGCTGTGAGCCGGGATCATGCCATTGCACTCCAGCCTGGGCAACAAGAGCGAAACTCCGTCTAAAAATAAAAAAAAATTAAAAAAAAAAAAAAAAAAACTTGGTCATATTGTCTATTAATTTATATCCATTTCATTTTATTTTGTTATTTTATTTTACTTTTGATAGGGTCTCACTCTGTCACTCAGGCTGGAGTGCAGTGGTGCAGTCACAGCTCACTGCAGCCTCGAGCTCCTGGGCTCAAGAAATCCTCCCATCTCGGCCTCTCGAGTAGCTAAGAGTACAGCCACACACCATCATGCCCGGCTAATATTTTCTGTTTTTTTAGAGACAGGGTCTCATTATGTTGCTCAGCCTGGTCTTGAACTCCTGCGTTCAAGCGATCCTCCCGCCTTGGCCTCCCAAACTGTTGGGATTACAGGCGGGAGCCACTGTGCCTGGCTTGTATCCATTTTAGATGTTTTAACTTTTAGACAACATGGATTTTTAGTATGTAATATTTAGAAGTCTCTAATATACACATCTAAATAGTTAAAAGCTCTATGCTGTTGCTAGCATCTGTGGAGCAGAATCCTCCACAGGTAAGTGAGATACTAATGTCTCATCACAGCCATAATTCAATTGAGCATTTCAACAAAGGATGATTATTTCTTAGTAACGTGGACAAATTCATAGCAGAAAGGACTCAATGAAGGAAGAGAAGCTGAGTGCAGTGGCACGTGCCTGTAGTCTCAGCTCTCAGGAGGCTGAAGCAGAAGGATCCCTCGAGGTCAGGAGTTCGAGGCTGTGGTGTGCATTGATCATTCCTGTGAATAGCCACTGCACTCCAGCTTGGGCCTTTCCCATATAGGGATGCCAGATCACTCACATGAATTTTAGATGAGTTTTAGCCTTTCCAGCCATCTTTTGTTAAAGTGAATACAGTTCAGAATGCTCTCTACTCTACTGACATTAGACTTAAATCATTTAAAGTAAATCTATTAGAAGTTTTCTGCTTCCAGTTTTAATCCTCAATGGATGATTTGCACCTAGTAAATATCAATTGCTACCTATTAATGGTGGTACAGAATATATAAATTATACTTTTTTAGCACAGACCTGCCTGTGTGGTAAAGAGAAATCTAAGGCAACACACAGAGATGAGGAGCTCAGCACCGTGGCTGTACTGTCCTTGCCAGGCATGTTCCTCTTACCATCAGCAGCTAAAGGAAGCATTCATGGTAGCCACAACTGAACACATTTCTGAGAGTGAGGCACTTGGTTGAATGGCTCACATAAGAAAAATAGTGAATGGGCTGGGCGCGGTGACTCATGCCTGTGATCCCAGCACTTTGGGAGGCTGAGGTGGGTGGATCACCTGAGGTCGGGAGTTCGAGACCAGCCTGACCAACATGGAGAAACCCATTTTGTACTAAAAATACAAAATTAGCTGGGCGTGGTGATACATGCCTGTAATCCCAGCGACTTGGGAGGCTGAGGCAGGAGAATCACTTGAACCCGGGAGGCAGAGGTTGTGGTGAGCTGGGATCACACCATTGCACTCCAGCCTGGGCAATAAGAGCAAAACTCCCTTTCAAAAAAGAAAAAGAAAAAAAGAAAAGTACTGAATGGATTTTGTTGCTGATCTTTCTCTCCACTCCTGGTAGCAGGAAAACATTAAGATAAATCACCAGTTAGCTAATACTATCACAAGCTAAAAAAATATTAAACCGATCACTTTCCCTTTTCCTTCCCCCTCTGCTTCTATCTTTACTCAAATTGACTGGGAACGGGGCTAGGATTGACTGAAGTCCTTGATGCATGTGTGATTTCTTTATTTTGGTGGGGAGATGCACAAATGTGTGGAAATAAACCTGTGATTTGATTTGAACAGAAATTTCGTTGTGTTGTGGTAAATGTGATCCTTTATATTGGCAACTGACAGCTGTTCAAAAGCAGGTTATTAAGTGGCTTGCCTTGTGTAATTGTGAGAACTTTGGAATAGCTTCTTGATACAGTCACAAAAATATCAGTAACTATCCTGCCAGAATGGGAAATTTTTCTCCCAGCCTTTCTGTAGGCTGTTTTCACAAGATTAAATTGTCATTATTGTTTACATTGAGAATGCTGGTTTATGGCTAGTTCTACTTTAAGAATTACAATTCTGTAATTTGCTAGTAATTGAAATCTTTTTTTTTTTTTTTTTTTTTTTGAGACAGGGTCTTGCTCTGTTGCCCAGGCTGGAGTGCAGTGGTGCAATTATAGCTTACTGTGGTCTTGAACTCCTGGGCTCAAGTGATCCTCCTGCCTCAGCAATTGAAATTTTTAAAGTCATTTGGACCAACTCTTCAATGATTCTAGAATGTGAGGAAAATCAGAAGACATAAATGCTGATCTCTGTACATAAAACTACAGTTGATAAAAACATTGGAGCAAATCCTAAAGTCAGTACTGAATTATACTTCATTTTATCGAACTTTAAATAGAAAACAACCACAGTGACATGTAATCATCTGGAAGAGAGGCTGCCTGGTGCACTTTTTATTGAATTATAATGTTATTTTAATCACCAGTAGAATCTCAGAGCAAATGCCTATCCTCACTGCACTGCATAACAAGGAAAGCAAGGGAAACTGCCTTTTTTTCTAGCCCAAGTAGAAAATCTTTTCTCCATCCGGGATTCGGTGGAAGCATTTGCTCTACCTGAAAGCACAAGGCTTGACTTTTAAAAATGCAACCTTTGAAATGTTAGAGGTGAATGTAAAGATATGGACAGGCCTCAAATAACAGATTTGCTGAGCTGGACAAAATAGGCAACAGTGTGCTTTTATTAATAAAATAGGTGAAAGGTGAAAGGTAAAAGGATATTTCAATGATATAAAAAGCAGTTACGTCATTGAATATTTAGTATGAACAAATAACTCTGGTAGGCACTATTTCATAATAGTATTTACTATGATTAACATTTTTCCAGCACTTACTGTATGTCAGGCACTTTACTAAGTACTTTACTTAAGATATTTTCAAAAATTAGAAGAAATGGTTTCTGCCCTGAAGGAGCTAAATCAAGAGCCAGGATTAGAGTGAGGTGAGGAAGGCATTGGCCTTAGGCTCAAAATTTAAAGTGGTGCCAAAAAATGCAGTGACCAGTATATTTTACTGCAATATTAAAAATATGAAAATTAGTTCAAAATATATATGAGGATGTGGAGCAACAGGAACTCTCATCTTTTGCTGGTGAGAAGGCAAAGTACAGCCACTTTGGAAGATGGTTTGTTGGTTTCTTACAACTAAACACACTCTTACCAGAGGATCCAGGAATCTCTCTCCTTGGTGTTTACCCAAATGAACTGAAAACTTATGTTCACACCAAAACCTACACACGGATGTTTATAGCAGCTTTACTATAATTGCCCAAACTTGGAAACTACCAAGATATCCTGCAGTAAGTGAGTAGATATGATGGTTTATTTTGTGTGTCAACTTGACTGGGCCATTAGGTGTCCAGCTATTTGATTAAGCATTATTCTGGCTGTGTCTGTGAAGGTGCTTCTGGATGGGAAGAATATTTTATTTGGTAGACGGAGCAAAGTAGATTGTTCTCCCTAATGTGGGTGGACTTTATCCAAACTGTTGATGGCCCGAATAGAACAAAAAGGCTGAGAGAGAATTTGCTTTGTCTATCATTGAGTTGAAACATGAGTCTTTTCTGCCTTTGGACTTGGTCTCAGACTGGAACTTAACACCATAGGCTCTCTGCATTCTCAGGCTTCTGGACTTGGACTGGATCTGTACCATCAGCCCTCCTGTGCTGGGTTTCAGCTTGCCAAACTCAGACCTTCAGATTTCTCAGCTTCTATAACTGCATGAGCCAATTCCTTATCATCAGTCCATTTCCCCGTACCTTCTGTACCTACCTATATACATATATATGTACATACACACATATATATACACACGTGTATATATATATATATATCCTATTGGATAACCCAGACTAATATAGTGGATAAACTGGAACATCCAGACAGAGGAATATTATTCAGTACTAAAAATAAACAAGCTATCAAGTCACAAAAAGACATGGGGGAAATTTATATATTACTGGGCTAAGAAGCCAATCTGAAAAGAATACATGTTGCATGATTCTGGCTATAGACGTACTGGGAAAGGAAAAACTATAGAGACAGTAAATAGGTCAGTGGTTGCCAGAGCTTAGGGGGGAGGGAGGAATGAATAGGCAAAGCACAGAGGATTTTTAGGGCAGTGAAATATTCTGTGTGATACCATAATGGTGGATATGTGTTATTATACATTTGTCCAAACCCATAGAATGCACACCAGCATCAGTGAACCCTAATGTAAATGATGGACTTTGAATGGTGATGATGTGACAATAGAGGTTCCCTGATTGTAATAAATGCACCACTCTGGTGTGGGATGTTGATAGTGGGGAAGGCTGTGAATGTGTAGAGACGGGGCATGCACGGGAACTCGCTGTATGTTCCACTCAATACTGCTGTGAATCCAAAAACTCTTATTAAAAAATCTCATATCTCAGATTGTGTTTCATGGATGAACACAGTATGAACATGTAGAATAAAGACTGCAACTCTGCATTTGCACACAGCCTCACTCGCCTAATGCTAATCTTGGCCCTGTTGGAGGCTGTCTTTACTTAAAACTTTCATACCGTGTTCATCATGGATCTCTTTTGCATTAATTTTGATTTTTAAAATATTGCATTAAAATAGTACTTATTTTGATTACAGGGTTTTCTGGTGTCTCCTTAAATTTTGTGCATGTGGCAAATGCCTTATTCACCTCACCCCAGTCCTTGTCCTGAGTATGGTAGATGTCACACACACGATTAATTATAAAATAAGGTAATAAATTATGCATTGCATGAAGGTAACTCTTATAGTCTCCAAAGAGGTGTGAAACATGATCCACTGGAGGCACAGGAAGAAAAAACAGGTATAATATATATAAATATATAATTAATATAATATATAATAATATATATTATAACATATAAATATATATTATATAAAATCTACAATAAATAATAAAATAAAGTTTCTTACTATTTAATAGCAGGTTTGATGATATAACCCCTACCTGATACGTATGTCAGCAGGACACATGTCACATTCAGTTCACAAGGTATCTAGAGGGATGGCAGGGACAGTGAAGAGGGATTGACAGTGTTGTTCCATTAGCAAATTATGATGTGTTTCAGATTTCATGTTCAGGTAAAGCAGATTTCTGTATTAGCCTATCCAATTTTAAGCAACGCTTACCAATTGTATAGGTGGCTTAGAAACCCTCCAGCAATGGAGCTGGAGGTTGAATAAGATAATACTAATCATGCAAACGTAAGGCAATCAAAAATGCCTATGCTGACACTTTTCCAATTTGGAATACTTGAAACTCTTCATCAGCCAAATTATGAGGTTCAAAAAAAATGAGGTTTTCATTAGGCCTAACAAGTTTTTCCTGAAGAAAAATTCAAAATTATCAAGAAGATGGTTTGTAAAAAAGGGTTTACATCTATTCTGACAAAGGATGTACTTCAGCATAATTTGTTAGATTCTTTTGTTGAATGATCAGTGGTGGATAGGAATTCTTTGCCTCCTCCATCTCACTACCAGATGAGGGAATCGATCAATGTAATGATGGCTTTCATGGGTCATTTTTTCCTGTGGCCATGACTCTTTGCAATGTGATGTTGCTGCTAGTCCTAACAAGAGACAGAGTCTATTTCTCTGCCCCCCTTGAATCTGGGCTGGCCTGTAACTCACTTTGACCAATGGCATATGTCAGAAGTGATGTTGAGCTAGTCCTCTAGAGGCTATTTAGCTTCCACTTTCACGCCCTTGGAAGCCTGAGATCATCATGCTGTGACAAAGCTTAGCATTGTCTCCTGGGGAAGCATTAACAGAGGTGCCCCCATCAACAGCTGGCACCAACAGCCAGACATGGGATTCAGGACAGTCCCAGCACTTTGGGAGGCCAAGGCAGGCGAATCACGAGGGCAGGAGTTCTAGACCAGCCTGGCCAACATGGTGAAACCTCATCTCTACTAAAAATACAAAGATTAGCTGGGTGTGGTTGTGGGCACCTGTAATCCCAGCTACTTGGGAGGTTGAGGCAGGAGAATCGTTTGAACCCAGGAGGCGGAGGCTGCAGTGAGTTGAGATCGAGCCACTGCACTCCAGCCTGGGTGACAGGGTGAGGCTCCATCTCAAAAAAAAAAAAAAAAAAAAAAAAGAGGACCCAGATTGCCAACCAACAGAATCATGAAACATAGTAAATCATCACTTCAAGCCATTGTGTTTCGGGGTGGTCAATAGCAGCAGATAAGTAAAACAGGTTAAAAATGGAAGTTGGTCTCAGACAGAATTCTTTCACATGTAGAGACTTGTAAGAAAACAGGTTCAAAAGCATCATACAACCTTTTCTCTAGGCTTGGTGCAGCCCCTGTTCTCTGTCCTCTTGGGCGTTCAGAACAGCCCCTTGTGGGGAAGAATCAGCAAGTCTTCCAGCTGGATCAGGCAGCAGAGTCCTCTGTGAATGGGGCCATTCAGGACTACTTGGAGTTCTGTAACTGGGGTACTGCTTGGAAGGTGTTGGACTGCAGGGCGGTGGTGCATGCATACTCATTTTAGCCAACTATACACCTTGAAAACATTTTCCAATGTAAAGCCTAAATCTAACATCCCTATGCTAATTTAGGAGCCTTCTGGTGCTGATTTAGAGGATGCTATTTGGAGCATTTGCAGAATCTGGAGAATGGACTCCTGTTTAGGATTCTTCACTTCCTAATCATCTGCCCCCAGAGTGGGGATTCCTGAGGAGGGCTTGTACTAACTCACAGCAACCAAGGAGATTGGCATTAACTAGCACATACATGTGGATCACTGATTTTATTTGTTTCCTCCCTTTCTCTAGGCAGCAGCCTCAAAGGTAAGTGTAACATGGTCCTACACAAGGCTGGTGAATGGAAAGAGGTTAGGAAGTCTCCAAGACAGACAAGCAGAGCTGGTGATGGAGGATGGGAGGGTGCTGGGGTCCCATCATGGAGGAGCCAGGTGAAAGCAAGAAGGCCTTGTGTCACTTTTGACTTTCATCCAGTGTTTTAAAATCAGATTTCTCAGTGTTCTGCAGTTCATGGCACTTACAAAAAAAAAATATTCATAAAATACAACCAGGAAGACAGAGGCTGCCAGTACTGTGGATCACTGAGGGGATCTTGTGGTTTCCCCAGGGTGCCTCAAGGCAACAATGGGATGTTTTGTATATTTGTTTAAAATAAAGCCCTTCTTTATAACTTATATATTTAATTAAAGTAAATGAAACTTGACAGTTTCAATAAAATGTAGGAAAAATTCAATACCCCTTGAGATCACTGGGAACACCCTAGGCAGAGCACAGTGGTGAGTCTCTGCACCCAATCATATTTAACCACAAAAAAACTCAGTAGGAATAAGCAGAAGAGTGAAAGGAAGGAGACAAGTCTAAATCAATGGCAATTTAAAGTTGTATATTTTAGAAACAAAAGATTGCTTTACTACTTCCATAAACTTTACAAGTTAGACACTAAGGTATAAGTAGCAATTTCATAGGTTAAATGAGAAGAGTTAACAAAAGAACTACAATTCCCAAGTAAACAGAAGTCTCCCAAATTGCCACATCTGCTGTCGAGCTAGTTGGGTCAAAGTACAATTTAGTCACATGGGTAATGATAAGAACCGCATGTATTGAGTGACTGCTGTGTTCCAGAGACTTCCGCATCCTACCTCACTCCCTTCAGCATATTTCAGCCCACGTAGCTTTCCCATCTCCCACCTTAAAACCAAAAACCAAAACCTAAAACCCAAAGCCCCAAACCAAAACCAAATCAAAACAAAGTTTTCTTAACTCCACGTCCCCCTCCCCTCCTCCCTCCCCAGGTACTGCCCCATTTGTTTTCTCATGACATCAGTTCTTCTCAGAATTTTTCCACACTGCTTGCCTCCACGTCTTCGTTTCCCGGCTTCAATTCAACACACCCATCAGGCTTTTGATCCCAAGCACGCCATGGAAACTGCTCTTGACAAGGTCTGCAAAGCACTCCTTGCCAAATCCGTTGGCCAATTCTTTATGTTCTTCTTGTTCAACCTCTCAGCAGCATTTAGAACAGCGGATGACTCTGTCCTTCTAAAAACGCTCTTTTCTTGGCTTTGGAGACACCAAACCCTTCCAGCTCCCTTCCCGCCTCCCTGGATTCTGGCTTCTCCTCACTGGCACTCTCCTGTTTCTTTAGTACTCTCCAGCTGCACTTGCCTGCTTTCTGTTTCTGAAGCATGCCAAGCTTGTGCCTCCTGCCCAGTGCCTTTGCACAAGCTGTTCCCTCTGTCTGGTTGCCACATGGAGGTTCTTTCGCATCATTCAGCTCAAATATCGTGACCTCCCAGAGTCCCTGGCCTCATTATCTGAAGTCAACACCCCCATCCCACCCCATTGCCTGCTTGTTTTATTTTTTTTTCATACAAGTATGTCTGTCTTAAATCCCTATTTGTGGACTTGCTTACTGTTTGTTGTCTTCCTCAGGAATGCAAACTCCTTGAGAGCAAAAGCGATGTCTGTGGCTACATGAAGATACCCACTATGGCAGCCAGCCTCCAAACTGACCTCCAGTTATCCTTGCCTCCTGCTATTCATGCTCTCGTGCAGTCCTTTCCTACCTTGCACTGGGGCTAACCTATGTGAGCAATAGAATACTAAACAAAGTGACAGCCTCAGACTTTTTGCCTTGGCTTCTTGGATTGCTTCCTTTTGGGGAAGCCAGTTGCCATTTTGTGAGGTCACTCAAGCAGCCATCAGTGGAGAGGAACTCAGGCCTTTGCTTGACTTTAGCCTGCCAATATCTGGCTGCAACCTCATCAAAGACCCCAAGCCAAGCCAGAACTGCCAGCCACATGTGTCCTGAATTCCTGATCCACAGAAACCATGAGAGAAAATAAATGAGTATTGTCGCTTTAAGCCATTAAGTTTTTTGGTGGTTTGTTATGCAGCATTAGCTATTCACAGAAATGCCTATATTCAGTTGAAAAGGATGCTCAAACTAGAAAACAAATTCCTGCATGTCATTTCATATTTGACTTCAACATGAATCCACATAATACCCATCGGCCTATCAAGAAGTATTTGTTGAGCACATGCCATGTGGCAAACACTGTGCTAAGCTGGAAATACAGAGCTACACAAGGTATGGCCCCTGCTCTCAAGCAGCTCTTGATATCGTTTCTAAGACAAGACAATAGCTATTTGGGAGATAAATATGACCGTTGAAAAGTTAACAACATAAAATAGAAATTTAAGGGATGGTGATTTCAGAGGAAGGCAAGAGACCTTAGGGTTTGGTTAGCATAAAACATTTTTATCGTAGAGATGGACATGGACCTACGCGAAAACATAGATCTAGAATATTTGCAGTTCTCAAACTTTAGAATGCATCGAACACCTGGAGAGCTTAAAACTCAGATTTCTGGACCCTATTCCCAGAGTTTCTGATTCAGCTGGACTGGGGTGGAGGTCTAAGAATTTGCATTTGTAACATGATCCCAGATGTACTGATGATGATCGTATAAGGGCTGCCCTTTGAGAAACCACACACCTCTGGATGCCTGCCACTCAGCGTGGTTCGCACACCAGCCACAGAAATGTCTCCTGGAACCTTGTTAGAAATGTAGACTCTCAGGCCCCCACCTCACGCCTACTAAATCAGATTCTGCAAGTTAACAAGGTCCCCAGGTGACTCACATACACAGGGAAGCTTGAGAAATCCTGCTGCAGAGGGTAGACGGGTTATGCTCCCTTTAGCAAGCTGGGCAAGAGCTGGATTTGCTGGGCACATCTGAGGTCAGGTATGACTTGTGTGTATGTGAGAATTTTTCTCGATGGTCACCCCGTTTGGGTTTCATTGATTTTCTCAGGCAGACCTTTTTTGTTTTGTTTCATAACTCATCGATTTTTGCGGCAGACTGAGTCCTCCTCATCAGTTCTCTGCAGGTAATTTCAATTCATTTTGATTCACTTCCTCACCGGCTTGGCATTTCTCCACCAGCACTTGGCAGTACCACTAATTGTGCTTGCCTGTGAGTGACTGGATATGACACAACTGTGGAAAATTGCAAAAGGTCAAGGGGCTACTGCCTTGTGCAAAAGCAGAGAGACCTGCATGCCTTTTGGAAAGCCAGGAAATTTGCACCTGGGCCAGGCACGGGAGCCCAGTGATGTTCATGCTTTTCACTAAGTAAGAAGCAGGTGACAAAATGGATATGGCTGTGGCAATGCTTTGAACACAACTGAAAAATTCTATGCTTGCTCAAGGCGAATGGGCTGTTTTCCACTGGTGATTATGAGATAGATATGGTGACATCAACTGCTCTAATGTTCAGCCCAAGGAATTTTATCTTACGTCTTTTGTGCCCACATGAAGGCCAAGCCACTCCCAGGGACAGAGGAGGCCATTGTGTCTGCTCTGCCATGTCAAGACACAGGGAAAGCCCCATTCCTCACATCTCCCTGTCTAAAAATTTCCTTGCTTTCTTCTCTATTTTGTGGGTTTTCAAATTTTATCCCGTCAATTGAAATCACACGTTAGCCATGCTCTTCTGGGGGTAACAAGCTGCTAATTTTCCCCCTTTCATTCAACTGCCATTCAGCAAACATTCTCTGTCTTTGGACAGACAAAGACGATTAAGACAATGCCTTTTTTCAAGGGGGAGGAAACATGCTTACTTTCAAAAACTGCAAATCAGTGTGCTGTGTATTGTATAAATACTGCTAAATTTGTACAGTCACTCAGTTCTCTTAGGCAGAGGTTCACCAAACTTTCTCTATTCACGGTACCCAGTGATGTTTTCATGGCACTCCAAGCCTAAAGAAAATATCCACAGTTCTGCTTTTTGTTTTTTTTTTTTTTTTTTTGGGGCAGAGAGACAGAGTCTTGCTCTGTCACCCAGGCTGGAGTGCAGTGGTGCAATCTCAGCTCACTGGAACCTCTGCCTCTCGGGTTCAAGCGATTCTCCTGCCTCAGCCTCCTGAGTAACTGGGACTACAGGTGCACACCATCACGCCCAGCTAATTTTTGTATTTTTAGTAGAGACAGGGTTTCACCGTGTTGGCCAGGCTGGTATCAAACTCCTGGCCTCAAGTGATCCTCCTCTCTCGACCTCCCAAAGTGCTGGGATTACAAGCGTGAGCCACCACACCTGGCCCAGTTCTGCTTATTAAGTAGTTAGGTTAAAACAACTTAATAATACCTGTGCCCTATATATTACTTAGTAAACATTTAAATAAATACACATAAATTGGAAGAAAAACATTTTTTTAGGTGACCACACTTACTAATGAGATTGTGTACACTAGTTGAGAACACTACGGCTTCTCAAATTATGGAAGCACCACCACCCCTCACTTTCTGTTTCATATTGAATTTTGTGACCTCATGTTAAAACTGAACTAGTTGAGGCTAGCAGTTTGTACAGTATCTGGCGGTTGTTAAGTACCTCTGTGTTTCTCTTGAGAATTTAAAATATCTCATGGTATCTCTATGAGTTTGCTGGGCAGCCACAGGGAAACATGAGGTCTTATGTAAGTACTGAAAAAACACGCAATCAGAAAATCCTGGAGTCGTGTATTAGTCCATTTTCACACTGCTGATAAAGACATACCTGAGACTGGGCAATTTACAAAAGAAGGAGGTTTAGCGGGACTCACAGTTCCACGTGGTTGGGGAAGCCTTACAGTCATGGCGGAATGCAAGGAGGAGCAAGTCCCCTCTTACATGGATGGCAGCAGGCAAAGAGGGAATGAGGAAGACGCAAAAGTGGAAACGCCTGATAAAACCATCAGATCTCGTGAGACCTACTCACTACCATGAGAACAGTACGGGGGAAACTGCCCCCATGATTCAATTACCTCTCACTGGGTTCCTCCCACAACATGTGGGAATTATGGGAGTATAATTCAAGATGAGATTTGGGTGGGGACACAGAGCCAAACCACATCAATGGCATATTGCTCAGTCTCCTCAAGGACTCAAATTTATTAAAGTGCATTCCAATGAACAAACGTTAAAAATGAGGTCCATTTTTTTTCTGATGTTATTTAGATTCATTATCCCATTATCTAATTCATTTTTTAACCCATTTTAAGGTCTCTGATACTGTAAATAGTTTTGTTGGTTTAGAATTATTTTTGTCATAAATTTATTATAATATATATACAGTAAAAAGAGCAAGAGTGCTTTAAGCAAGTGTCTTCTTGCTGGGTTTTTACAGAGGTATACACTATTGCTGTGTGGGCTAGATAATTCTTTGTTGTGGGGGACTGTCCTGTGCAATACAGGATGTTTAGCAGCCTCCCTGGCCTCCACCCTCTGGGTACCAGCAGCATGCCCACCCAGTTGTGACAGCCAAAAATATCTTCAGACATTGCCAAATGTCTGCAGGGGCAAAATCACCCCCAGTTGAGAAGCCCTGGTCTATACCATGTAACCACCACCCTCAGGTTGCCAGATTTAGCAAACAAAAATACAAGACAGCCAGTTACATTTGATGTCAGATAAACAACAAATAATTTTTTGTATTAGTGTGTCCCAAATATTTAACTGGGCATCCTATATTTTATCTGGCACGCCTACACCTCCCAGATCAAGACAGAGAACATTTCCAGAACCACAGAGGGCTCCTTTGTGCCCCTTCTCAGTCAATCAATACCCACACCCCAGGGCAACCACCATTTTGAATGAAGTCAACTTTTATGTTTTTGTGAAATCCACAGCAACACTTCCCAACAACCCCTTTCTCTGTTGCTCAGTTTTTTTCTCCCCTGAAGGGCCTCAAAACCTCTCCCATGCTAAACTTAAAGAATCTCTTAGACCCAACTCCTGTACCTTTTCAGTTTCCCTCCCCCTCCTCACTCCCTGTGACCCATTCACCTTCTTGTTTTGCTCTTTCTGCCCTGCTGCTTCTCTTCACAGAAATGAGAAACCGAGAACCAATCCCGCAAGCAGTTATCATTCCACATTCTTGTTGCCTCTCTCATACTCTTCCTGCCACACATTTTCTGGATTCTGCATGACCACAAACTCAGAGCTAGGCTGACAAAGCCTTCTCTGTAGAGAGCAGAGGGATCTGGAGGGCACATCTGCAAGAAGTGAATGGCGAGCAGTCCTC
Organism: Hylobates moloch; assembly: GCF_009828535.3. Classification (NCBI taxonomy): domain Eukaryota; kingdom Metazoa; phylum Chordata; class Mammalia; order Primates; family Hylobatidae; genus Hylobates; species Hylobates moloch. Next base: position 54,720,612 of record NW_026652285.1, on the reverse strand, counting down.
GCCAGTCCATCCAGTGGTGTCAGGGTTGATGTAATCTCTGGATCCTTGTAGCATCTCCCCCACCTCAGTCCCTTTAGGCCTTTCTCCTGGCATCTAACTGTGGGACAAGACTGAAGGATACAGCTTCAGGATCCCTCATTCTGGGAACAGGAACAAATTGCAAGCCTCCTCTTTGTGTTGGTGTCTCTCTACCACACATTCTCATTGCATAACATTTACACACACACTGAATTACCTTGTTTTTTTGTTCATACAAAAGTGTCGTATCAGTCACATTTTAATGGTAATTAAGGGAAAAATTTGGGTAGGGCTGAATTTGCAGAAGTCAAGTGAATGTTGCTGAGAGTCGCTGTCATGAACTAGGTAAGGTTTTGACACCAAAAGTAAGCCACGACCTTTGCTTGAGTGAGTGTGAGTCAGGGAAGTTTCTAGAGGAGGTAATGCTTGAACTAAGATTTTAGCCTCAGATTTTGCTAAATATTTGTGACTGAGCAAGTGTGTTCTAGATTAAGAAGATTTAGAAGAAAGGTAATCGTGTCAGTCTGGGTTCTGGGACAAGAAGAGAGAGAAGCAGGGTTGATGTCTGGGCAGAGATGGGTTGAATAGGGTGAGGATCCAGGAGGAGTAAAGTTGGGGACTTCAACATTTTCTGTGGGTCACAGAGAATCATCATTTTAGACCGTTCACCCTAGTGGTTCTGTGGAGAGGGAAGAGTCAAGAGATTTGTAATTTAGGTCAAGGGGCCAATCATTCACCTCTTAGTGTGAATTGCTATACACCTATCAATTCTGTCCAAAGCTCTAGATGGCATTGGCAGTAAGGAGAGAGGGTTTTACTGAGGCAGTGAGAAGACAGTAGGACGTTTTGAGGCAGTGGATCCTGTGAGGGAGTTCAGGCTCGGCGGAGGGCTGTGCCTCATTGCAGAAGGGCTGTCTCCAGTGGTTTTCTGTGACTGAACACATGAAGTTGGGACAGGGAGGCACGTCGGGGATTAAAGAAAGAGTGGAAAGGACACAGATGGCCCATGTCACAAGTCTGCCTGGAGTAGGTATCAGCCACATGAATGGATATGCCAGTAGGGGATTGTCAAGTGCTCTCAGAACCCAGGGTTACAGGTGTGACACCTCCGGAACATTTGTTCTTGTATTTATCAACGTGTCCAAGAATGAGTACGAGATTAAGAGAACAAATAGTTTGAAGATTAAGTAATCATGCATTCTGTCTTGGCAGTCCCTGTAGTGCCTCGTTTGATCAGTTTAGTAGAAGCAAGAGACAGTAGTTTACAACTGCAGAGCATGAAAGCTGTTCTCCCAGAAAGGTCTGAGTTCCTGGTAGAGGAATAATGAGCTCACAGGCTGGAAAGGTCACAAAGCAAAGTTAACCCATAGCATGGAAAACTAAAAAATGACTTGTTACGTCCCTTGTCATGGGCCTAATTTGTTTAAAATCAAATCCATCTGTTCATTTCACACCCTTTGTTCCACTTCCTTGCTGCAATCCACAGTGGATTACTCCATTGCTTTAAAACTGGCTGCACTTACAATAAGCTAATAACTTATTTTGTGGTTAACTGCGTCAAGATATTCTGGAATACAACCAACATTCATTCTTCCTCTCTCTCTCTCTCTCTCTCTCAGTCTCTCTCTCTCCCTCTCTGCCCCTTTGAAGAAAGAACTTCTTAGTGCAGCACATTGACCAGGAAAATCCTTTAAGTCTCCTTCACAAAATGTTGTGTTTGCAGGCTCTGATGAGAGGCAGGTAGGAGAAGAGGTTTGTGTCGCTCTCTAGCCCTTCCTCTCACCACTTGAATAACCTGCTGCAAAGGCTTATTTGTCTCCCATGGGCCATACATTACAAAAGACTTCTTGGCTCAGTTGATTCCATTTATGATCTTCAAATCTTAATTTCAAATGAAGCTTGCTTCTTTTCAGGAAAGAATTATCTTCTATGTAATAAACCAGAGTCCCCTGAGGCATTCATTTGAGATGCATCAATTCCCTTAAGGTCTCCTAACCCATTAAAATATGTACAGTATTTCTGGTTAACTAATGGATCACTGGAAAAAATGGGATTGCGTGTAAGATATAATTCAAAGAAATGCACTTGGGGTTGTTGGCCAATCCATTCATAGGAACATTTGCTGATTGGGAAAATATTTAATTTTTTTTGGCTTAATCCTTTGCCAGACCACACAAACTAGTGGAGGTTGTTATTTTTGATTTGTTGGACCCAATTCTGAAGACAGAGCAGCAATGGAATTTGTGATTTTGTCACTGCTCCTGATGAAGAAACGACTGGCTGGCGTTTAAACACAGTTGGAGTTGTACAATCCATGGATATTGCCATTTTTTTTTCTTGTTGAGTGCAAGTTATGGCTAGATGTTATCGCGTATTCACTCCTGCCTTGTTCTGAATGGCCAAACATTTTGGAAATATTGTATTTATGAAATTGGATATTAAAATGGCAAGTGATTTAAGCTGAGGAGTGGGTGTTGAAAGATCCCAGCACACACGCTTATAGTAATTTTACAATTTTCATTACTGAGGTAATTAAAAAATTCCTTAGGGCTGAATTATAGTAAAATTTTATGTATCCTTATACTAAGCATAAACTAATTTTCTTTCCCACTGGACAGTGTTAATTTAAGTAGGAAATATTCTTAATTCTATCTCATTTATTCATATCATGAAAAATTGCAAACCTTGATAATTTTATTCAACATCATTTCTTTCTAAATATTCTTAGATTTAGTAACTGATATGCATTTATATTAAAGGGTAAGCATAACTGAAAGTTTTTTTTTGTCTCATCATGACCTCTACAAGTTCATTCCTAGTTCTTTTTTTAAATTTTATTTTATTTATATTTATATTTATTTTCATTTTTTTGAGATGGAGTCTCTCTCTGTCACCCAGGCTGGAATGCAGTGGTGCAGTCTCGGCTCACTGCAAGCTCCGCCTCCCGGGTTCATGCCATTCTCCTGCCTCAGCCTCCTAAGTAGCTGGGACTACAGGCACCCGCCACCACGCCCAGCTAAATTTTGTATTTTTTAGTAGAGACGGGGTTTCACCGTGTTAGCCAGGATGGTGTCGATCTTCTGACCTCGTGATCTGCCTGCCTTGGCCTCCCAAAGTGCTGGGATTACAGGCATGAGCCACTGCACCTGACTGTTCATTCCTAGTTCTTACATGCCCTCGGAAAAGTTATAGAGTCTGCACTTCTTGTTTTCTAAGTTTATGAAGGTCGTGAAAGTGTGCCCATAAGTTTTTCTTTTAATTTTGAGATTGAGGAATATATGAAATGCTATGTGACCTTGGACAAGTCCTTAACTTGTCTTTATCTTTGAAGGAAATTTAATGAGACAAATTCTCTTCCTGACCTAATTCCTGTTCTTGAAGTAACAAGTAAAACACTCAGAGATGCCCTTTGACTCTTTCAAGCCAAAAGAGTGCCATTTTGTGTATTATTTCCAATGGTATTAACTATAGGGTTCACTTTTCTGTTACTTATGGAAAGAGAAGTGAATGTAGCATATAAGGCATAGTACAGAATCTGATTCAAAACCATTGTATCTAGAAATGACAAGAAGGAACTGAGTGCATCCATTCATGGAGCAAGAATATTCTATCATGTTTCTCCCATTTGGAAGTTATGCCCAAGAGGCATGCAATGCCAGAGAAAGAGAAGAGGGAGAATAAAGAGAAAACACTATACCTTAGTGCTTAGGCTGATTCCATGTGATACCTGAGACCTGGGGGAAGCTTTGAGCTTCATATATTAGGGAGTGGCTTAAGCAGGGGGAGCAGAGCATCCATTGCCCACCTGGGAGATGGAGGAGGAGGATGATGAACAGAACAGGAAGAAGAGGAGGAAGAGGAAGAGTAGAATGAGGAGGAGAGGAAGGAGGGGCTTTCTGTAAGTGTACCCTGTATAAGGTGCTCTGCCAGTGCTGGTCATAATGGCTGAGGTTAGTAAGCACTACCCTCTTCATAAGCGCTGCTTCCATGGTGCTTCATAAGCACTACCTCCTGTAATCCATCTGCACTGTAACAGACAAGGAAACAAAGCCACAACTACTTCACTTGGCTAAATGCCCATAGCTGGTAAGATTTAAAGTGGGGCTTTAAATTGAGGGCTCATTCCTATGCTTTTTCTACAGTGTGTCATTGCCGTTCTTAGAGATTCGTTATGAGGTATACATTTGGTGTCCGTTCCATTCCTCTCACCCCATACCTATCCCAGGGGTTTTCAACCTAGCTATGTGGCAGAATCCGCCAGGAGATGCCAGGAGTCTTTCCTGAGACCTATTCAATTGGAACCTCCTCAAGTGGGGGGCAAATGGATAGTGACTGGTTTATACCAGAAAGTATTAGCATTTTAGCTAACGGCCTCTTCATTCTACTTAGTCAATCAGTGTTTCTGGAGGATTATGAGGGGCCTAGCTCTGGACACTTTGAGATTAAAAACATTCTGCCTTCAAGACTCACGATCATCAAAATAAGTTTTCAGGATAGGAATAAGTATGGATGACGAAGCTTCAGATCCCACAATCGGCGAGTGGAACAGACGGTTTGGAGCAGAGACCTTACTGCTTTTCTATTGCTTGGGCAAACCTCCCCTGCCTGTCCTCCCAACCAGCAAGCCAGGGTAATCTGCTTAAATCAACCCTGCAACTCTCAAGGTTTGAAAATTTCCATGCCAAACTTGTTCCTTTTAATCTTTGAGGTGATCTTTTTTTGTGTACCGCTATGCATACCGGTATGATAATGAGCCAAAAATAAAGCACCATAATACTACTTTTTATAGAGGTATCAGCAATATCAGCAAATAGAGCAGAGACTACCTACTCTTTCCAGAGGCTAATCCACTTCAGAGAGATGAGAGGTGTTTCTGCCTCAGTGTTTATGAACCTGTGAAGATTAGGTACTTCCTAATCTTTAGGAAGTGATGGTTTTAGTTTGTTATTTTCTTTCTTCCTTTAAAAAAAAATTCAGCCTTCTTTAAGTTCTTTGAAGATAGATATTATTTAGAAATGGGGTTCACAAGATTAGCAAGGGGTTCTTCATTCCTCTCTGGCACATACTCTGCTTTTTTTTTTTTTTGAGGCAGAGTTTTGCTCTTGTCACCCAGGCTGGAGTGCAGTGACACAATCTCGGCTCACTGCAACCTCCGCCTCCCTGGTGCAAGAGATTCTCCTGCCTCAGCCTCCTGAGTAGCTGGGATTACAGGCATGCGCCACCATGCCCGGCTAATTTTGTACTTTTAGTAGAGATGGGGTTTCTCCATGTTGGTCAGGCTGGTCTCAAACTCCCGACCTCAGGTGATCCACCCACCTCGGCCTCTCAAAGTGCTGGGATTACAGGCGTGAGCCACCGCACCCGGCCACATACTCTGCTCTTAACCCCTTCTTGTAGGCTCCTGTAACCTTGAGACACTCCAGCCTCCTTATGCCAGGGCACGAGTATGCAATTATCCTAATGTGAGAGCAATTTAGAGCACAGATCAGGTTGTCCAAACCATTCCTGTTGATCTGCTTTTCTTTTTTTCTTTTTTCTTTTTTTTTTTTTTTTTGAGACGGAGTCTCGCTCTGTCACCCAGGATCTGCTTTTCCAGTGACAGTCCCTAGACGCAAATAATCACAGAGTGCATTGGTTACTATTTCCATACCTTCCATCAGTCCCTTCACATACAACCACTTGAGGAAAGCTGAGCTGACTGAATCTCTGCTGTTTATTTACTTGTGCTGTTTAATTCCATCTGAGTTGTTCTGTTTCTCACCTCAGTTTACTTTTGTAGGCAGTTTGTTCCCCCTTTATTCAAAAGAAGCATCCAGGCAACTGTGGCCACAACATCTTGCAATTTATCTGTTTATATGCTGGTCTTCTCCACTAGACTGTGAAATCCCCAGCAGCAGGGATCCTGTCTTATTCATCTTTGTAAACCTCAGGACGTGCCAGGCCTGGCACAGAGTAGGTCTTTTATAAATTAAGTTTTTAAAAAATGCCTGAGTTGGTACAATGATTACATTTTTTCTTTAATCAGACTTTCCCCCCTTCCCTTATCTATCCTTTCTAAATCTTTTAGGTTGAACATGTATTATTTATGTAATATGAAAGAAGATTTAAATACAAAATAAAGATGTTTCTGTTTCATTCTATGAAAACATTTCCACTGTTATATAACACTGTTTTTAAGAAACAATCTAGGCAAAGCATGTCAGTGTTGCAAGCATGTTTTGCAAATGTTTATGTTATTTTTTGAAATGCATTTCACTGTACACAAGAACATGGTCAGAGGAGATATAAGAAAGAGTCTCGGCTGGCCACGGTGTCTCACATCTGTAATCCCAGCACTTTGGGAGGCCGAGGCAGGTGGATCACGAGGTCAGGAGATCGAGACCATCCTGGCTAACACGCTGAAACCCCGTCTCTACTAAAAATACAAAAAATTAGCCGGGCGTGGTGGCGGGAGACTGTAGTCCCAGCTACTCGGGAGGCTGAGGCAGGAGAATGGCGTGAACCCAGGAGGCGGAGCTTGCAATGAGCCGAGATCGCACCACTGCATTCCAGCCTGGGCAACAGAGCGAGACTCCGTCTCAAGAAAAAAAAAAGTCTCTATTTACTAGCCCAAGGATTGCAATCTGTTGCATGGTTCCTTCCGCCTTCCATGTTGGCTCTTCCTTCCGACATTCCCACCCCATGACTTAAAAATTACCAGTTTAGCCTTAACTCTGTAAACAGAAATTATTGAATGCTAATAATTTCTGGTAAGCCATTTAAGAGACATTGAAGTCACTAATATATATGCAATCCCCTTTTTACTGCAATTTCCAGGGAAAGTGCTACAAAGTGATATGTGGCAATAACAAATTCAGAAGGAAGGGAATATGAAATTCAGTGAGTAGCGTGAATGATTTGCTGTTAGCATGGGGCCCAATAACACTACAAAGCTATAAACTCTGTCGATCTAGATTGCCCAGTTAGGTGGCAGAGATGCAATTTGTCTTTTCTGAAGCCGCCTGCTGCTTGCTAGCTCCATCTCCTGTCACAGCCTATTAGCTCCCCAAGAAAATTGGTGGGAAATTGCCTGCAGATTGTAGGAAATTGCATCTCCAGGCCCTGGAAAAAATGTAGGATAGCACAACACTGACCCTCCCAGAGCAGCTATTAATACAGCAAAAACTGACCTTTGACTTTCTGGGAAACGACTTTGCTATTTGCTGAATAAAGACTGTATTATATGTGGCTGAAGGAGGGTGCAAATGATTATCCTAGTGAGGCTCGCAGCCAACCTGCTTTTGAAAGCTTAAATATTACTTAGAAGTTTTTTTTTCCTTCTTCTCTTTTTTTTGGTTTGTTTGTTTGTTTCAGCTGGAGAGGGTTTGAGTGTTGTACCTCTGCAGGGAGAAAACAGTTCAGTTGGCTTGTTTTTGAAAGCAACTTTTTCCCCGAGTTAAAAAGAAAAACTAAATTATGTCGAGGAAATGCTCATGAATCTCTAAGGCAAAAATCCAGGAAGTCAGTCTTTTAAAGACGAGATTAAAAAACAAAGATGAGCACATTTGAGCATTGTTTTTCTTTCCCCTCTGTTCTGCGGAACATACATCTGGGGCTTCCCCCGCAATCCCCAATTGTGTTTTACAATTCTACAATTCTGTCTATTTCTACTCACTTCTGAATTTTCTTTATAGGCCATCCCCAGAAGTTCAGACATCAAGATAATTCAGTGTTCCACAGGGGTACATATTGTGCATATTTTAAGCATCATTAACTTTATGTTACAAAAAAATAAAGACCCTGACATGGTATTTACAGGCTTGCATTTCTCCCTAGAAGGATCTGAGCTCCCATTTACGAGCAGTATTTTTGCAGAGGGAGAAGAGTGGCTTAGTTGCTCCTGAATGGGTGGGATACCCTCAGTGCTGCTATATCCTAAATATTGTCCTCTTGGCACCAGCCTCACCCCCCTCCCATTACTGGGTCATTTACTTTCAGTACCCTTGGGAACAAATCTGAAATGAGATGGTCAGATGCAGATCATCATTTCTATAAAGCAGTAAGATATAGACCACGTTGAAAAGAAGGCACCCCACTCAGGGAAAAATAGCTCCAGTGAAAGCTCCAAATTTATACATGATAGAAAGCATTGCCCATTCATTCATATGCTCATAATTTAAGATCAAAATTGCTCTCAGTTATGATATACCAGCTTCTCTTTCCTTGTGAAGTGCAATGTCACCCCTTTTATTATTTGTACAGATTGAAAAATTGTTGAACGGGACTCCTCTCAGCTTTTCCAGAGTCCAGAGAGGTTTTCTTTCTTTCTTTCTTTTTGGCACAAGGTCTCACTCTGTCACCCAGGCTAGAGGGCAGTCTCGAATTCCTGGGTTCAAGCGATCCTTCTGCCTCAGCCTCCCGAGTAGCTGGGACTGAGGAGTGCACCACTGCACCTGGCCAGAGGTATTCTTTCAACCTGCTGCTTTCTTACATTTCATTCTTGTTCTAGAGAGAAAACTACTGGACACCATATTGTATCAGAGAGTGCTGAATCTAGCCTGAGAATTTCTGAGCTCTTATGTGGGCTCTGATGCTCTAGCTGTGTGATCTTGGATAATTAAAAAAAAACCCTATTAGAGCCTCAGTTTCATTATCTAAAAAATGGATGTTCTGCAAGAATTCTTCCAGATATTAAATTCCATGGTAACAGGTAAGAAGCTGTGGTAGGATGGAAGGCTGAGCTGGTCCTAAGTCAGGCTCCCTTACCCTGCTGCCTGCCTATTTCTTATGCTTGACTGACTGTTCTTGGGGAAAGAGTTGTTTGGTCAAAGAATCTACTTTGGAGTCTACAAGCACTCACCAATCAACCAGCTAATTTACCAGTCATTATATATCAAGTAAAATACTTCCTTATAACTACAGAAGAACCCTAAGGAGTTCTTAAGAAATAGCCCCTCGAAACACTGACTGTCAGAGTCAGTGGACATTGGGTGTAGAAGACCCATCACAAGGGGGCTGCTGGGGTATGGAATTTAGGTATAGAGTTGGTCTTTATAGCTCCGTGTTACACAATATGAAAAGGAATATTGAAAGAGTTCTGGTTAACCTCAAGAACATATACTAAGTGAAAAAAGCCAGACATAAAAAAATCATACATTATGTGATTCCATATATATGAAATATCCAGAATAGGTAAATCCACAGAAATACAAAATAGGTCAGTGGTTGCCAGAAGCTAGGGGTGTTGGGGTTGGAGTAGCAGGGAGTGACTGCTTAGTGGTACTGTTTGCCTTTTGGAGAGGTGACAATGTTTTGGAACTAGATATAGGTGATGATTGAACAACAGTGTGAATGTACTAAATGCCACTGAATTCTACATTTTAAAATAGTTAATTTTATGTTATGTGAATTTTACTTCAATAAAAGAAGGAGATCTAGTTAAATTGATAAATGAACAAATGTAAGGAGATATGATTACTTAACATTTAAAATGGGGACTTCAGCCTAGGCAGTGTAGCTCTTGCCACAAACCACCCCCGTGACCTTTCTTATCTGCCTCCGTTTCCACTTTAATCTTTGACCATGAGGATGATGTGAGAAATGACTGGATGTTCTGATTCTGCAGACCCCTAAATAACTCTACAGCTTCAAAGCCCAAGGCTAGGGCTGGTTTTGAGATATTTTAATTTTCAGGTGATTTATGAACTCTATTTTCCCTACAAGCTCCTTCAAAATCCAATTCAGGTGCTACGCCTTTTCTGAAAAGTTTCCAATCCTTCCAGCTCAGAGAGATCTCAGCCTTCTCTGAATGAATGGCATTTATTGACCCTTTTAGGCCTTTACTCACTTCCTACCTTGGATTATGGTTGTTTATTTTTCAGACAAGCCTTACCTCCCCTGCTTGAGGCCAGAATCAAATCTTTGGATCCTCCCAGACACCAGGGCAGTATGTGCTCAGTAAACATTTGTGCTTTTGCTCATTTTCTTCTCTACCTGAAGTGTGCTTTGTAGAATTCCACAGCAGTTCTTTCCCTCCTTCTGCTTAGCTGCCAAGATATTTTTTTGGTAGGGATCCACTCCTTTTGCATTCTCAGTCCCCATGACGACAGTTAAGCTGAATGCCTCACCCATTTGCATGCCACCCTTCCAACTATCTCCAGGGGTGAGCTCATTTACATATTCCAAATCTGAGATTCTTTCTACCATAGATGGCAGATTTGCGCTCACTATACCTGAAGAAGCAGGTGACCTTTTGCCTGGTGTGGGAAGAGGCTGCCTGGGAATAAACCCAACACAAAGAAAAGCAGAGCCAAGCAAAGGAGAGAGACTGGTTCCGGGAATATTATTCGCATCCCAAGGCTCTGCCCATCTAGAGTTAAATTTGCCCTTGGATTTCTTAGTTTCATGAGCCAACCATTTCCTCGTTTTTTTTTTTTTTTTCCCATGTCCAATATATTCTTTGAGGCTTTGGGTAAGGGCAGATGTGCTCTGGGAAGCCCTTGCATCTTTTTTTTTTTTTTTTAATCTCATTCACCTGTTTTTCATAATTCCACTTTCAACAGAGGTTTATTAGGCAATAGAATATAAATAGATATATAAAAGAGTAAGATTTTTTTACCTCTAGGGAGTTATATTTACAGAAAACTTTGTGTTTAGTCAATTTTGCTTAATTTTATCTCCTTTAATCCTTACAGTAGTCTTGTGAGACAAGTATTACTACTCAGATTTTATAGATGAGGAAACTGAGAATCAGAGGCTATAAAATTATTCAAAGGAATAAGCCCACAGTTTGGTTATTTGAACTCCAACTTGGACATCTACTTCCTTTGCTCTTCCAGTGCAGTCTACCTTGCACTATGATTTATGTATGTTTTGTCTTCTTTACTAGTCTAGGTTCCGTGAGGGCAGGGACTGTGGCTCACTTATTTTTCAATCAGCCACAACTCTTGGCATAGTCTTTCAATGATGATAGGGTTTAGTGAGTATTTTGGGGGTGACTTGATAGATATATGAGTGAACCACAGCTGAATGAGTAATTTGTGTCCTCTGAAGTCTGGAGCAGTATCCATATCACAATATTCATGGAAGCTAGAAATGCCAAAATGCTACTCCTGAAGCTCACCCTATTGGATACCTTAATAGCAGTTTATTTCCTCAAAGGCATCACCTCCATCATGGGAGCAGGCGTGGAGACATCAAGACTCAGGATCAGAGGAAGGTTTATCAAGGAATGAATGATGGTTGAATTTTAGGGCCACCCATTTGCAAAGTCATATGTTTCTGTAAAATTTGCAAAAGTATGACATATTGTTTAAGATCACAGTGAAAATACATTAAGATCACAGTCTCTTTCCATTCCAACTTCCCTTTTACTGCTCCTTCTCTCATGAAGGATGGCATTGGACTGGCCATGAGTGTTGGGAATCCAAGTAAGAGGAAGTTGAATTGGGAATGAAGGTAGTTTGAGGTTAACAGGATGTGTTTATGTGGTTCCCAGTCACTTTCTGGAAGTACGTAATGAATGTTTATTTAGAATGATAATTAGGCTAGGTATCCTCATATGGGAATGGTTTCTAGAAGTACTCCTATTGCCTGTTGTGTTAATTGACCCAGTATTGTGCCATGAAGATATGGGGAAGAATTTTCTTGCACTATGAATGTGTCTTTTAGAGGCCAGCATTGTAAGTGAGTAAGTGATGGAGGGAAACACACAGAGTCAGTAGCAAACATGGAAAATTTGTCCAATTGTCAGCTCTAAGTAGAAAATTTGGTTCCCATTGAAGCCTAGTAAATGGAAGGTCTTTCTTCGCAGGAATACAACCTGATAGTACAACATGGACAATTATAAAAACACCATCTTTTTTTTCTTTTTAAATGAGAAGTGAGGAGAATACAAGATTGGTATAGGGCCTTGCAAGGGACCATGGGAGTGAGAGGTCCTGAAGCTCAAGTTTGATGGTAAATCCACTTCTGGAAACACTTTTTCAAAACTGTTGTTCTGTGAAGCAGTTGTCAAGAATGCAGACCAAAAAATGTAGAAAAAATAATATAGAGGGGTATCAGACAGTTACAAATGTAAAGTGTTTTTGCATTTTGTAACATTTGTGATATTAATATTTAAAAAATTTAGAATGTGACTTTTTTCATTCTAAAGACATAGTTATTAAGTAATCCGTTTACTAAAGAGTACTCACCTTTCCCTTACAAAAATGTAAATACTTCAGACCTCACAAAATCTAGATTTGCTCCTGCTGGGAATAACTATCAAATGACTTTTGTTAGGTCATCTCCCTAAACACCCATGAAATTTAGCTCACAGTGTTTCTTCCTGGAGAAGAATTCACTTTCGGTTTTCCTTAGGGACATGGACAGGCATGTTGTGATCTCTGAGTCTACAAATTCCAAAGTGATAAGATGTCTCTTGCTTTCCAATTGTGTGGCAGTTTCTTTGGTTCTGTTTAATAACTTCAACTTCAGGGTCTGTTGAGGGCATCACTTTTAGCCAATGAGAAGCACACAAGGCAAGGCTTTTTGGCTTACCATAAAATATTGAAATTGTATATTGCTGTGGAGTACTATTAACTACAATTTATGCACAGATAGGCCAAGACCCAGGGGGGAAAAATTACTTTACCCAAGTTCATGGGATAATGAGTATCAGAGCTGCAATTACAGTTTTCTGACTCCCCAACTGTACATGCAATTTGCAGGTTTACAGTCCTGTACAAAAAACCGCCAGAGAACACAGATGGGCTTCTAACCCCTGCTAATGAGAGCATCACTCTTCATTGCTGGGATAATTAAGCAAATATTTAGTGGTCAAAAACCCACCCAGACTTTAAATAAAATCAATCAAATCCCAATCCCCTGGGAGTTGTTAGATTTGGAATTAAAAAAAAATATCTAAACTGTACGTGTGTGCGTGTGTGTTTGTGTGTGTGTGTGTGTATAGTTCTTACTTTTATGATTCAAAGCAGAGAAGAGTTAATCCAATAGCATTATGCCTATTGAAAAGCCACATTCCTCAGAAAGGCCGTGCTTCTGACACTTAAAAGGCTCAAGGTCAAGAGAGCATTTTCTCTTTGTTGATTGCTCTTTTTTTTTTTCCCACTGAATTTTCCTTCTTCCTTATGGAATTAGACCCTTTAAGTAAATTGCAAACAGTTCCCCCTGTGTGAAGCATTGTCTAGCCTACCAAAGTGCCTGAAACAATCGTTGACATTTCTTGTGTAAATAACAGCAGTGGATTCAGCGCTTCCAAGAATGGGAGTTGAAAAAATAATGAACTATGTTTTTTTCAAGATAAAACACACTGTGCTCCCCAGAAATTAGAAGGGTCAAAGGAATGAAAGAACAGATTAATACATAATTCCTGTGTTATTTTTATTACAACCCATTCCTTCTACCCACCACTACTAATTCTCTTTACTCAGCTATATTTTTGCTTATTTCCATAGAATTTATCAACTCGAACAAATTGTAGACTTTATTTATTTATTGCGACTATAGTTTATAAACTGTCTCTGCTTGCTAGAATAGAAGATCTAAGGGGACAAGAATTTTTATCTGGATACGTTCCAAGCATCTAAAATAGCACGCAGGACATAATAGGAGCTCAATAAATAGTTTTTGAAAGACTGCATACTCTGTGTCAGGTCATGGAGAGCAAAAAGTAAATATGATATTTCTCTGAGAAGTCAAATTACTGTCTCCATGGATTGAAATTCTAGAATTTTGGCATTAAATTTCATGCCATTCTTTCTTATCGTTGGTATCAAGACCTTGATTTGTTTGAAGTAACAATGTGTCTACTAAAAACAGCCCATTTCCCAGCCTTCCCTGCAGCTTTTCTCTCACTTCTGGCCAGTGAGGCATAAGTTGAATTCTATAGGGATATCTAGGGAAGTTTTGCTTTCCTGATATTGGCACACCCTTTTCCTCTTTGTCACTTTTTTCTTCTTCCTGCCTGGAATGTGGACGTGATGCCCAGGGGAATAGCTATCATGAGACCCCAAGGATGATAGCAAAATGCTACAGAAGGCAGACAAAAAAGATAGAAATAGAATAAAATGGCTTAGGGTGAGCACGGTGGCTCACGCCTGTAATCCCAGCACTTTGGGAGGCCGAGGTGGGCGGATCACCTAAGGTCGGGAGTTCGAGACCAGCCTGATCAACATGGAGAAACCCGTCTCCACTAAAAATACAAAATTAGCCGGGCATGTTGGCACATGCCTGTAATGCCAGCTACTCAGGAGGCTGAGGCAGGAGAATTGCTTGAACCCGAGAGGCGGAGGTTGTGGTAAGCCGAGATCACGCCATTGCACTCCAGCCTGGGCAACAAGAGTGAAACTCCATCTTAAAAAAAAAAAATAATAATAATAATAATAAGATGGCTTACTCTTGGACTTGTTACATGAGAACGATAAAACCCTATTTGGTTAAAGCCTTTTTATATGGATCTATAAATTGAATGGAAAACAATCCTCAAAAATATACCCGTATCAAGTCATGACTTAGTGAAATGTCTTTAATATTTAATATTTTTCATAATCCCAATCCTTCAGAAAGTTAAGCCCATTGGATAAATTCTACATTTTGGTGACTTACTGTCACAGATCCAGGGAGTCTCAAAAATAGAGGAAAAAGAAAGATGACTGGAGTGCAGAGGATTGCTGCAGGATCTGCTCCAAAGAATAAACTTAAAGAAATCTCGGTTCAGTTAAAATGTACATAAAAATATATTGATCATATCTACCCTTCAAAAAGCAGCCCATTTCTAGCAGAGCCTTTCTTGTTTGCTTTCTTCCCTCTTGCAGTACTATGTTATGATAGATTTATTGCTGTCCATGGCCGGGCGTGGTGGCTCACGCCTGTAATCCCAGCACTTTGGGAGGCCGAGGCAGGTGGATCACGAGGTCAGGAGATCGAGACCATCCTGGCTAACACGGTGAAACCTCGTCTCTACTAAAAATACAAAAAATTAGCTGGGCGTGGTGGCAGTTGCCTGTAGTCCCAGCTACTCGGGAGGCTGAGGCAGGAGAATGGCGTGAACCCGGGAGACGGAGCTTGCAGTGAGCCGAGATCTTGCCACCACACTCCAGCCTGGGCGACAGAGCAAGACTCTGTCTCAATAAATAAATAAATAAATAAATAAAGATTTATTGCTGTCCATTTTCATGGACTAAGTATAGATCTGAAATTTGAAGTTTCAGATAATAGGGCTGAATCATTCAGCAATCTTCTGTGCTCATATAGTGGGTTGTTGTGACTCACATTCAGGTGTGTGTCTATAGGTGTATGTACAAGTGTGCAAGAATCGTGTGAATGTCTGAGAGGCTTCAACAGGAGGTTTCCTCTTTGCACCCCAAATCAGCCAGTGATTTAGTCCACTCTTGCCTTAGCCAGGACAATCATTCCCACCAGTCATTGTCATTTTGATAATTGCCCAACAGCAAGTTTTAATTTTTTTTTTTTTGTAGATTAGCTGAAGCACTACACAAAAATAAAATACCTTCCTTATTTCTGAGAAATTACATAGGCCCTTCTTGTGAACTTTCAGATTTGGTGCTCTGATTTTTTTTTTATACTGTACAGCTAATCCTATAAAGAGAAACTTACAATTACCTTCCACCAAGAAATTTAGAGCATTAGCTATCTGTATGTGTTTTTATTTTTTGAATAAATTAAATAATTTTAAATTTAATTTTATTATAATAATAATTATGATTTTCTTAGATATGGGGTCTCACTATGTTGCCCAGGCTGGTCTCAAGCTCCTGGGATCAGTGATTCCTCACCCCAACCTCCTGAGTAGCTGGGACTATAGGCCTACGCCACTTTGCCCAGCTTGTGTGTCTGTTTTTAAAAGATGTTATCTTACTGTAGAAAATATCCCTTTTAAAAAGTTTAAAAAGTTTAACTTTGCAATTTCCTATGCTTTGGTCAGACACCTAAAAAAACAAAAAAGAACAAAAAACAACATTCCATTAAAAGGAAACCATTCAGTTACTTGTTTTTCTAGCTTTGCAGAGGGGTTTTACCATTACACTCTTTTGAGGAAACTTGTGTTACGAGGAGCAAAATGAAGGAAATAGAGAAGAAATAGTAAGGCTGCTTCAGTTCTGATCAGCTTTGTCTACCCTAGGGACTGCAAGTTCCCCTAGACATAGAACTTTAACTGTAACTTAATTGCACTTTATGTAATTTCTTGCTCTTGAATTCTTCTTTCCTTTTTCCTATTATTTAATAAATTGATTCTCAATTTCAAATATATATATTTTTATACATCTTTTTTTTTTTTTGACCGAGTCTTGCTCTGTCACCCAGGCTAGAGTGCAGCGGTGCAACTTCGGCTCACTGCAACTTCTGCCTCCTGGGTTCCAACAATTCTCCTGCCTCAGGCTCCCGAGTAGCTGGGATTACAGGTGTGCACCAACACGCCTGGGTAATTTTTTTATTTTTAGTAGAGATGGGGTTTCACCATGTTGGCCAAGCTGTCTTGAGCTCCTGACCTCATGATCCACTCGCTTCGGCCTCCCAAAGTGCTGGGATTACAGGTGTGAGCCACTGCACCTGGCCTATTTTTATACTTTTTAAATGAAAAGTTGAAACGAGGCCAGGCATGGTGGCTCACGCCTGTAATCTCAGCACTTTGGGAGGCTGAGGCGGGTGGATCACGAGGTCAGGAGATCGAGACCATCCTGGCTAACATGGGAAAACTCCCTCTCTACTAAAAATACAAAAAATTAGCCGGACGTGGTGGCACACGCCTGTAGTCCCAGCTACTCGGGAGGCTGAGGCAGGAGAATGGCGTGAACCTGGGAGGCGGAGCTTGTAGTGAGCCAAGATCACACCACTGCACTCCAGCCTGGGCGACAGAGCGAGACTCCATCTCCAAAAAAAAAAAAAAAAAGAAAAAGAAAAAGAAAAGAAAAGTTGAAACAAAACAAAACTGACTTATTCCACAATAAATCTCATAAAAACAAACAAAAAGATGTCCAAGGAGAAAGTATTGCCTTAATTCTCTCTTTGGGAGTTGTCTCAGGATTTGAAGATCAAGGCGGAGCTTACTCCCACTCCCCACCCTCAATATTCATTCTTCAGTTTCTCTTCATAAATAGAACCTTGGAACTCATAATAAAGACTATATTTTCCAGCATCCTTCATAGCTAAGCATGGTCATGTGACTAAGTTCTGGCTAGAATTGGTGTGTACACCTTCATAGCATGTGGATGTGACGGCTGCACCACTTAAAGAAAACATTGTTTTTTAGTATGTATTTTTTTTTTTTGGAGTCATACAGACAACGAAAATTCTGACATCAAACTCACACAAATAAGGCTTGTGTTTAGAAATCCTTAATGGGACAGTATAATTTTTTTTTTATTTTTTTACTTCACTCAAATCCAAAGCCAACGTCAACAGAAGCATAAATGCCAAACATCTCCCTCTGCAGTGTGTGGAATAATTTTCCCCCACACTCTGAGAATGTATATATTTGGAGGAACCAGTTTTATGCCAAAGCTCTTTAATCTGACCTGTTTCTTTGCTAGAGCCCCAACTTGTACTGGATGTAGCCCAGTAAAATATGAGCTACAGGCCACTTGAGGGTTCCTCAATGCCTTCTCTACTGCTTGCTTATCTTTCTAGATTCACACTTTTCATCTCTGGCCTCCTATCCATCCATATATTTTCCTGCCAGCCAAGCCATGCATTCAAATGACATTTTAAATATTTTATACAGCATTTTAGTTATGCCCGGAGGGATTAGTCTGCCATGTTGCTGGAAATAGAATTCTAAATCCTGTTTTGTCTCATCTTCAAAAAATAGTGCTTACTTGATCACTTTATATTCATCAACATTACTTCCTTTATTATCCCACCATTCTTCATGTTAGACGTAGAGCTATGGAGTTTCTTTTATTTATTTTTCTTTCCTTTCTTTCTTTTTGAAAAACCTCTCCTCTTCATTTTCTTTCCTCCCCTTGCATTCCTCCTCCTTTTTTTCTCTCCTGCTCTCTCTATCTCACTTTTTCTTTCTTTTGGAGAAATCTAGGGCCACAGAGCCATGTCACCAGTGGGCTTTTATTTATTTACTTATTTATTTTTGAGACAGCCTTGCTCTGTCACTCAGGCGACAGTGCAGTGGCATGATCTTGGCTCACTGCAGCCTCTGCCTCCCAGGTTCCAGCGATTCTCCTGCCTTAGCCTCCTGGGTAGCTGGGATTACAGGCACCCACTACCACACCCGGCTAATTTTTGTATTTTTCGTAGAGACAGGGTTTTACCATGTTGGCCAGGCTGGTCTCAAACTCCTGACCTCAGGTGATCCGCCTGCCTTGGCCTCCCAAAGTGCTGGGATTACAGGTGTGAGCCACTGTGCCTGGCCGAGTTTTAAGGAAAAAGTAGAAGAATCACTGTTCCCTTCTCCAGTCAAGAATATATTGTGAATTCTCAGTCATTTATATTATAGGGTATCTTAGTCAGTTTGGGCTTCTATAAAAAAGTACCACAGATCGGGTGGCTTATAAACAACAGGAACTTATTTCTTACAGTTCTGGAGGATGGAAGTCCACGATCAGGGTACGAGCATAGACAGGTTCTGATGAGGGCTGTCTTCTGAGTTGCAGACTGCCATCTTCTCCTTGTGCCTTCAAATGGTGGAAGAAGGGTGTGAGAGCTCTCTGGAGTCCCTTTCATATGTGTACTAATCCCATTCATGAGGTTTCACCCTCATGACTTAATTACTTCTCAATGTCCCCACTTTCTGATACCACTACATTAGGGGTTAGGATTTCAACATACGGTTTTTTTTTGTTTTTTGTTTTTTTTTTTTTTAGATGTAGTCTCATCTCTGTCACCCAGGCTGGAATGCAGTGGTTCGATCTTGGGTCACTGCAACGTCTGCCTCCCAGGTTCAAGAGATTCTCCTGTCTCAGCCTCCTGAGTAGCTGGGATTACAAGCATGTGCCACCACGCCTGGCTAATTTTTGTATTTTTAGTAGAGACAGGGTTTCACCATGTTGGCCAGGCTGATCTTGAACTCCTGACCTCAGGTGATCCACCCTCCTTGGCCTCCCAAAGTGCTGGGATTACTGGCACGAGCCATCGTGCCCCACCTCTCAACATATAAATTTTAAGAGGACCCATTCATTCCATTGCATAAAACATACTGTCTAATAATGTTTTATAGATTAAAAGATCAGATTTATTTAATACACATCCATCAAGCACTTGCTATAAACCAGTGACAGGGGATCCAAGATAAATATAGCGTGGTCCCTGCCCCTGAAGTCCTTACAATTCAGAGAAGCTTACACACTAGATCAGTCACTGAGCATACAGCTGTACAACGCGGGTCTCTCACTCGGCTTCAGAACAGCACCCAGTGATTGGAGAAGGAAGAACAGACAGAACACCTGTTGATGAAGGAGATGGGCCTTCTTATCTCATATGACACTGTGGGCTTGCACCAGACTTAAAATATCATGACTGGTGTCCTGAACTTTGTTTCATTCATTCATACAGCACACATTAATTGAGTGCCAACTGTGTGTCAGGCACTGTGGGAGGCACTGGGGCTCCACAGATGAATAAGATCCTGCCTTAAAATAGCTGGTTGTGTGGAGTGGCTGTGCAGTGTGTCAGTGCCATGGCAAGGGGAAGCACAAGGTGCTATGCGAACAGGGGGGCGGGGCAGATGTAGAAGGTATCTAGAGGAGGTTAATCTGTATGTGGGAGTTCCCCTTTAAGAGACCCCACATGGGCGGGGTGCGGTGGCTCACTCCTGTAATCCCAGCACTTTAGGAGGCTGAGGTGGGTGGATCACGAGGTCAGGAGATCAAGACCATGCTGGCTGGCAAGGTGAAACCCCGTCTTTACTAAAAATACAAAAAATTTGCTGAGCATGGTGGCTGGCGCCTGTAGTCCCTCCAGCTACTCAGGAGGCTGAGGCAGGAGAATGGCGTGAATACGGGAGGCGGAGCTTGCAGTGAGCAGAGATGGTGCCACTGCACTCCAGCCTGGGCAACAGAGTGAGACTCCGTCTCAAAAAAAAAAAAAAAAGACCCAACATGAGCTAATCTTGTAGCTCAAGAATGTAGTGACTGAGGTAGTCAGGTCCCTGGAATTGGAGTTTTGTCTGGGAAAAAAACAGCATATAATTATTGTTTATATTATGTGTGTGATCCTGTTTTTGGCCTTAAAGAAATCACAAACACATTTCTTGTGGAAGTGTTGAGAAATCTTCTGCTTTTGAATGAATGGATAAACTGATCAGGAAGCTCCAAATTCAAAAAACAGACCCGCTGTAAGTCAGAATGTAGATGTCAGCCTCAGAGATCTGACGTGGTTTCTCTCCTATCACAGCTTGGTAACCTCAAATAGCCCTTTGCAAAAGAGCTGGCACAGGCCATTACAAAAAGCGTTGTATTGCACTTTAGTATTTGAACACATCCTAATTGGGATAGGTGAAATAATGACCTAGAGATAGGACTGTTTCCACAGGCTCATTTTCCAATTACCACAATGTACAGTGGAAATAATCGCTTTGTTAAGATCCATTCTATGAGGATCATGCTTTACATTGGTGTCCCAAGACATATAAATTTTTATTAGTACAAAAGTGCAAAGGGAGAAAACAGACAATTCATAGAACTGCAGGATAATGGACGTTGCTCAGTGTATACTGTCTCCATTCTTGGTAGATCAGTTGGCTAGAGTAGGGCCTAGCAGATGACGTACTGAATGTATTCTTGGTTGTAGATCACAGCTGAACAAACTGCTCTGGAGTGTGAAGGGTCAGCGCAGTGTAAACAGAACTCAGCAGTGACCTATGGAGTCGTCTCAAGACATAATAAATACAGTCTTCATGCTCCCTCCCACCTTCTGCTGATTCAGGTATTCTCCAGCACCATGGGGCTCGTCTCTGAAGCAATATTTCAAACCCAGCAGACCATTGTATTTGGAGTAGATTTTCTAACTATGCTTTTAATTTTGGCAAAATAGCATTTAGCTCTTTCTGAAAGCGTCATCATACACATGGAGCTTCATTGAGAAAGAAAAAACACTTTTAGAACACTCCATTAGCTTTGGCTATCGTTAGTTTTGCTATTCTGGAAGAATTTCTTAGATTTAGGGGATAAAAACAGAATTATTTCTTTCAGTTCAGAATAGAATTTGTGGCAAAATCATTAACTTTCCTCCCTTGAAATCCTCCAGTGACAATTTAGTCCTCCTGTCTTCCTTCATCGAGGAGTATCGAGGCTAGTATTACCTCCTGCCAAAGTAGCATTGAGCCCACATCCACCCTGTTTCCTTCCCTGGACAGCCACAAGTCAATCAGGAGCGCCTGTACCAGTTCCTGCCCTTCTTGGATAAAAAGCCTCTCTGATTAGGCTCTGCTATCAGCTAGCTTATACTCGCTTATGGAGCTATTTTAAGACAAAGCTGCTCACCTGGACCTGAGGCAATTGGAGCTGGTGAGAGGGTAACATACTCCTTATGTTCCCTGTGCACCCAAGGGCAGAGGAGAAAGAGATTTAGGAAGCTGTGTGAATATATCTAGGAATGCTTTCCAACCTTCATCATGTGCAAGATTCACACAGATTTGCTTATCCAATGGTGTAGTCTTACACGAAGACAAAAGTTGCTCATAGAATGGTACTCTCTGACACTGCACTGTTAGATACAGTGTAACTTCCCTTCACCCCAAACCAAGCCAAACAGACAGCTCAGTCCATAACCTACAGTAATTTAATCCAGATGGTCATATTTTCTTTACATTGCAAACCATTTCCAGTGAATTCACTGTTTTTTTTCTTTCCTATTTTTATAAAGTTTTGACTTGCTAAGCACTAGCTATCCAAGAAGAGGAAAGATCAGATGCTTAAGATTAAGCATTGAAAGTCAATGATGTTTGATCATATGCTCTCACTCATAAGGGGAAGTTAAGCTATGAGGATGCAAAGGCATAAGAATGAAACAATGGACTTTGGAGACTAGGGAGAAAGGGTGGAAGGGGGGTGAGGGATAAAAGACTACAAATTGGGTACAGTGTATGCTGCTGAGGTGATGGGTGCACCGAATCTCAGAAATCAACACTTATTATTGTTGGTTAACTTATTCATGTAACCAAACATCATCTGTTCCCCAAAAACCTACGGAAAAAAAAAAAAAAAACAAAGTCAATGATGTTTGCTTAAGATACAATGGAATAAACTGAGCTGCAGACCCACAGATCCAAAAGTTAAAACTTGACTGAGACTTATGCTATTAGATAGTTAGTTTTATTTGGAAGTCAAGTGATGGTGAAGGATAAAGCTAATAATGGTGGTATTGAGAAGATGGGAATGTTATGGTAAAGAAATGGCCCATACCCAGCTGTTGCATGGCATCATTTAAAATCTCAACAGAATTTTCCAGTGAAATAAAATGACAACAAGAAATTGATACAGAGGGCTAGAATATGTTGGTCATTAACTTCTTCAACTTGGAGACCTGTGATGAGTCAGGGTAGGAAATATCAAGAGAAAAAACAAAATTAAAAGTTAAAAAGAACAACCCAAAGAGATCTGATTTAGAGAATTATGTGCATCCATTTA
Source organism: Hylobates moloch (assembly GCF_009828535.3). NCBI lineage: Eukaryota > Metazoa > Chordata > Mammalia > Primates > Hylobatidae > Hylobates > Hylobates moloch. The sequence goes on along the minus strand of NW_026652285.1, from coordinate 54,698,014 downwards.
TGTCTTAGCCACTCTTCATCTTGCACTAGATGCACTTAAAAGTGAAAAACAAGGCTCATATGACTGGCTAAAAATAATTTCAAGACCTTTCATCAGTCATTTTTTACCCAACACCTACTTGATCTACAAACTCATCACTTTGCTTGGCAAATAAAGATGTTCTTAGCTTACTTTGAATACTGTTTCTTCTTTGGCCTTTATGTCTACCCCATATATATGAAACTTTCCATGCTCATCTCTCTTCGCTTCTTCACAGCACTGTGTAAATCTAGCAATTGCCTAAAATTATTCTCAACTTAGAAGATTCAACTTACTCTTCAATACAAAAGGAAACATATCTCTCCTGGACAGCTACACAACATTCTGTACACGTCCACATGGTCTTTGTTGGCATATGTACTTTGCAAGGGCAAAAACCATGTCTTTTGTAAGTTTGTGTGGTTTCTGCTCCTGTGTCATGACCTATACGGATGCTCAATAAATGTTGAATCAAAGTGAATTGCTTTCCAGTGCATTTATTGGCACACGTACTCTGGTAGGTCAAGATCCATCTCTTTTTGCAGTGCTCAGTGGTTTTCTGTTTGAATGCATTCCTGACCAGGCCAGAGTTGTTGGATGGCTCTAAAAATTGTTCACAGCTTGCTAAACAAGGAAGCTGCATGGTTGCATTATTGTATTGTAGCCATGTCCCAGGTTTACAAATCAAGAAAATCCCTCTTATGTTGTACAAATGGTTGTTCTTTCTCTTTTGTTCTCTTTCCCTTTTTCCTTCCTTCCTTGCTCCCTTCCTTTCTTTCCTTTCCTTCTTCCTTCCCCTCTTCCTCCTCTATCTCCTCTTTTATTTCTTTCTAACAAAGCTCTGATGTGAAGCTTAAACACTTATAACAAGATCAACAGCAGTGAAGGGCTGTCTTTTTCGGCCCAACAAAGATAACAATTGCAACTCCAGAAGCCTAGCCTCGTACCCCAATTGAGGAAGGTGTCAACAAGATGAGTTGAATCAAGGTTGGCCCTGTTGTCTGCGTGGGGATGGCACTGGCCCTACTAGCAGGGACACCGTGTTTCCAGCTTCAGGCTTTCAATTCTCTCTATAGCTTAATGGCTCACAGACCTTTTCTGAGACAGCTGGATAACAATGTGCCTTTATGACAGCCTGACTCTTTTCTCCCCATTGAAATCTCAAACTGAACTGTATAAGACAATCTGTCTCCTATCATTCCATCAACAAGGCCTGAACAGGCAAGGCAAGCGCTCCTGCAGCACTAGTTTATTTTCTTGATTTTTTTTTTTCTTTTGCCACAATAAAAGAGTAAGGGGAAAAGACAGTCCAGGGTGTGAAAGATGTCTGGCAACGGCCTCTGTGTGAGGTCCTTAGCGAGATAATCTCATTCTAAAGATCTGGGTGACTGGAATTTCCCTTCCCCCCACCCCCCCCCGCAGACATTGCCCTCCCCAACATCCTTCTAATACAAATCCTTAAGCATTAAGTCAGGCGGAAAATGAGTCTACTCTACATTTATCTTCCTGAATGGCAGTCAACTCCCGCTTAATCTTTCAACGTATATTTGTTCAATGGATCAACAGATTGTGTAAGCAGCATGACGGTTGGGTTTAGAAATGTGTCTGCTCATGTTTGGTTTGTGCTGAACCATTGACCATTTTGTTTGTGAATCCATCATAAATTATATCTCTGCATTACCCAGCACTAGAGATGGGACAGAGGACAGTGCTCACACAGGCGGAAAGACTTTTTTAGTCACTGTCATTTTCCAGCATTGAGAATGCTGACTTGTTTTATTTTGTGAATGCTTTTTTTTTAAGAGAAACCTTTTCATACTAGAAAACTTCCAATTTGATTTATCTTCTTTTCCCAAAAGCGTCTCTTACACATTCTTTTGCTATCTTTTTCCCCATTAAAATAAAGAAGACTTTCAGGATATATGGTAAGTAATACAATAGTATAAAATATGAACAAAAAGGTTAAGAATTAACAACGTTTCCTAATGTCCTATATGGACATATTTCATTCATTCATTAGGACTTTCCTACTGTCCTATATAGACATATTTAATTCGAACCACTGTTCCTCAAAAATGAGAAGAACAGTTAATTTGGGTATTAAAAGATTGAAGAGTTGATCAGTCAATTCATGACACAACTGATACACACTTTTTTTAAAAAAATGAATTGTCAGTTGTTGCACTGAATATTTGGCCAAGCAACCACTGTTTATTGAGCATCTGCTACATTAAAATCCATGGAGAAAATATAAAAAAAGATAAATCTCCTGACCTCAATAACTTAAATCAAATTGGAGGACTAAAATTATAAACATATTTTTAAAGTTTTATGAGGATTCCTAAATAAAAATGAGGGGAAGAGAAAATTCGTGTTGCAGTAGTATAGTCAGTGAATAAAAAGGAATAATTTTCAGGGCAGTTTTACTCATTGACTTGAAAACTGTTCAACAATATTTGTTGTGGAATACCTAGTATTTTTTGAGCACAGAGTGCATAATATAAAGTAAGATTTACTTTCTATCTACATGACACTTAAGATTGAAATAGGAAGAGAGGAAGTGGGGCTGTGGATGAGAATAGAAAATTGATGTCAGCCATCATGTCCAAGTCACATCTAACTCATGTCCATGTCAGGCCTGAGGTCAGGAACACCAAGCCAACTGCATTTGCTGGTTTCCAGGAGTAGATTCTGCATGTCGAAGTGGAGGCATTGGATAAAAGGACATTTCCATACATTTCGAATGTCACATTCTTATATTTTAAAATGGAAGCATAAGCATTACTTTGAAATAATCGAGGCAGACTTGTACTTAGACCGGTGGACAGTACATCATTTTTAAAAAATCTATTGTTCATGTTGCATTCTAACTACTGAGTCACCGCTATGCATCCATTGTTGCTGACTCCCCATAAGGACCCTGTCAATAGCTCAGGTAGCTGTTGTTATGCTCAGAGAGGTAAGGAAACTGCAAGGGCTGGTGGGCAAGTGCCTGAGGACACAGAGTTATTTGTTGAGTGATCTGGCATAGTGTCTAAGCCTCCTGATTTCTAGCTCTGGGTTCTTTTCTCTTCTGTATTCAGCATTCGTTGATTAAGCTTCACAACGAATGGGAAGAACCCTGATTTCAAAACTCATCTATTGGTTCTTTTTTTTTCTTTTTCCTGCTAAGCAATGTCAACTGGAGTTTTTCTTTAGCTCAAGGTATGTTTTATTATTTGTAGGTAAATCCATCTGCAGATGCCAAGACAAATTCTTTGCAAATGGAGCTACCATGTTAAGGTGATTCAATACTGACTGATGCCTCACACACTTTGAATATGGAATAAGAGTAATAAAAAACATCACATAATGTCTAATAAACAGAACGTCAACAAAAAGTCCTTTTTGGTACTAGAGACACTAGATTGAGAGACAGTCAGGCATTGGAGTGTTTTCCTAGATTTGATGGCATTGAAAGGCACAGCTGAACTAGAGTCCTGAACCCCAAATTAGTAGTGATAGTTTCCTTGATTGCAGAAAGAAAACCTCACAGCAGCCAGCCCAAGAAAAGAGAAGGGGTTCTTATGAGGTTTTGCTGCGTCTGTCAGGAAGTAGCACTAACAAATGGACCTTATGGGCCTGGTTGTTGGGAAGACGTGGGAACAATGACCTTTCCTTGACTAATGTAAGGTTAGGCAAATCTTGGGTTAGGAATCCACCCCAGGTCTAACCACCTGAGGGTCCCCAGGTGCTGCGCATCACCATGTCCATTCAGAGGAGGGTATAGTCAGAGCTAGCAAGGACCTGTGTCTCTTGTTAAGAATATTCTTTTTATTCTGTTTACCTTACACCACAGCTAATGGACTCAGTAGACTCTAAATGTTCCCTCAGTTTGATTAGGGTTGATCTGGTTATTTATAATTGCTGAGAAGCATAACATAGTCTTGTTTCTGCTACAGTTTATTATGCAATATTTGATTTCCTCTAAAAATAGAAGAAAATTGTAATATTCAAAATGACCATATTAGTCAGTGGCAGGGACAGAAATTAGAATGCTGCATATTCTGGCCATGTGGACTATGGTTATCCCAATGCTTCCTAATATAAGAGAAGGATACAATTATCCATTATTTAGTTATCTCTGATAAATAATAAATATGGAATCTCTGCTAACAGTGACAGAGAAAATATACAAGCTAAGTTGTCTCCTTTTCTTCTTCTCCCTACCACGCCTCTTTTCCTTCCTCCTCTTCCTCCCCCACTCCTTCTTTGGAGACTTTCCCAAGGCAGTGCCCCTCGATTTGGTCTTCTTTATCTCTTCTTATTCCCTGTACACATTTCAAGGCAGGAGTTCCCATCATAGAATGTGAAAAATCTGGGAATTATTGAAATCATGCAAGGTAGGTGTTAGGGACTGAATTATGTCTTCTCAAAATTCATATATTTATTTATTTATTTATTTTTGAGACAGAGTCTTGCTCTATTGCCCAGGCTGGAGTGCAGTGGCGCGATCTCAGCTCACTGCAACCTCTGCCTCCTGGGTTCAAGCGATTCTCCTGCCTCAGCTTCCTGAGTAGCTGAGATTACAGGTGCGTGCCACCACATTGGCTAGTTTTTTTTTTTTTTTTTTTTGTATTTTTGGTAGACATGGGGTTTCCCCATGTTGGCCAAGCTGGTCTCAAACTCCTGACCTCAAGTGACCCGCCTGCCTCAGCCTCCCAAAATGCTGGAATTGCAGGTATGAGCCACTGCGCCCAGCCCAAAATTTGTATTTTAAAGCCCTAACCCCCAATGTAACAGGAGACAGGGACTTTAAAGTGGTGATTAGGGTTAAATGAGGTCATAAGGGTGGGTTCCTAGTCCAGCATGACTGGCAGCCCATAAAAAGAGAGAAAAACACCAGGGACGTGTGCACACAGAGAAAGGCCACATAGAAGGTGGCCGTCTGCAAGCCAAGGAGAGAGACCACAGGAGAAACCAACCATATTGGCACCTTGATCTTGGACTTCCAGTCTCTGGAACTGTGAGAAATAAATTTCTGTTGTTTAAGCCTCCCAGACTGTGGCATTTTGTTATGGGAGCCCTAGCAGATTAATGCAGTAGAAATGAGTATTTTGCAGTTATTTCTAATATTTTGAAAACATAGGCTATATGTTTTCAAATTATAGGCATATAATTAAACAAGTCAATATTTGTTTTGATAGCTCATATTTCGTTATATATTGCATTTTTAAATGGGAAAAAGAATTAATAATGAATAATTTTTAAGAAATGTAGACCAAATAATGAATAATTTTTAAGCAGCGTAGAACAAATGTGAAAACCATGTATGTGTACCTCTCGGATGTTTGACTTTAAGGAGCATTTTTCTTTACTTTTTTTTTTTTTTGTGGAGACGGAGTTTTGCTATGTTGCCCAGACTGGTCTCAAACTCCTGGGCTCAAGCAATCTTCCTGCCTCGGCCTCCCAAAGTATTGTGATTACAGGCATGAGCCACTGTGCTCAGCCCAAGGAATGTAATTAACCAAAAGCCCCAAGCTACTGCACGCAGAAGTTCACCACCACGTTCATGCCAAGGCACACTTCCCCTGGCTGTTCCCTGCTATTGACGGAGTGTGGCAGAGATACTAAGGCAGGCCCATTCTGGAGGATGGGGACTGCTGTGACAGGCAACTCAAGCTCCATAACTATGCATTGATCTTGCTAAAATTTCCCTAGAACTGCATGGCAGTCCAGGTCTCTTCCAAACCCGGCTCGGCCTCCTCTTCTCTCCCCTCACAGGAGTCAGACCTTGCTTAAGATCTGACAGCTCTCCCAGCTTCCTCCTGTTTCCTCCCAGTTTTTTCTCACAAGTGGCTTCCCCAATAAGTTTTTTTTGCACATTCATTCTGTTTTGGTATCTGCTTTTTGGAGGACCCAATGTAACATACCATATTTTTTCAAAACATAAGATGGTTGAGAGTGGTGATAAAGAGAGGAACTTACTGGGAATGATAACTCTTCTTTATTATTATCAATTCTCTGAGGTGCCAGTTCCTCCGGAAATGACAAAACTAGATTCTTCTTTGCATCCTTCCCATCCTCTTCCAAACCTCCATCCCCGAAGACAGTAGGGCTCATCTCCCCTTTCCTGTGCTCCCGCAATACCTCTGTCCATAGTAATGATGTGTTTATTGACCTTTCTCTCCCACTATGTAGTAAGCTCCTTCGAGGCTGCAACCTTGGCTTTCTTCTTTGAATCACTCATGCCTAGCACAGAGCTACCACGTGAAAATTACTCATTAAATGTGAATTAAATGGACAAATCAACCACTTAGTTAATATATGTTCACTGTCTCAGGAAGTAAGCTAACTGAGAGATTACAGAAGATCATGAAGGACAGAAAACACGGGTTTCTGAACCTTCCAACAAAAATCGAATGAAGAAAGATTTTGGTGGAGTGGTTTGAAACTGGGGGAGAGGGCAGACTAGTAGAGAGACCTTTCCAACAGCTGTAGATACTGTCTCAAGAACACACCCTTAAAATGTTAAAAGTCAGCAATGAACACTACAGATGTGACTACTGCTCCTTCTTCACTTCCTGACTCAGTTTCTTAGCCACTTAGGGCTGAGTGGGAGATGCAGAGAAAATGGCTTCGTTCCTTACCTCTGCCTTTTTTAGACTTCGGGGTAAAATGAGTAAAACTTGACATTTTATGTTCCGAACTATTATTCAGTGTCATGGGGGAAAAACTGCCTGCTATATGGAAATACATTTGCTTAAAAGGGGAAGGGAAACTCACTCAACAAGTGTGCAAAGTTCTTGGCAGCATGCTCTGTACTTCTCGTAGGTTGTCTCATTTACATCTTGTATAACCTTTGATTTTGTTGTCTCCGTTTTTATAGATGAGGAAGCTGAAATGCAGAGAGGTTAAGTGGTAGGTCACAAAGATACTAAGTGGAGAAACCAGAATTTGCAAACAGGCCCTCCCTCCTGAATCCCAAGATGATGGTCTTTATCCTACATGGTCTGCCTGCTTCATAGCCTAAAATCTTTTATTTTGAAAACTCTAACCATTGTCAAATTTAAAGGCAGATAAAAAATTTTGGTAAGGCCGCTGGCAGGTAGAGAAATGCTGGGTGAAAACAGAGGTGAAGAAGGAGAATAATCCAGATTCTAAATAATTCCCTCTAGTAACTACAGGTTGGCTGTAATGAGGTAGAAAAGTGAAAGCCCTGGAAGCTGGCCTCCAGGCAAACACGTGGTGCTGAGTCACACTAAGAAAGTCACTTCTTCCAAGAGAAGCAGAGAAATGGGGCCATTTAAATATCAGCTGGAAATGGAATTGGGAAGGATCAGAGGAAGCTAGAGAATTCTCAGGCTACTGCCTCTTTGTGTTCAGAACTGAGACTATTAGGAGCAGTTTAAAGAAGTGGGTCTTGCATAGAGGGGGTTAAAATATGAAAAGAATTGGCAGCAACATTTACTGTTAAGGAGATGTTGAAATGCTGCCAGTTAATTTAACAATAGTCTGCCTTAAAAAAAAAAATCACATGGGTTTACATAGCCTTCATTTGTATTTGCTAAGCAAAGCTTATCATCACACTCTTTCCTTAATTTTTTATCTTCCTCATACAATGTCCAATGTGGAATTTCATCAGTATTTTCTTTTTTATCTTTGGATGATGGAAGCTTCCAATTTTTTCCCCTTTCCTCTTTACTTTAGAGAGATGAAGAACACTTAGAATTTGCCCTTGAGATACAATGTCTTCCAAATATTAGCTGAGGGAATAGCAAGGCTCTGAGTTGCCGTGTGCTGTTGTTTGCTGGAATAAATAATCATACAAAGGCCTCGTTCTTTCCTGTCTCTTTCAGCAGAGTTCAAACCAGGGCTATTTACAGGTATCCTCTTAAAACCAATGGAAAGACTCTGAATATCTCAGCTTTTCAATCTTGCTTTTACTTTTTCTTTTCTATCACCGTGCCCCTTTTTATTTCTTTCTAGGCTCTTGACCTTATTTTTTTATTTTTCCCAAACAATAGGAGCTCTTCTGTGTGTGAGTGAACATGCATATGCTCACGGGTGTATGCGTGCACATTTGTGCATACTTCTGTGTGTGTCTGTGTGTATATGACTCTCTGTGTGGTATTTCTTTTCTTTAAAAGCAATACTGCCAGGTGTGGTGGCTCATGCCTGTAGTTGCAGCACTTTGGGAGGCCAAGGTGGGCAGATCACTTGAGGCCTGGAGGTCGAGACCAGCCTGGCCAACATGGCAAAACCCCATCTCTACAAAAAATTAGCTGGGCATGGTGGCACAAGCTTGTAATACCAGCTATTCGGGAGGCTGAAGCATGAGAATTGCTTGAGCCTGGGAGGCAGAGGTTGCAGTGAGCTGAGATGGCGCCACTGCACTCCAGCAGCCTGTGTGACAGAGTGGACTTTGTCTCAAAAAAAAAAAAAAAAAAAAAAAAAGAAAGCAATACTTGCTGTACCATCACTGAATTTCCAAGGCTCTCCCTTCCGTAACTATAATTTGCTAGGTGTTGATAGACTAAAATTCAAATAAAGATCTTAAATACTCACTCCCCAATTCTACTGCCATTTGGAAATTTAAAAGTATAAAATGCCTTGAGATGGTTATGACACTCTGGGCTCTGATTTCTCAAATGTTCACATATGTATCTGCTTTTAAAAACAGAAATTTCTTTTCTTTTTTGAAAGAGTAAGCACCTTACAAATTCGAAGTCATCAGAATTCTGCCTTTCCCTATTCATCATACATTACATTTGCCGAAAACAGATTAAGGCACATTATCAACCTACTCAGTTACAATGGAACTCCTATGGAAATGTCTGTTAGAACCACATTAATATCTCATTAGTTCATCACGTTAATGTTATTACAATGGTTATCAAAGGAATTGGCACTGATTGGTACCTAATTTTGAAGGGTTGTTGCCCCGAGCATCACTGGAGAGGGAGGCTCAGGAGTAGTAGAAACCTGCTCTCTGTCTTCTTCCTTAAAAAAAAAGAAAAGAAAAAAAGAAGGAAAGAAAGAAAGGACAAGTGAATATTCCCGGCAAAAACATGCTGCAGACACTGTCTGAGACTCAAGATATAAATCTGTTTTGACAGGTGAAGTCATTATTCTTATCAGCTAGGATAGCATTATTCTTTTGTTTTGTTGGCAAAGCTAGAAAGAAGACAAAATTTGTCTTTACATAAATGCATTAGAATGTAATAACAATTAGTTGATGTAATTAAATTATTATTAATGGTGATAACATCACGTCTGTGTCTTTACAATGAACATGTAGCTCTGCTTATTTACATCTTTCCCCAAAGGAGTTCAAATAGATTTACAGAAGAGTTAAACCACTCCTACTTTCCCATTCATTCGCATACATTAAAAGAAATAAGGCATAGAAGTCAATTATGCCATTTTATCAGGAAAATAATGTCTCTGCAGTATTAAGCCTTTCATTAAGTTGATAATCCTCCATGTTAGGGCAGTAACGTTTGTGCAGCAGTAAGATGGGCAGAACCAAGACTAAGATCCAGGTGCTATGACTTCTGATGGGTGTTAATTTCCATGTCTGCAAGGTCTCCGGCTGGCGGTCCTCCACAGTGATATCAGAGCTGGCCTTGAAGACAAATAGAAAGAAGGTAAAGTCCATTGCTTATGCTGCCTATACTTTTCCCACCTGTCTCCCTACTTTTCTTTTATTTATTTATTTATTTATTGAGTCAGGGTCTTACTCTGTTGCCCATGCTGGAGTGCAGTGGCACAATCTCAGCTCACTGCAACCTCCGCCTCCCAGGTTCAAGTGATCCTCCCACCTAAGCCTCCCCAGTATCTGGGACTACAGATGCACACCATCACACCTGGGTACTTTTTTTATTTTTTGGTAGAGACGGGGTTTAACCATGTTGACCAGGCTGGTCTCAAACTCCTGACCTCAGGTGATCTGCCTGCCTCAGCCTCCCAAAGTGCTGGGATTACAGGCGTGAGCCACTGCACCCGGCCACTTTTCCTTTAGATATTCAGAACACTCATGGTCTTTTCCATGAAATTTTGAGGTGGGTTGTCATTGCAGTTTACCTTTTGGTTTGTTTATATTTTCTTAGCCAAAAAAAAAAAGCTGAAAATGAGTTATAGGGAGTAGTTGTTATTGAAGGTTTGCAGAGAAAGCAGACATGGTGAAAACAGGCCTCCTGGAGAGTGGGAGCGCAAATTATGTCAGAAAATGTTGACTAGGGCTTGTCTGGCAGTGCCGGTGCCCCATCTGAAATTAGTACAAACATTTAATGAGTGAGCCATCAGTGTGGTTGTGAGGATTTCTCCTTTTGTGTTCAGCTGCTTAGATGCAGACACATGGTTGTACTGGGATCTTGCTGGGTTTGGAGGACAAAAGAAGAAAAGAACAAAAACAACAAAGGTATATGAAAGGGAAACATTACAGTAGGGGATTGTGGAGTCTAACTAGGGTGAGGAGGCAATGGTAGAATTATGACAGACAGTGAAAAGTGCAAGAGGCAGTCAATGGGAGGTTCCACTGTGGTTGAAGCATATTGGCTCAGAATTGTTGGAGGGATGCCCAAGAAAAACAGAAGATGATGATCTCAGTGAGACTCTTGAAATGGAAATTTTGGAGTCAGCATGGTTGTTGAGAATGACGCTGTCTAAGACATCAACATGAATGGAAAGTAGATTATTGCAACAAGGGCAGGTTAATCTGGTCATTTATTCTGACAATACATGCTTCCAGGTAACTGGGGAATTTTAGAGCAGAGGGGAAACGATAGTTTGGCAGTAGAAATAAGGAGCAAGGGGAAACCTAGCCCATCTTCAACAGTTGTTGAGTGTTGGGTGTGAGAATAAAAATAGTCCTTGCTTGAAAGGGCTGCCCTTGAAGTGATACCTGAAAGCTCCAGCTAGAACAAGAAGGTGAAGGTAACTTTCAGAGGGAAGGTCACCAGCATAGGGGATTTTGAGTTCTTCAGGGTACAGGGCAAGGTGTTAGGGAGTCATGGGGGGTGGGTGATTGAGTCAGATTAGAGGAGGTGCACACCCATATGGGGATAGAGTCTACGTGGTAAGAGATGACTCTGGGGAGTGGACTCTTTGTTGAGACTGGGATGGCAGGTATGCAATGTATGATGCATGTAGTCCTGATCACTTTAAGGGGACATGGAAATCAGTTCTTATCATGGCATCCACCGTGGGCATAATCTGCTATATGATGTGAACTGTGAGACTGGAGATACATAGTGGGATGTCAGATGGGAGGATCTTGCCAGAAATACAAAGGGTTCTATGGGTTTTCCTGAAATTGAGTTGTGGGCAATTTAGGAGTGGATGGGATAGGAAGTCTTTCCAAAAGATAAAGAGTTCTGTTTAGAAATTTCGAAATAAATATTGAAAGAAGAATTATAAAAAAAAAGTCTAAAAGAGTTATTTTTAAATTTTTATAATAAGCCTTTGGGGGCTATTATTTAACTGAAAAACTGCATATTTATTATTTTGTTAAATAAACAAATGATTTAAAAAATGATGAGTTTCTAGAGAGGATGGGGATTATTTTAAGAGAGAACACTGAATAAAAAGGATATATATAAAGAAGAAATGGCAAAGACTCCTAATTGCTGATCCCAATGTCCATTTACTTCTTCCTCCTTAATAACAGAAATTCAGTTTTTGGCAGGGCACTGCTACATAATTGAATAAATAAACAAATAAATAAATAAAAAGATTGCTTTACATAAAGTATTTTCTCAGCCTCCCTTGATGCTAGATGGGACCAAATGTCTAGCTTCTGGCCAATGAGATATAGTGGAAGTTGGACTGACCAGTGGTGGATTAAAAATAGCCAGACATCCTTTGGCAAATCCTTCATCGAGAGTTGCAGTCTAACCTCCCTCACCTTGAATCTGGTCAGGTTCTAAGGCTGCGTTCTACCTGCTGTGTTGTGAGAAGCCCAAGTTACATGCAAAGGCCATGTGCAGATGCTCAGGTTTAGAGTCCCAGCTGAGTTTCTGGCTGACAGCCAGCTTCATCTCCTAGCCATGTGAGTGACACATCTTAGATGTACAGCCCAGTTGAGCCTTCAGATGACACAGCCCCATCTGACTATAGATGACAACTGCTCAGTTGAACCCAGTCCATCCACACAACTGTGAGGAATAATAATAAATCAAAGCCACTATGTTTTGGTATAGTTTCTGCACAGTAACAGATAACCAGACCAGTGTCTTTGTGGTAATGTTATTATGGTTTTTCCCATTTGCTGCCCACCTGTGAAAGAATTATATGTCCATCCCCATAACCATGTGACTTGCAGTGTTTCCCTCTAAGAAGATTCTACTCTGTTTCTCAATTAATATAGAATTTGGTCATATAATTGTCTTTGGTCAATGGAATGTGAACAGGTGACAAATGCCACATCCAAACAGAAGCTTTAAGAGAAATTGCATAGATCAGCCATTGTTCTCTTCCCTCTGCCACGAGACTTAAGCCTGCTTCTTTAGTTTAGATCCCTGTGTTAGTTTGCTAAGGCTGTTAGAATACCACAGACTCGGTGGCTTAATCAACAGAAATTTACTTCTCACAATTTCTGGAGGCTACAAGTCAGAGATCAGAATGTCTGCAGAGTTGGTTCATTCTGAGAGCCACGAGGGAAGGATCTGTTCCAGGCGTCTCTCCTTGGCTTATAGATGACTGTCTTCTGTCTTCACACTGCACATGTCTGTGTCCTAATTTCCTCTTATAAGGTCACCAGTTATATTGGATTAGGACCCACTCTAATGGCATCATTTTGAAATTAATTACCTTTTAAAAGACCCCATCTCCAAATATAGTTATATTCTGAGCTACTATGTATTAGGACATCAAGGTATGAATTTTTGGAGTGACAAATTTAGCCCATAACAATTCCCAAATGGGAGAAAATGTGGAATAGAGTTTCGGCCAACCCACAGACAACTTGTGAAGAGAGTGAGAAAAATATGTTGTAAGCCTCTGTTATTTTGGAGTTTGTTGCCACAGCATAACCTAGCATAAGATAACCAATGCAGTCCTTTAAAGGGAAGAACACGTTCTTCTGCCCCTCTTTCTCCTTCGTGCTGCTTGGGATATGGACAACCTTGACACTCTTAGCTAGCTGGACCATGAGGTTTATGCTAAAGATTGCTGACTATGATGACTATGAAACTGCCACACCTACCATGGGTGAGCTACCTCTGGACTTTTTCTGGGACAAAGAAACTTCTATCTAATTTAACACAGGAAAGAAAATGATGACAATGCTTCCTTAATTAGAACTGTGCTTCAAGGAGCTCTGACTGGACAAAGGGGAAGAGAGAGCCCCAGACAGGTAAAGAAATTGTAAAGAGAGGATAAAGCACACACCCCCTTGTTCTAAATGCATATTTTTCTATAAATGATATTTCCACTTTTTTTTTTTTTTTTTTTGAGATGGAGTTCCGCTCTTGTTGCCTGGGCTGGAGTGCAATGGCACGATCTCGGCTCACCGCAACCTCCGCCACCCGGGTTCAAGCAATTCTCCTGCCTCAGCCTCCTGAGTAGCTGGGATTACAGGCATGTGCCACCACACCTGGCTAATTTTGTATTTTTAGTAGAGACGCGGTTTCTCCATGTTGGTCAGGCTGGTCTCAAACTCCCGACCTCAGGTGATCCGCCCGCCTCGGCCTCCTAAAGTGCTGGGATTACAGGCGTGAGCCACCGCGCCCGGCCGATATTTCCACATCTTAAAAAAAATCTTGTAAATGAGATTGCTGAGTAATCTTAGCAAACGAGGTATGTTAAAAGATCAGATATGGGTAAATGTCATTTTACCATTCCAGTTTTCAAAAAGAGGAAGGGAGATTCTGCAAACTGTTGAACTGTGAGCTTTATTTTATTTCCCAGAGTTCCACGAAGAGGAATTGGTTGGGTCATCATTACAGTAACTTCATTTCCTTCTTTGACAGAGATACTGGACTGTGGAGCCAGGGGAAATGCGGCAGTGTGTACTTTTGAACCAAAGCAAGGCATTTGAAAGGGCTTTCAAAATGTCTTCATAGATCAATTAGAAAACTATCCGTTTATAGATCAAAAAGGTGTACGAAGAGTAGTTTCTATTGGACAACCAGATCATAGTTTCTATCTCTACTGTCATGGTGTCAGCTTCAACGTAAGGATTGGCTCCCTCTTGTGGTTAAGAGATGGCTTCATTGCTTCTTGTTACGAATACGGAGAGAGGATTCCTTTTGGATCTTCCTTCTCTGTGGTCAAAAAGCTTCAGTCCCAGACTGTGACAAAAGAAAGTCCCCAAAAAACAAACAAAAAAAACCTTTTCTCATATTTAATTGACTTCCAATTGGATCAGGAGTCCATCCCTGAACCAATTATTCTGCCCAGGGAGAGGAATGCTCTGCTTACCTTGGGGCTGACTAGCTAGGGGTGGAGCTTGGCTTCCCCCAAAACACATTGACTTCATGGGCTGGGAGGGTGTGCTTACGTATGGATGTAGATGTCTAAAGAGAGCTGAGGAGTTAACGAAACAGGGAGTGGATTTTTTTGGTGGCCAAACACAATATTCACTGTTCTTGGAAGATTTTGAGAGTGAGATTCTTTAATGATATCATGCGAAAGTTTAAATTTTGATGAGATAGGCATTCTGATAGATGTATCAGATGAGTGAACCCAAGCGGCAAAATTGTTTACCATTATTTATCTTGTGGCAGAGACATGTGGGCCAAAGATGGACTTGGCTTAATTATAATCAAAGTTAACACTCTACTACCTAATTATAGTTGACAAATATGTTTATCTTCTTTAGAACATTAGAGAAGGAGTATGTTCTCAGAATGGATAAGAATGACAGTCACTCTTTTTTTAATTACAGGAGAGCCCATATCTAGTTTATCTGAAGATTTGTTTCAAGTTGTGGGCAGGACATGGTGGCTCATGCCTGTAATCCCAGCACTTTGGGAGGCCAAGGTGTGAGGACTGCTTCAGTTCAAGAGTTCAGGATCAGCCTGAGCAACACAGTGAGTCCTCATCTATGCTAAAAGTCAAAAGAATTAGCCAGGCGTGGTGGTGCGTGTCTGTAGTTCCAGCTACTCAGGAGGCTGAGGCCGCAGGATCACTTGACCCCAGGATATTGAGGTTGCAGCAAGCTATGATTGCTCCATTGCTCTCCTGCCTGGGTGAAGAGTGAGACTCTGCCTCTAAATAAATAAATAGGCCAGGTGTGGTGACTCATGCCTGTAATCCCAGCACTCTGGGAGGCCGAGGTGGGTGGGTGGATCACTTGAGGTCAGGAGTTCGAGACCAGACTGGCTAACATAGGGAAAACTAAAAATACAAAAATTATTATTATTATTATTTTATTTTCTCTACTGAAAATACAAAAACTAGCCAGGCATGGTGGTGCGTGCCTGTAATCCCAGCTACTTGGGAGGCTGAGGCAGGAAAATTGGTTGAGCCTGGGAGGTGGAGGTTGCAGTGAGTGGAGATCCGTGTGCCACTGCACTCTAGCCTAGGTGACACAGTGAGAACCTGTATCAAATAAAATTAGATCAAATGAATAAGTAAATAAATAAAAAGATTTGTATTAAATTGTGCTGGTATAAATTAAAAAGGAGTTTGCTAGAATGCAGTCCTTTTTAAAATGCTGTTTGAGGCCGGGCGCGGTGGCTCACGCTTGTAATCCCAGCACTTTGGGAGGCCGAGGTGGGCGGATCACGAGGTCAGGAGATCGAGACCACGGTGACTACGAGGCAGGGCGGAATGGGTGAACCGGGAGTTGTAGTGAGCCGGAGGCCGTCCAGCCTGGGTGACAGGGAGATCTGTAAAAATGCTGTTTGAAATAGTAGTTTGGAATACTTAAACTTCAGTGTTATCCTCAGGGTGATATTCTAAAAAAGTCTCTCAAAAGATCCTTAAGCATCTTGGATCATTTTATTGAGATCAGACAGATTTTACTTAAAAATGCTTAGAGTTATTCAATAGCTGTTACTGTTTTTAATGAGATCCTCTGTTCACTGATGCAGAGTGTATCAAGAGTCAATGGTAAAAAGTTCATCTGAAACTACTTTGTTCCTTATGCTGACTATCTAATTGAGAAATCAATGTGTACAATGTATTGAAGAAAAAGAGATCACAGAGTTTGGGTTGATATTTGGTGAAATGACAGATCTGTAATTTTGGGGATGTTGAGAGAAGTCCTTATAGATAAATCATCCTTTAGGGTGTGTTGCACAAGATCTAAACCTAAGAACTTAAAGAAGTTTTGAAAACCCTGTCATTCACAGGGTTTAATGAGTTCCATCAGCAGAAGATTGTCCCTGGGGGCTTTTATCACCTGAGAATGGTTAGTCTACATTTCCTTATTACTCAAAACCTGTGGTCCATGAGCTAGCAATATCATTACCACGGGAAGCTTGTTAGACTTGCAGAACCTCACCTCCATCCCTGGCCTGCTGGTTGGAATCTGCCTTTTTACAAGATGCCCAGAGGATTCATGTGCCCGTTAAAGTTTGACCCTGGATTACTAAAGCTCAAATAGGGAGATTTCCACAGTCCACAGAGCATTGTGAAGTGTGGGTGGGGGCAAACAAATTCATGTTTCTTCCAGTCCTCTTAAAGATAGTCCTTCAGCTTTCTCACGGAATTTTTATTTCCATTAACTGTAATGGCTACTCATGATGTTTCCTCTTAAAATCTGTATTACTTTTCTCTTTTTTTTTTTTTCAAATTAGCTGTCTCCAGAACAAAGGCTTTGGATTGGAGCAACCTCAGTTTGAAATCTGGATCTGCCACTTCCTGGAAGTATGACTTTGGTCAAGTTACTTCAACTGTTGAAGCCCAGTTTTTTTATTTCTAGAATGGGTTAATATTGATCTTATACTATTGAGAGAATGAGTTGAGATGATATGGGGAAAGCATGTAGCCCAGTGCCTGCCAAATATAAAAAAAAATCACTGAGTATTAGTTCCCTTGCTCCTTGCTAGAACATGCAGTCAATTGAAACAGAGTTATCTACTATAAATGATGCAGAAACTACAGAAAGTTTTCCCTTGCATAGCAAAATCCCAGTGTGGCTCCCATAAAACAGATTTGAAGCAGCTCTACTTGCCAAGTAAGTGACTGGCAAAGTGATATTTAAATAATTAAGTAGAATTGAATTGTTTAGTGTGGTCCATCTGGACGCCAAATTGCACCCGCCAAAATGATAATTTGGATTTTAACATAATTGATACTTTACTGTTCTTCCTGAGTCTGATTTGTCAACAAGCTTTGCTACTTTTTACTGCTTTTTAGTCTGTAGCTGCTTCTGAGTTCTGATAAAAGGTTTACATCTTGCTAAGTTTCCTTGACTTTTTTGTAATTCTTGTCCATGGAGGAGCCAGAGTAGTGCATTTCCTGGTTCTCAGATATATGGCTAAGTGGGTCTTGATGAGTCATTGAGCAATTGGCTGAGAAGCTGCACCTGAAAGATAGCCTGGGCTGAAAGCTATAACCATCATTAGCTCTTTACAGTTAAATTGTGACTCTATCTTGAATTCCATGATCACTCTAACCCAGGATAGATGGATTGTGAAATGACAGTGATATGGTTTGGCTCTGGGTCCCCACCCAAATCTCATCTCAAATTGTAATCCCCACGTGTTGAGGGAGGTAGGTAGGTAATTGGATCATGGGGGCGGTTTCCCCCATGCTGTTCTTGTGATAGTGAGTGAGTTCTCACGAGATCTGATGGTTTTATAAGCTTCTGGCATTGCCCTGGCTTGCACTTCTCTCTCCAGCTGCCTTGTAAGGAAGGTGTCTGCTTCACTTTCGCCTTCCACGATCACTAAGTTTCCTGAGGCCTCCCCAGCCATGCGGATCTGTGAGTTAAACCTCTTTCCTTTATAAATTACTCAGTCTCAGGCATTTCTTTATAGTACCGTGAAAATGGATGAATACAGACAGCCGACTGCATGGCAGCACTTCACACATGGAGGGGGGCCTTGAGGGCTGTGCACAGGCAAGTCCATGTGACTGAAGATGAGGCGTCCATTCCTGGGTTCTTAATGTGGACTGCAGGTCTCCACAATTCCTTCCTTCCAGAGAACTTCATGAAGTAGGTTCTCAAGATATTATCATTTATTTATAAATGCTTTTTAAAATTCAAAATATAATAAACTATACAAGAGAACATAACAAACACCTGTATTCCTACCACCCAGAACTGTTAATATCCCATTTAACCCTCATTTCTTGTCCCATTTTTTTCCCCAATACCTCCAAAGGCAAACACCATCAATAGTTTGGTGTGTGTCATATATACCTTTATAAAAAAAAAAAACAACCTCTATCCTGGCCCCAGGGCAGTGGCTCACGCCTGTAATCCCAGCACTTTGGGAGGCCGAGGCGGGCGGATCATGAAGTCAGGAGATCGAGACCATCCTGGCTAACACGGTGAAACCCCGCCTCTACTAAAAATAAAAAAAATTAGCTGGGCCTGGTGGTGGGTGCCTGCAGTCCCAGCTAATTGGGAGGCTGAGGCAGGAGAATGGCGTGAACCTGGGAGGCAGAGCTTGCAGTGAGCCAAGATCGCGCCACTGCACTCCAGCCTGGGCGACAGAGCAAGACTCTGTCTCAAAAAAACAAACCAAAAACTCTATCCTGTCTAGCTATCTATTTTTATCTCTCTCTCCATATCCATATTTAGTATGTAGTAGTATTTTGTGAGTGCTTTTTGAAATTTACATAAATGACCTCAAATTGCATCATTTATCACCTCCCTCCCTTCAACATTATGATTTTATGATCTAGCCATGTTGACAGAGCCAGTTAATTTCTTGTAATATAGACCCAATCAATTTCATTTAATGGTAGAACTTTGAATCTTGGAAACAGACCACACTTTACTTCTCTCTTTTTAGGATTTATGAGTTGTGGATAATATCTAGACACCATCAATAGACCTATGCCATGCACCAGCATTTATGTTCCCATCCTAATGGTTTGCTTATTTAACTAATGTCTGCTGTTTCATTAGATTAGCATATTAATTAAAACAGTACTTATCCCTCCTGGTAAAGTGATGACTTGTATGGTTTATTCTTTTGTTCACAAAGTTAAGAGGTGATGTTTGTGCTCTTTGGTGAGCTCAGACACCCCAAATAAAGGTCAACATATTAAACAACCCATTTGGTAAAAACAGGAGTAGTCCACTTAAGTATCCTCTTCTAATTTGTTGGCTATTGTTAGACCCAGACCAATGAATAGATTGCTTCCATGTTTAGACAGGTCTAGGCTTAACCCAGCATTCACAGCTTGCCTTTCTGTTTGGCAGCTGGGGAGAGAAGTTTCTGTGGCTTCTGTCTGTCAAAGAAAAATGTGTTTACCCTTATTAACAAAGTCAACAGAGTAATGACACTAAGGTCTTTGAGGTCATCTTCGTGCCACACTGAATGGAGTAGTTATTTTAGTGGGAACATTATCCCCCATATAAACTATATTTTCCAGGTGCTTCAAAACTCTATCTTCTGACACCCTTTATTACGGATTTTTTCCAAATTGTCAAATAAAAATGTAGCTATGCAAAGTTGTACATAGAAGTGAAATATACTACAAAGAAGTCAATAGCCCTAGAAGTTAAGTTCTAATTTCATGGAGAATGAACTTGTAAGCAGGAATAAGTGTGTGTGTGTGTGTGTGTGTGTGTGTCTGCATGGGCACACAAGGGCCATATTTTTGGTTGGTGGTGTAAACAAGCACATTTTAAATGAGCTATGTGCTGACTACCCTCTCTGATCATTGATATTTTACTTTTCATTCCAATTAGATATTTCTCCCTACTCCTCCATGGTAATCTTTCTGGTTAAAGTCACCAGTGACTATGCACTGTCAAATTCTGTAGTTAATTCTCAGTCTTTGTCTTACTCTAGCCCTTAGAATGTTGGACACAATTGATCACTCCCTCTTTGAAACACTTTCTTCATCAGGCTTCTAGGGACAACATTTGTTTCCTGTTGGTTATCCACTCTTTTTCTGTCTCTTGTGTGAGGTGCCCTTTATCTTCCAGACTCCTTAATGTCAGTGTAACCAAGGGGTCAGCCCTCCCATTTCTTTACTTTATGAAAACATACAAATAGATGTGATCACATCTGGTCCATACCCATGAGGTAATGATCCCCAAATTTATATCTAGTCCAAATCTCTTCCTTGACTCTTCAACTCTTATGTCCAATTTGCCTCTTGGGCAACTCCACCTTAAAAACTGTAAAACTGAAACCTTCAGTTCCATACCCCAAATCTTTGTGACCTCAGTATTCCCCATTTTAATAAATGGGACCTCCATCTATCTAATTGTTCAGGCCACAAACTTTGAATCCTTTGCTCACCTTCATAATCTGTACCCACTCTATCAGCGTTATCTGCTGTGTTTAGCCTTAAAAATATATCCAGACTGTGACCCTTTCTTAACATCTCCACTGCTACCACCCTAGTCCAAGTTGCTGTAGTCTCTGCACGGATTATGTCAATTGCCTCAAGTAGCTTGTCTTTTCCCACTCTTGTCATGTTATAGATTAGTCGCTGACCAGTAGTTAGAATGATTCTTTCAAAACATAAATCTGATCATGTCATTTTGTCACTTTAATCCTTAAATGGCTTCCCATCACACTTGGAATGAAAGAGAAAGCCCTTCTAGTAACCTTCCATGTCCTATAAGATCTGGTCTTTCTTAAAGCCTTTGTACTCACTGTTTTCTCAGCCTGGAGTATTCTTTGAGACATTTTCATGATTTGCTCTCTCACTTCACTCGGATTTCTGCACAAATGCCACTTCACTAATGAAGCCTTTTCTGACTACCTTATTGAAATCTTTCCTCTACTCTTTCTCCCTTAACCTACTTAATTTTTTCCTTTTATTTATGCAGTGTCTATTTTCTTCAACTAGAACCTAAGGTCTTAGTGAGCAGGGACTCTGTTCAGTTCACTGCGTATACCCAGACCTAGAACAATGCCTGGCACATGCATTTGGTGAAGCGAGGAATAATGGATTCTATGTCATTCTTCCCCCCATTTACATTTTCATTATAGTTGTAGTTACTGAAAAAGTGTCATTTTAAAGAATGTTGTCAGGAGGGCATCTGGTTCCCTTGTGATTATCCCCATCCTGTCCTGATCTGCTACACATTTTCACAGATATTAAGAAATTTGCTCAAGAAGCATGAATACTTCTGCAGACATTTTGTAAGCAATGGTACCTCATGTACTGCTCAGGTTCCCATCTTTCTTCTAAACGTTTTCTTCAGCTTTAATAAATTGTGACTGAGAATGACATAAAATCAGTAGAAATGTTGTATGTAGATTACCTTTGCTTGTTTAGAACAATAGGAGATGAGGAGAGACTGTCTAAATTAATAATTTTCAGTCTTGCATATGCACGAATATGTAGCTTTAAGTATATATATTTTTCTTTCTTTGTTTTTTTTTTTTTTTTTTTTTTTGAGACAGAGTCTCACTCTGTTGCCCAGGCTGGAGTGCAATGGCACGATCTCGGCTCACTGCAGCCTCTACTTCTTGGGTTCAAGCGATTCTTCTGCCTCAGTCTCTCAAGTAGCTGGGACTATAGACACACGCCACCATGCCCAGCTAATTTTTGTATTTTTAGTAGAGACAGGGTATCACCATGTTGGCCAGGCTGGTCTTGAACTCCTGGCCTCAAGTGATCCACCTGCCTCGGCCTTCCAGAGTGTTGGGATTACAGGTGTGAGCCACCATGCTGGCCATTAAGCATATATTTCTTGGTGCAAATATCTACTAAAGTTTGCCAAGTAAAGATTCTGTTGAATTTGCTTAAGATTATATATGTAACATTCATAATTATTATAATAACTGTATGCAAATGAGCCTCAAAATTTTTAGCATGATTGGAGACAAGTGAATTTCTTTAGTAAATAGTTGTTTGTCTTCTACTTGGTATGCAGTAAAATGGGCAAACATTGGCCTTGTATGTTTTTTTTTTTTTTTTTGAGACGGAGTCTTGCTGTCACCCAGGTTGGAGTGCAGTGGCACAATCTCGGCTCACTGCAACCTCTGCCTCCCGGGTTCAAGTGATTCTCCTGCCTCAGGCTCCTGAGGAGCTGAGATTACAGGTGCATGCCACCATGCCCAGCTAATTTTTGTATTTTTAGTAGAGATGGGGTTTCACCATATTGGCCAGGATGTTCTTGAACTCCTGATCCCAGATGATCCACCCGCCTCGGCCTCCCAAAGTGTTGGGATTGCAGGCGTGAGCCACTGTGCCTGGCAGGCCTTGTATGATTAAATCACTGCAAATGTTGAGTTAAAATTTTCTAAATTGAGGAAGTGTTCCTGTGATTTTAAGAGTTAAAAGGGGCCAGGCGCGGTGGCTCACGCCTGTAGTCCCAGCACTTTGGGAGGCCGAGATGGGCAGATCACGAGATCAGGAGATCGAGACCATCCTGGCTAACATGGTGAAACCCCACCTTTACTAAAAATACAAAAAATTAGCTGGACGTGATGGTTGATGCCTGTAATCCCAGCTAGTCGGGAGGCTGAGGCAGGAGAATGGTGTGAACCTGGGAGGCGGAGCTGGCAGTGAGCTGAGACCGCGCCACTGCACTCCAGCCTGGGTGACAGAGCAAGACTCGGTCTCAAAAAAAAAAAAAAAAAAAAAAAAAAAAGGAAAAAAAAAAAAAAAAAAAAAAAAAAAAAGGAGGGGGTTAAAAGGAAGAGCTAAGACTCTGGTTTTCTTGGTTTAAATGTGAGGAGGGTCTTTTGGTGACTTAATCTTGACCCTTGTGAGGGTTTCTATTTCCTCAGAGAAGCCACAGAAACAAATGTAATCCCCTAAATTGGGAAGGGCATTACTTACTTCTGACACTTCAGGTAAGTCCAGAGTGACCCATTTTCTTGCTCACCCTGATGGTTCTAGAAACTGTGGGAGAGAAAGATGGCCTAGTGAGAGATCAGTTGGGCTAATTTGAAGTTGAAAAGAATCCCCTTCCCGCTTTCTAAACTATTTCTGTCTTACTGAATTATGCCTTGGAAACAAAGGAAGAATGGCAAAATGTTAAATGCTATAAGCAAAAATATCGTCCAGTATCAAATTAGATAAACTGACTGTGCATATCCTGAGAGTACCTCAAGAGATTTCTCCGTCGTGACCACAAGGCATTAAGTGGATTTAGATGATGCTTTTTGTTCTGGCTGAAAGTTTTCTCCCTGAATTTTCTTCCTTGAATTCCTTCTCCTCCCTTTCAAGTCTCCAGTGTCACTGGTTCTCTTCCAACAAGAGTACCTAAGTATGACATCAAAAGAGCTAGCATGCCAAAATGGTGCCATATTTATTTTCTGGGGTGACTTCTTGTAGGCTTCTAGTTATTAAGTTAGGGGCCTGAGGGTGGGCCTGGTGACTGGGGGATAAAGTGCTTTGATGGGTAAAAGTGCAAGCCCATAATAATGCTTTTGTCTGAAAACAAATCTTTGTATCATGTGTAAAACAGAAAAATTCCTGCTTTCATAACTTTTTATGATAAGCCAATTGTCATGTTAACACATTACCTTAAAAAAATTGTTGAAAAGGCCTACACCCAATTAGGTAGTCAGTAATGATAGGGTGAGAAACATATCCAGTCGTATTACAGAAAAAAAAGATGAATATTGACATTGGATACTAGGCTCAACAAGAAAGGCAGAAGAGAGCACAGATTTAGCAAAGGGCAAAAATTTCATGCTAAAGAACAAAGTGATGTTTGTGCTCAGCGGCTGAAAACAGAAGGATCCAACTCTGAGTTCCATAAAACCAAACAGGATTCCTTCCTTCCTTATTTTATACACACATTTCTCTATGGTGTACAAACTCTTCTGAACCTTGCTTTTAAACTTATCAGTATATTTTGGAGATTGTTTCATAATATTACATATAGAGCTACCTTAGCATTTTTAATAGTGCCGTAATATTTTGTTATTTTGTTGTATTGTAATGGTTTAAAATGATGTCTATTATTGAATATTTTAATTACTTTCAATACACAAATATGGTCTTTTTTGGGAGGAATGCTGTACATAAATTTCACATGCGTACATCTTTGTGTGCATCTGTAAGTGTATTTGAAGCATAATTTCCTGAAAGTGCAATTGCTGGGTCAAGAGTATGTGAATAATTTGAAAAGACACTGCCAAACTGTCATTCATTAAGAACATGCCAGTTTACACTTCCACTTACAATATGCAGGAGTGGCTGTTTCCTCATTCTTTTTGTCAACATGGGATGTTACCAAATGTGTTGATCTTTGCCAATATGCTAGTTAAACCACAGAATCTCATTATAAGTCTATTTGTATTTCTCTTATTATTAATGATGTTTAACATCTTTTGAAATGTTTAAAGGTCATTTTTAGTTTCTTCTCTTTGAACTGTCTTTTCATATCTTTTGTTAATTTGTGCTTTTTCCCATTAAACAATTAGATCAGTTAATGGTTTATCTATTTGATTTGTTTTTTTCAAGAAACCAAATTGTGAATTTAATTATTAGTACTGCCACTTTTTTTCCTGATTTCTAAGTCATTGCTGTTTTCATCTGCTTCACTAGTTGGGTGTGTGTGTGTGTGTGTGTGTGTGTGTGTGTGTGTGTGTGTTAACATTAAATGAAACAAGACTGGCAAAATGGTGAAAGTAGCTGACAGTGGATTAATGAGTACCTAATAGTTCATTATAATGTCTTTTATACTTTTATGTTTGTTAGAAAAATTTTAGAATAAATGCTCTCCTCAAGCTTTGTGCAAATTAATTTGAAAGCTTTACACAGTAAATGGTTTTCTTGAAAAGATACAACTTGATAGAACGACTCTTGTATTCCTTTCTTGGCCTCTTTTCCCCGCGCCCGTCCCACCCCCCGCCAGATGGTCCCAGGCTGGAGTGCAGTGGCACCACCTCGGCTCATTGCAACCTCTGCCTCCCAGGTTCAAGCAATTCTCGTGCCTCAGCTTCCTGAGTAGCTGGGATTACTGGCGTGCGCCACCACACCCAGCTAATTTTTGTTATTTTTAGTAGAGATGGGGTTTTGCCATGTTGACCAGGCTGGTCTAGAGATTAAGTCCTGACCTCAGGTGATCTGCCTGACTTGACCTCCCAAAGTGCTGGGATTATAGGTGTGAGCCACTGTGCCTGGCCTCCTGCCCTCTTTTTAAAAATATATATATTTACTGACATTATTTTAAAAAGTGAACTTTTAATTCAAAATTTTACATTTACAGAAAAGTTACAAAGATGGTAGAGAAGTTCCTTATTCACTTATATCTTTATACCCCTTATCCACTTTCCTCACTGTTTATATTACCAGGGTACATTTGTCAAAGCTAAGAAACCCATATGGGCACATTCCTATTAATTGAATAGCAGACTTTATTTTTATTTAAAAAACATTTTTTTTTTTTGAGACAGGGTCTGGCTCTGTTGCCCAGGCTGGAGTGTAGTGGTACAATCTCGGCTCACTGCAACCTCCGCCTCCTGGGCTCAAGTGGTCCTCCCACCTCCAGCCTTCTGAGTAGCTGGGACTACAGGTGTGCACCACAATGCCAGGCTAATTTTTTGTATTTTTTGTAGAGATGGGATCTTGCTATGTTGTCCATTCTGCTCTGGAATCCCTGGGCTCAAGCAATCCACCTGTCTTGGTTTCCCAAAATGCTGGGATTATAGACATGAGCCACCGTGCCTGGCCAGCAGACTTTATTTGGATTTCACTAATTTTCCATTAATGTTCTCTTTTTGTTCCAGGACCCGACCAAAAGGGTCATGCTGTATATAGTTGTCATATTCCCCTGGTCTGTGACATTTTCTCAATCTTTCCTTGTTTTTCATGATCTTGACAGTCTTGAGGAGTACTGGACAGCTATTCTGTAGAATGTTCTCCAATCTGGGTTGTCTGGTGTTTGTCTCATGATTAGACTGAAGTTATGAGATTTTAGAAAGAAGACCACAGTGCCCTACTGATCATATTTTATCAAGGCATACATAATATTCTCATGGCATCACTGAGGATGTTAACTTTGATTATTCGAATAAGGTAGTATTGGCTGAGTGCAGTGGCTCACATCGGTAATCCCAGCACTTTGGGAGGCCGAAGCAGGTGGATCACTGGAGGTCAGGAGTTCAAGACCAGCCTGGCTAACATGGTGAAACCCCGTCTCTATTAAAAAAAAAATATATATATATATAAAT